>NC_064640.1:1003166084-1003470277 GCF_023864345.2 Schistocerca serialis cubense
TGTCGTCAACCATGTGGCTGCAACCTGTACTCTTACATCCGTTATGTACATCGTTGTTTAGGTGAGACATTTTACTTGAAAGTTGCTTGCCCGTTGCCGGTGGATAAATACGATACTGCAGTGCCTGTGTTATTCCGAATTTCGATGCAAAGTTCCTTGGGTCATGCATGCACGCATGGTTGACGACTTATGAAAGTCTGCGTCTGCCCGTAAGTGTACTCGGACAGCCAAACAGTCACGCGACCGCTCACGATAAGCAAGAAATCCGGGTTCGAATCCCAGTCTGGCACCAAATTTCATTGTCGTCATTCCGTTCTACAGCTCATGGTTGTCCATGTTCGCAATTGCGAATATATTAAAAATGTACTTTGCATAGGTGCTAGACAGCGGTATGCGAAGAGTTCCCTGGCTTACTCTTTTTTGTGAAGCAAGTTGGCGGAGTATAATAATCTGCTCTTTGCACAAAGTACCTTTTGTCAGTTTGTGGCCTGCGTCGTCTCAGTTCCGCGTATAAACTTCCTTTCCCGCCCGAAGCGCCACGATACAACTCTGAATCTCGCGCGGTGGGGGTCATATCGTTTTGTATTATCAATGAAAATGAGACAAGCGAGATTAGGGTCATCTGGACTGTCATTTTCCCCTCGCCCAGTATGCGAATCAAATAGGAAAGAACTCGATAACATTCATACGTTGCACCCTGCGCCAAGAACTGTACAACTTCTTCCGGAATATGTGTGTAGATGCGCAACATACAGGAATCAAACTGAATATGACAGTAATATGGAAGTAAAGTATTAAGCTGTGAACCACACACAAAAAATCTGATAAATAAAGAAGTGCGAGCCACTCGGAGGGGAAGTCGCCAGAATTATTAGCTTAGTCACTGAAATACATAGAGAGAGGTAAAACAGCTTATTAAAATAAATGTGGAAAACAGTAAATCAAGTAAAAATCAGGTTGTTCGTATCCGACTTGTTCTTGAATCATCTGCACCTCTTACGAAATCGGCTTTCCAGAGCACACACGTTAATTCGAACAGCACATCAGAAATCATTTGTGGTTTATTGCTTGATTTAGGGGAGGGAACCGAACAGCGAGGTCATCCGTCCCATAGCATTAGAGAAGGATGGGGAAGGAAGTTATCCGTGCCCTTTCAAGGAACCATTCCGGCATTTGCCTGAAGCGATTTAGAGAAATCACGGAAAACCTGAATCAGGCTGGGTGGACGCGGGATTGAACCGTCGTCCTCCTGAATGCGAGTCAGTGTGCTAATCACTGCACCACCTCGCAAGGTAACCATTTGTGTTTTCTTAGTTAACACTATTGTGAACCTCATGCCAACCTGGCTTGTATGACAGATCTGAGAAATATGGTGTTCATTCTCTTTGGCTGGCGTATTACGATAACTTTTTAAATTAATTTTCAACATAATCAAAACGTACTTCGCTATCACGTTGTCTTAAGGCCAATCGTAAAATCAAAATTACGGGTGTAAATATTTTCGCACGCTACCAATATTGGAAACGTTAATGAGGACCTCTTAATTGCATTCAGACTTGTGGATGTATAAGCAAAAATGTGAGCCGTTTAAGCTGTGTCACGTATTGGAAATTTAATCTGCGTCTAAATACAGGATCACGCGTAAATTTTAATTTGTTCAACCTGTAATTATTTCGTCCCTATATGACAGCATCAAGAGCAGTGCGACTGACAATTGAGTAAAATTAAACAGTTTTCTGTACCAGTTGATTCAGAAACTGTTTTATCTGTGTTAAACCTGCGGTTTTATTTATTTTTATAGGAAGTTAAATTCTAAAATCAAATTTATAACTTCTGCATCTGTAATCAAAAGTCTGTCATAACTACGTGACGACTATAAATATGTAGTAAGGTGGTACGAAAGCCATGATGCATTAGGAATGACGACATCAAATAACAATTCGTAGTTACGGATGCGTCAGTACTGTGTACTAGACAGGGCCTTCAGTCACAGACATTCGTACTTTATTGTATTCAGAAAGAATTTCAGTCTCATCACGTATAATTATTCTCAAATTGGTTCCTTTGCTGTCGATCCGGATGAAGTTGGAGAAAGGTTTTGTTTACTTTGATTATAAATTTTCAGAAAATAGTACACAACTTTCTCATGAGAAGAAGATAGTCGCTATTGTTTTATTTTAAAGAAGAACAAGAGAAACAATGTGAAAAACAAATTATACAATATCATGATCCCACAGACACCGAAAATATATTGTTTAATGCAATAAAGAATATGTTGAATCCTGCCTAGTCGTCAAATGTGGAGTGCGTGGAAATCCTGCTGTGTCGGATCGCGAGACAACATTCAAAGAAATCGTATTAATGATTTTTATTGCAAAAGGAAAAAATTCAATACTTAACTTTGTGTTAAACAGATGTGTTGCAAGCAAAGGGCGGCATATAAAATAAGCAATTTTTTCAGTATAGCAATTCCAAGTTTGAGCTACATAATGCACGAGCAAAGTAATGAGCTTTGACGCTTCTATTCGGGTCGCTGGTCTTGAAGCTTCTTGTAGAACTGGGCCGCTGCCAGTCGAGCGTGGCGCTTGCGTTCTCTCCGCATAGAGGCCGCTGGTGTCACGTTGTCGTCCTGGAGAGTGGTCGGTCAGCGTGCAATTGGCTGATGTTTTCTTCACAGCCCCCTCTGCTCTCTCGCGTACCGGTCCTTGACTTTGCGCCGTAACAGAATGAACATTTGTTACTAGGCGTTGTATACTACACCGTCTATGAATATGAAAAGGATCGTTTCATAGACCACTTATTTTAAATTTTAGTGTAAGATTGAGAGTACCATTATGCGTAACCTAATAAAAACAATTCAGTCACAGGCAAGCATTACTGGAGAATTATAATATAAAAACAAGATACGTAACGAATGAAACAAGTTTACTATACACATAAAAAAAAAAGTTCTGCATCACCTCGGTTCCGAGAGGTCCGGAACCTGCACAGAAAATTGGAACAGAGATCAACATAAATATCATTTCCCGCTTTTTATTGCTCATGAAAACCACATATTTCATGTTGTACCACCATACAGCTAGACCTTCAGAGGTGGTGGACCAGATTGCTGTACACACCGGTACCTCTAATACCTAGTAGCATGTCCTCTTGCATTGATGTATATCTGTATTCATCGTGGCATACTATCTACAAGTTCATCAAGGCACTGTTGGTCCAGATTGTCCCACTCCTCAACGGCAATTCGGCATAGGTCCCTCAGAGCGGTTGGTGGATCACGTCGTCTAGAGAACATGCTGGCCATTCTGGTCAAGCGATGTCTTTATGCTGAAGGAAGTCATTCACAAGAAGTACACGATGGGGCGCGAACTGTCGTCCATGAAGATGCTGCCGATATGGTTGCACTGTCGGTCGGAGGATGGCATTCACGTATTGTACAGCCGTTACGGCGCCTTCCATGATCACCAGCGGCGGACGTCGGCCCCACATAACGTCACCCCCAAACATCAGAGAACCTCCACCTTGCTCCACTCGCTGTACTATGTGTCTAAGGCGTTCAGCCTGACCGGATTTTCTGCAAACATGTCTCCGACGATTGTCTGGTTGAAGGCATATGCAACACTCATCGGTGAAGAGAACGTGATGCCAATCCTGAGCGGTCCTTCGGCATGTTGTTGGATCCATCTGTACCGCGTTGCATAGTATCGTGGTTGCAAAGATGGACCTCGCAATGGACAGCACAGTTAGAGTCGTAACACGACGTCCTGTGTTTGCACGAAAAGCATTATTCAACATAGTGGCGTTGCTGCCATGGTTCCTCCGAGCCCTAATCCGTAGGTATCGGTCATCCATTACAGTGATAGCCGTTAAGGCATGTCATCGACAGTTCCTGTATCTCCGCATCTCCTCCATGTCCGAACAACAACGTTTTGGTTCAATCCGAGACGCCTGGACACTTCGCTTGTTGAGAGCCCTTCCTGGCACAAAGAAACAATGTGGACGCGATCAAACCGCTGTATTGATAGTCTAGGCATGGTTGAACTACGGACAACACGAACCGTATACCTCCTTCCTGGTGGAATGAGTGGAACTGATTGGCTGTCGGACCCCCTCCGTCTAATAGGCGCTGCTCATGCATGGTCGTTTACATCTTTGGGCGGGTTTAGTGACATCTATGAATAATCAAAGGGGCTGTGTCTGTGATACAATCTGCACAGTCAAAGTCTCTCTTCGGGAGTTTTGGGAACCAGGGTGATACATAACGTTTTTTGATGTGTATTACCAGTCACAGTTTATTTATATCCACGATTCGCTTCGAAGATTTAAATCTCCATCATCAAGCGGATTTGCATGTGGTAGTATGTCACATGTAAACTGTAATATTTTGTAAACAAATATGATGTCTGGAAACTACTCTCTTTGTTTACATAAAATGACGGTTTACATGTGATGTGTTATGACAGAGAAAGAAACCTGTGGTCACTGGAGACAGTGCCACAAGTTATCCCAAAATTGTAACGCAAGACACACATACGTTATACTAACACATGTAAATCCACCTGATAATGGAGGTTTAAACGGTCGAAACGCAGCTTGGATTAAAAAAAATGCTGACTGTTAGAAGTAAAGCTGTTTCATTTGATATCAATAAGTCACGATAAAACCTAACCTAAAATGTTCGTATTTAAATTTAATCTACATGGTGGTTGTCAATCATAAACAGCTAGTACTTAGAACTGTCAACCCAACACCCACGGAAATCATTCGGCCTATAGGGTAGTACATAGCTGAGAGCGAACAGCTAAAACATAAGAGGCTGGCACAACGAAAAATCTTGATAGTAGGGACACGACAAAGTGCTTTCTAGGCGAGTACCCACAGCGTCTCCCTCAAATTGTTCAAATGGCTCTGAGCACTATGGTACTTAACAGCTGAGGTCGTCAGTTCCCTAGAACTTAGAATTACTTAAACCTAACTAACCTAAGGACATCACACACATTCATGCACGAGGCAGGATTTGAACCTGCGACCGTAGCGGTCGAGCGGTACCAGGCTGAAGCCCCTAGAACCGCTCGGCCACTGCGGCCCTCATCTGTCTGCAAATACATGGGCAGCTATCACTACAGAGAAGCTCAAATGCGTTCTTCAATGTTCTTAGGTACTTCAAACCCACAGTCTCAGTCCAATGTTACAAGGTATCTTTCGTGTTACCAAACATCTTTCGCCATACCTGCCCCTTTCTTTTTTTCCTTACAGTCCCCGACGTCATGATTTAACAGACAATTGTCGTTCATTATTTTCCGATATTTATAGATTTCGATCTGTACTCTGGTTTCCTAATTCTCTTGCTGTCAGATACGACCCAGCACGTAGACTGATGTGGTATTACGGATCTCTGAGAGAATGAAAAGCTATTCCTTGATATATCGATTCAGTCGTTATCAGCAAAAGTGGGAAGTTCTTTGGTCGAGGCTGCAATGAAATTAATGACGTAGGAATAGCTACTGCTTTGTGGTGCTCTAAATAACACGTGTTTGCAGAAATATTGTAACTGTTGATTCCACATGTTTTTACAGAACATAAATTCTCCTTCATTCCAGCATTTCTGTGCCATCGACGGTTGGTCGAACGTCAGCGGCAGCCATACGTGTTCTAAGAAGCTAGTGTCTATCAGACTTGAGGAAAATTGAAAAACGATATGTTCAGTGTTTTATTTGCCTCTATTTTCATGTGCGGAACAAATACTTGAAGGTAAAAACATTGAAAAAGCGTGATGGGCTTCTAAACCAAACAGATCAACGAACGAAACATCCAGCTGATAATATGCAGGAAAGACAAGGATCAACTGACGATGTCACAAATATACTGAAACACATTTGGGGACGGTGTTAAGAAAATTTGTGTTTGACGAAAACAGAGGGAAAATAGCTCTACAATAGTTTTAGACGATTTTTAGTTATTTGAAGAGATTCCCGTAAAATACCTTTATTAAGTACCACGCAAAAGCTTGTCTGATAGAATTTCAATGTGAATGAACATTTATGGCTCTGAGCGATAAACCATCAAAATGCAGGCAAGCATTGAGGTAAGAGACCAGTAACTGATGCATCAGAACGTGTAAGCTAATCTCAATTTCATTTCGCTAATAGTGTAGTTTTTGTGAACGAACATTTCAGCAATTCCGTTTCAGACAGGCAGCCACATAACCAAGTAATAAGTTATGTTTTACAGTAACATACACACAGGCAAAAAATATAAAGCTTATGGATACAAGTTTCTGAATTTACATAGTGAAATAATATGTAATATGTAGAATAATGTACTTTGAGTTTCCTTATATGGATTCTTACTCTGGCACAAAATAAAATTACTTGTTCATTTCACTGCATTACGAACGAATGTATTACTACCTAGACTAATGGAAATTTTATAGAAATAAATTTTGTGCTTTCAGTTTTTTCGTAAACGTAAATCAAACATTACACGAGGATATTTTGTTAACGCAACATCCTGTTAATGCTGTTTTATTAATCTGACCACACAGGCAGGTTCCGTTTAATGTGTCTGGTAAAGGCCGTGCTGATGAGTGGAGACTGCTATGTTCGACAGAAAGTGACCAATAGATGGCTTAGCCGTTATCTTGTGCTACCGTGGTAAGTTCACACCTAATATATACAAGTGCGTGACGAAAAGCACACTTCGTAACAGTTGTGTAGAAGTTACTTAAGGCAATAAAGCATTATTCGTCCACATAACTCAAGAAAATAGTCCACGAAGACGATCCAAGCACCAAATAACTATGTACTGGTGGAATTTAACACACAACCTTGGATCGTCATCGAAATAAATATGCATATGATTAAATGTAACAAGACTATGATGCTGATTGTTATTATTGGGATGTGATGGTGATGATTCCCACGTAAAGAGATCAGAAAATGATGACAACTACGTAGAGTGCACTTGTCAGTTAATGTTATAAATAAAGCAGTTGAGTTTAAATTTCATGTTGTACTGTGCGTTCCGACCGAAAATATCAAACGCGGTTCTGAGTTATTGTGGATTCTAAGTTAACTATAGTCTGACATAGATTTGCACTCTGAATTTTCCTGCCTCCTTTTATTCTCTCAGAGGAATACTTCAGACTTTATCATTCGTACCAGACGTCGGTGTTCCTTTATGCCGTAGCTTGTTCTACAACGGTCCATCATTCACAGCAGCACTTTATTTGCCCCTGTCTTTTTACCATGACATCGATATTTCGCATTCACAAGTTACTGGAAATTCACTTGTCACTTTGTACGTATTCCAGCACCTGCGATATTGCGATCTTTCATTCAAAGCTGAAACAAAAGCTTCAAAGCAATTACTAACGTGCGAGCTCTCTTGCAGTCCTGGCTTTATTACACGATCTCATTAAGCGCAGATCTCGCCTTGAGTTGTCACGGGACTAGAAGAGCGTATTGCATTACCTTCAAAGAGGAACTTCAGCGACCTATTTTCATTTATTAAAAGACCAGAGTAATTCGAGAAGGAATGATGAGATGGAAGTACTTCCCTATAGCACGGTTATTTAGGAGGTACGCGCCAGCACGACGAAAAAATTTAATTTAAAGGTGGAGAACGGTCACTAAGATGGTCAGTGTGTTTGCAAGTTAATGAATTTCCATCAGTTTTCTGGATAAGTGCTTCCCTTGTTGCGATTCTTATTGTAGGGTGGGGAAAGTAAATCCTTCTCGCAGAAATAGGGTGAGCTGGCAACACCAGCATCGTATGCCGGAGGACGCCGGTTCAAATCGCCGTCCTGCTATCCAGATTTAGCTTTTAGATGATTTCCCTAAATCACTTACAGGAAATTCCTGAAAGGTTCCTTTGAAAAGGCACAGCCGATTTCATTCCACACCCTTCCGAAATCCGAGCATTAGCTTCGTCTATAATGCCCTGGCTCTTGACGGGAAGTTATACCCTAAATTTTCCTTCTACATCTACATACACATTCCGCAAGCGACCCTACGGTGCATGACACACGGTACCTTGTACCATTACCAGTCATTATCTTTCTGTTTCGTTCGAAAGTAGAGCTTGGGAGAAACGACTGTCTTTATGCCTCCTCACAAGCCCTAAATTCTCTTATCTTGTCTTCGAGGTGCTTACGCGAAATGTTCGTTGCCGACAGTAGAATTGTTCTCCAGTTAGCCTCAAATGGCAGGCTTCCAATTTTTCTCAATAGTGTTTCGCGAAAAGAACGTCGTCTTCCCTCCAGCGACTTCCATTTGAGTTCAGGATGCGTCTCCGTAATACTCTCGAACTAGGGGATCAGTGCAAAACTTTCACACTTTTATAATTTTAAATGATAACAGTATTTGGAATAAGTATAGTCGTTGGTATAAGGGAATGTCGCCTTTCTCTCTGAGTAGGTGTTCAAGCCGCAGCCATTACCGTGGAAAAAAATTTGGAAATTTGTGGTAAGGTCTTATGGGACCAAACTGCTGAGGTCATCGGTCCCTAAGCTAACGCACTGCCTAATCTAACTTAAACTGATAAACTGACTTACGCTAAGGACAACACACCCATGCACTACAGAGCCGCGCGGGCCGTGATAAGGCACCTCAGACCGTTAGGCTACCCCGCGCGGCACACTCCTTTGGAGCTACGCTTCTCGCTCACAACTTCAAATGTTGTTTCCCTTAGCGTCGTAAACTTGTCATTAATTGTTTGTGACAGTAGTATTTACACCACCCTGTTGATGATAAATAATTAATGAGTTAACACAAACACAAAATAAAAGAAGTAAGTAAATGAAATTTACGACTAATCACAATATTTGACTGTCATCAGTTACCTGTAATTTCTAACTTCCAACCGTAATACTTATATTTACATGTTGTTGAAGAGAATTTAAATGATAAATACCAATATAAAATACAAAATAGGTAAATAAATGTGAAAAGTACTTCGTAATTCATGTAAGCACGTTAGGCCGTAGTAGCAATAGGTAAATCATAATTCAAGGCGACGATGACAAATAAATTTGTCGTTTCGGACAGTATATTCATTTAGAAAAGTCAGCTCGTACGACAGGCAGAGATAACGGTCTGCGAGAATGGTCGCGGTACTATTAGTGACAATGCTGTATAAAAAAAAAAAAAAAAAATGGTTCAAATGGCTCTGAGCACTATGGGACTTCACATCTGAGGTCATCAGTCCCCTAGAACTTAGAACTGCTTAAACCTAACTAACCTAAGGATATCACACACATTCATTCCCGAGGCAGGATTCGAACCTGCGACTGTAGCGTAGGTTCCAGACTTAGCGCCTAGGACCGCTCGGCCACACCGGACGGTCACTGTATAATAATTATCCAGTTAATAAGTACTTCAAAACAAATAAAATGGTATTTGTAATACACTGACTTACCACATGTCGTCGGATAGTGGGGCACAGATGGCGCAGATAAGTTGCATGAGCACCGCATGCATCCTCTGCCAGCGGCAGTTGTATAGCTGACCTCCTGAGAAATGGTTGTGCAAGAGATTTGTGCAACATTCAATGTCATCGCGAGCTGTCGTTGGTATGGTGGTCGGTGCCCAACGGATGAGAATTTCCATTTCCGCAGTGGAGCAGGAATTCAACTTCACATGTTCAACCGTGTCCAGGGTGTATCGTGAATAGTTCAGTGGGGTATCAAGGTCCACAACAGACAAATTTCCGGCCATCCAGCCACTCTCGATGACCGTGACCGGTGACATCTGAGACGGATCGTCAATAGCGACAGAAGTGCAATCAAATCACGGCTCAGTTTAACACAGAACGTGCTAGACACGTCCCTCTGTGGATAATCCTCAGGAACATGGGTTCTATGTGGTGTGGGAGTCGGCGTCGAGCACCGGTATCACTGTTAACCCAATGTCATCGGGCGCAACGGCTTGCTTTTGTCGCCAATCAGCAGGGATGGACACCGGAACTATGGCGTAAAGTGATATGCCGACGGGCCAGACCACATGAATCGATGGATCCCACCTGCCTAGAAGGTGCGGCGCAAGGCGGTGGTGTCTCTGTTATGGTTTATGTTCTGGGATGCATTGGTGCATTTTCCTGATATGGAATAGCCCCCCTAGTTGCTCTGGAAGGTACTTTGAATGGTAAGCGGTATGTTGAGCTGCTCGGGGACCATCTGTACCTATTTTTGGCCTTCCAACACCCTGACGGTTCTGCGGTGTTTCAAGATGAAAACGCGCCGCCACATAGCTCCCACGTCGCCATGGAAGGTTCCAGGAATGTGTAGACGAGGTCCAAAGACTGAGGTGGCCACTCTGGTGCCTAGTTTTGAACACTACCGAGCATATCTGGGATGCCATGGAACGCAGGTTCCGTGCCGTGGAACCTGCACCACGAACAGACTAGATTTGGCTGTCACTTTGCGAATGATTCGGTGTCACCTGCTTCCAGAGGAGTATCAGGTACTTGTGGACACACCTCCCTGGCCCCTCACTGCTGTCTGCAGGGCCAGAAGAGGCCCTACGCGATATTAGGTGCCTATCTCATGACATTTGCTAAGTCAGTGTAAGATAATAAAAGGGAGAATCTCATTCGTGATTAATAAGTTAGCTTCCTGAGATATAGGCACAAAGCTGGGCATCCATGATGCCCTTTTGCCTGCGATAGTTAAAAGTATTTTTTATGTTAAAATTTTCCACAAATAGTAAGTTTTAGCGCAAAGTCGGTATGTAATGTCAGGAGCCGGAAGAAAACTTTCTTAACGATATCTCATTCATATCTATACTATTAGTATGTTTTGAGAAAAAGGGACGCTGACTTGAGAAATAATATATGTGACAAACTGCTTGAATGCCGTCCTTTAATCCGACTCCTTCTACTTCATATCGCTACACCTAGATGCTTGAAAGTCGTGACCGTGTCGAACAGCAAGCTACCAATACTGTTTCCGAACTTTACAGGATTTTTTATCCTAATTAGTTGCCCTGACTTATATTTTCCTACATTTACAACAAACCGCCATGCATCACACAAATAGCAATTCTAAGTCATCCTGTGTCCTCCTACAGTCACACAACGACGACGCTGTCCCGTACAGTAAAGTGTAATCAGCAAATAGTCGCTGAATGATGGTCACCCTATCCGTCAGACCACTTATAGATTTCGAGAACAAGAGAGGTCCTGTCACAGTTACGTGGGGCAGCCCTGGAGGTACCTTTATATCTGATGAACACTCGCCGTTCAGGACAACATCGTGGGGTCTGTTACTTAGGAAGCCTTCAAGCCACTCACATATTTAGGAAGTTATTCCGTATTCTCGGACTTTCGGTAACAGTCCGCAGTGGAGCAGTTCCTGGAAATCTAAGTACATGGAATCTGGCTGTTGCTCTTTATCCGTGGTTCGTAAGACATAATGTGAGAAAAGAGCAAGGTGACTTTCGCACGAGCGAAGCTTCCAAAATTCGCGCTGTGCGGACAGATACTCTTCTGCCTGAAGGTAATTTATTTTATTCGAATTTCGAATACGTTGAAGCATTCTGCAGTAAAAAGATGTTAAGGCTGCCTGTCTTCTAGATGTAGATGTAGATATTGGCCTGTAATTTTTACCCATGTTGTATACAGGAGTCACCTCTGCTTTTTTTCCAGTCGCTTGGCTCTTTGTGCTGGACGAGAGGTTCGCGATAAATGCAAGCTAATGAAGGTTCAAATGGTTCAGATGGCTCTGAGCACTATGGGACTTAACTGCTGAGGTCATCAGTCCCCTAGAACTTAGAACTACTTAAACCTAACTAACCTAAGGACAACACACACACCCATGCCCGAGGCAGGATTCGAACCTGCGACCGTAGCGGTCGCGCGGCTCCAGACTGTAGCGCCTAGAACCGCTCGGTCACTCCGGCCAGCGCTAATTAAGGATCCAGTTCTGAAGAAGACTGTCTGTAAAACCGAACTGTGATTTCATCTGGTCCTGGCGACTTGTTCGCTTTCAACTCTTTCAGTTGCAAAGACCTTGGAACGAAAAGTCAACAGTCATCGGGTCTGCATGTTAGAGACCAGGCAACTCTTTAGTAGATCTCAGTGGATTCAGGAGATTTCGGTCCACCATCGACAAGTTGACCTGCTAGAAGCTGCTATCCAGCAGGCTTTGCAACGTAAATAGCACGAATAAGGTATACTATACTACTTGGGAGCACGATATTCTCAGAAAACTCCACTAATGGGACTTCCGTGGCCACCTAACCATATTCTTTCGGTCCTTCTTATCAAAATGTTTTTTTTCCGGAACCGAGTTTGTGGCGTGCTGTCAGATAGTTTTGAGCAGGAGAATGATTTCCGCCAGGGTAGAGCTTTAAGTGTCATAGCCACTAACTATTCACATCTACAGTAAGGAGTCCTGTGCAGTCCTCCTTCTTTGTGGACGATAATGCAGCTCTTTGTTACTCGTCCAACACTGCAACAGTGACTCGTCAGTTACAGCTTATTGTGAAGTGGTCGGAGTAGTCGGCTGCAAAGACAATTTTTTCAGATTTTCCGCAGATGAGTGATTGTGTGTTAATTTTAATAGTTCTCGTTTTATTTTTAATTTAGTTGAACTGCGTACGAGGACATCATTCTACATTTTTAACGATTTGATGAAGTTTTTGAGCTCAGAAAGCACTTGATATATAAAAATGTTTTAGCCACCGGTCTCATGGAGTGGACAGGGCGCGTCTGCTCCAGTTTAATAGCGCTTTAGTGAGACCGTGGCTAGACTGTGGGTGCACCGTGTACGGATCAGCGAGACCTTCTTAGCTGAAGATCATTGACGCTACCGTCACGAAGTGATCAGGCATGCCACGGATGCTTACAGGACCCCGTACTCAGTCTCTGTGCTGAAGCTGGGCAACCGCTGCTCACCATCCGGCGGAGAGTGTTCCTGGTGCGCCAAGTATATGAGTTTCTCGCTGCTCCCGATTCACCAGTATACCATACTGCTGCTCGTCCAGCTGTGGAACTCGTCCAGTCGTACACTAGCAACAATGCCGTTTGAGATCCGCGTGAAGCGTGTGCTGGACTCACTTGGTGTGGTGCAAATACAATCCCAAGTCTAGGATTTTAAGCGACTGCCACCCTGGTTACCGGAGAGGCCCACAGTAATTTTAGTTTTAGTGGGCCACAGGAGAGGCTGCACTCCTATATTTGTTTTTAATACAATAATTTACGTCATTTTAAATGGGCACTATAACTGTGTAGTTATTCGCGGAATGGTCGAAACAGGAGGACTCCGTTGGTGATTTGTTGTTTTCCCTGTTCGTGTCCTCAAGATCCGTTTGCCTCAACACTTCACTGCCTTTAGGGCAGAATTTTAAATGATCTTGAGAACACTGGAGCAGATGAGATGTGTTGCGACTGCTAGATTCCCCGTTTGTCCCTACTCCATGAGTACACTTCACACTCTACAACTCTTCAACTCTTGTACCAAGCAGATAAAGAAGTCCAGAATATACAGGATGTCCTCCTCTATCTACAAAGACTGGAGAAGGAATTGTCCTTCTGCCGGATGCCAGGGCACACGAGCAATGAGGGATATGAAATGACGGATGTAACAGCAAAGGAGGCGTTTCACCATAACGAGATAATTCAGTTGCCATCCCCCTACATGCTATAACTTCACAGTTGAGCATAGTTGGGAAGGAGGGTGGCGGTAAGAGACAGAAAATAAGCTGCCTCTATTGAAGTCAACAGCTCGGGCATGACGTACTTCATCCCAGTCACAAACGGAATGAGGTGCTTCTCACTCGTCTTCTCATAGGATACATCTCTTTGACGCATGGCTTCTTACTCTGGCTGGGGGACACTCCAATGTGTGGTGCTTGTGGCGTATGGATTACAGTGCGCCACACTTTAGTAGACTGTTTTTTATATTCAGACAAGAGGGCAGCAGCTAATTCATAGACAGATTGGCTCTGTGTATTACCTGACAATCAAACGAATGTTGTACGACTTTTAAGGTTTCTTTGAGACGTCCAGCTTGTTCGAGAACGAAGTCTTTCACGACGGCACTGTTGTATAAAACATTCTCAGACTTCTTGCGGCGTCAGTTGTGGGTAGAATCTCTAGCTTTCGACGATTTCCACCATCGTCTTTGTCAGCAGCAACTGACTGTCAAAGTTTCCGCTGTGGTGTCCTTATATACCCCATAGACAGCCTCTGCTTGGTCAGTAGTTACGTCATGCTGTCGCAGATGGTAGCACCACCGTTTCCGCCGTAACGTGTGCATGGTTCCTTAAAGTTGTATGACTTTTCAGGATGCCTGGCTCAATCATGTTCTTTGCAAGTGTTCAGCTAGTCACATTCCGCTGTGTACTTATGTTAGATTTTCTCTTATATTACTTGTGTTTTAACTGCCAAATTTATAACATCTGGCAATTTTTTTACTGTCTTCATGGATGTGAGATACTGTGGTTGTGCCGGTGATTGTTAGTGAGGTTGGGAGATAGTGAGTGTAATTGTGTAAGACTTCCTCTTTTCATGACATTTTAATCATTTTAACCATATCAGTTTCTACTAATTTTCGTAAGTGCGCTGATAACATCGCTGTTGAGCGCCCACAAACTGCAATCAACACACATACTCATTTGCAAGTGGTATAAATATTACGAGTCCGACCAAAACAAATATTACCAGTCCGAACAAAATCGCAACCACAGCACCCTGTTGCCATTATCTACACCATGTGATCGAAAGTATCCGGACGCCCCCCAAAACATACTTTTTCATATTAGGTGCATTGTGATGCGACCTACTGCCAGGTACTCCATATCAGCGACCTCAGTAGTCGTTAGACATCGTGAGAGAGCAGAATGGGGCGCTCCACGAAACTCACCGACTTCGAACCTGGATGGTGATTGGGTGTCACTTGTGTCATACGTCTCTTCGCAAGATTTTCACACTCCTGAACATCCCTAGGTCCACTGTTTCCGATGTGATAGTGAAGTGGAAACGTTAAGGGAAACATACAGCACAAAAGCGAACAGGCCGACCTCGTCTGATGACTGACAGAGACCGCCGACATTTGAAGAGGGTCGTAATGTGTAATAGGCAGACAGCTATCCAGATCTTCATAAAATAATTCCAAACTGCATCACGATCCACTGCAGGTAATATGACAGTTAGGCGGAATGTGAGAAAACTTGGATTTCATGGTAGAGCGGCTGCTTATAAGCCACACATCACGCCGGTAAATGCCAAATGACGCCTCGGCCTCGCTTGGTGTAGGGAGCGTAAACACTGGACGATTGAACAGTGGGAAAAAATTGTGTGGAGTGATGAATCACGGTACACAATGTGGCGATCCGATGGCAGGGAGTGTGTATGGCGAATGTGCCAGCGTGTGTAGTGCCAACAGTAAAATCCGGAGGCTGTGATGTTATGGTGTGGTCGTGTTTTAATTGGGGGGGGGGGGGGGGGCTTGCAACCCTTGCTGTTTTGCGTGTGCGTGGCACTATCACAGTTTAGGTCTACATTGACGTTTTAAGCACCTTCTTGCTTCCCACTATTGAAGATCAATTTGGGGATGGCGATTGCATCTTTCAGCACGATCGAGCCTGTGGCGGAGTGGTTACACGACAATAACATCCCTGTAATGGACTGTCCTGCAGAGAGTCCTGACCTAAATCCTATAGAACACCTTTGGGTTCTTCTGAAACGTTGAATTCGTGCCAGGCCTCACCTACCGACATCGATACCTCTACTCAGTGCAGCACTCCGTGAAGAATGGGCTGCCATTCCCCAAGAGAAGCTTCCAGCAGCTGATTGAACATATGCCTGCGAGAGTGGAAGCCGTCATCAAGGCTAAGGCTGGACCAACACCATTACCGATGGAGGGCGCCACGAACTTTCATTTTCAGCATGGTATTCGGATACTTTTGATCACATAGTGTATCAACAGAACTCCCGCCTTCGTAGCTGACATTAACAAATAAAACGGTCCGATGGTTCTGTCCAGGTCCGCTGCTAATTCCGAGACTAGAATAAATTTGCTTCAATTACCGTGATTTGATCGGCAAAGGATGTTAAGCTCGTTGCCGTGAAATTGCACGTCAGTGTCGGGCGCTAAGTCCCAGACGTAATGAAGTAAAGGTACGAGGCGCTATCACTGACAGTCCGTCCGCTGAATAGAATGATCAAGGTCAATATAGCCACTTCCTTCCCCTTTCACCCTCTTCTCTCTTGCTAGCCTAAGTGAGTAAACTATATGCTGACATACTTTTTTCTTTGATCCACATCAGAAACCCTTGCACAATGTGCACTCTACGCGTGCCCATAACAGTGAACAACATTATATAGCTACTTTGGATTCAACAGTTGCTCTTACCTAGGAGAGTTGACAGTTCATTGGAATAAAGCAATCCTTTACTGTTACGGTAGTGAAACGTATCAGCCGAAGTCTCCGGGTCATAGACAACAAACGTCTTTAATTCATAAATGGACTTTATTTTTCAGATAACTCTTTGTCTCACGGCAGAGAACATACTATCCAGAAAGTGATTCAGCTAAGCTGTCGACTTCCAGTATTTATTGAACCGTTTCAGCCGTAGTAATTCTCTTTTTGCCCAGATGAATCTCAAGGAGGTCCTCACTAAACAACGTATATTCTTATATCTTAAGCATATCAATCACAAAGATATTGATGTCAAATTCAATTTTTCAAATTGAATTATAGTAATTTCACCTCCTAGCATCGAGATCTTAGACAGAAGAGTTCAACCGTGTTTCACTCTCCGATAAGGAGTTTTGGAAAACTAAAATATTTCGCATTTAGGATTTATCTGTTTCGAACATAAGCCGTCTGCTGTCATATCCGGCAGCTTGTGTTATCATACGAAAGTGTAGTCCGGCTGCTGGAGCGCTTCAGCTTGACCGCAGTTGCTAGAGTCTAAATACAAATTCAGAATAGTTCATTAATATTTGATAACTGATAATGATCACACTCGGATACTTGTGGTTGCACGGAGACAGAAACTGAAAATCAAATTCCATAGTGTCTATGGATGATTCACCAGTTAACTACGGAAAAGGTTCTGATGTTGCTCCTGCCAGAGACTTGAAGGAAAAGAGAATGTAACAGATTGAAAGTGACTGTAAAGCATGAAACTGAGTTATATAGATTGTAATAATAACTTCACACGTACAAAAAGTTACCACGGGTTTAATTTCGAGATATACACTTATATTTTAAAAGGACAATGTCGGTAACAGCAGCAAAATGGAATTCAGGAAAGATAACGGTCATAAACACTTCCATAAAATTCCATTTACTCCATCAAATGTTGGGAATTCTAAGTTTCTACATCTTTACTCTGGTACAAGTATTCTGGAGAGACTGAAGAGATTCCTTCGATACCGTAACACACGCTAGAGCAATGAGGTGTTCTAATCTCTCAGCATTCATTTTGATGTTCAAAACAGCTCTAAATATTTTGCTCTGTCCAAAACTACGATTTTACAGAGTGAAACGCAGTTGAAGTCGTTTCCTTGAAACGGACGATACTAGAAGCCGACATTAATATAGTTCCTTGAAAGCGTCACATCGTCACTGGAATGTAGCTATCGCAATACTGTTTTTTTATTTTATTAATTTTTTTTATTTTGCTATCGTTTCGGCCTGCTATGGACCACGAAGGTTTTTATCTCTTCCCTGATTGTCTTTTCCTCTTTTGCCAGTACATTTTCATTTTCACTGACTGTGCTTTTTTTCTGTTTTGACCATTTGCAGGTAGGACGTGGAACTGGCGTAGTAAGCGAAATAAGGTTTTCAGTAATTTTGACTTTTTCTCCGAAAACTTCTCGATCCTGAATGTCATCAAATGAAATTCCAGCTTCCTGTAAATCCTTTTCAACTTGGCTTGCCCATTTTGAATACGATTTTGTTTTTGAAATTGATAAATGTATGCGATGAGTTATTCTTTGCGGGTTCATTCTTTCCAAATGACCAAAAAACATCATTCTCCGCTTCCTCATGCTGGTAACAATGTCTTCTGTATGTTTGTATAATTCACAGTTGTGTCTTCGGCGGAATTATCCGTTTTCTTTGATAGGGCCAAGGATTTTCCTCAAAATGTTCCGGTCTTTTATTTTAAGTTTCCGTAGTGGTCCTTTCTTCGTCATGTTTAAACATTCTGATGCATACAAAGCTGACGGTCTAATTACGGTGCTATAATGACAAAGTTTTAGGTTTAAAGACAGGTTTTTGCTTTTGCATAAGTCTTTGCACAGATGAAAAGAACCTTCTAATTTAGAACACCTACTTTCTACAGCTGCATTTTCTGAACCGTCAGGTGTAATTATTTCTCCTAGTTATTTAAATTTCTTCGACTGCTTGATTTTCTCTCGTTCTATTTCAATACGAGTAGGAGCGTGTTTGGTGTTTGTGATGAATTCAGTTTTGTTAAATGCTATTTTTAGGCCATTCTTAGCAGCAACTGATTGTAGGCTGGACACTTGAACCTCAGCTTCGTCAATATTATTTGCAATGAGTGCCAGATCATCAGCAAAAGCCGAACAGCTTCCACTGAGGCCATTTTTTTTGTGTCCAATTTGAATCCCACAACCTGGCGGTACGGTTGTTTTCCAATCTCTGACTATCTTCTCCAGGACACAGTTGAAAAGCAATGGAGAGAGCAGGTCACCATGTCTCACACGTGTGCAGATTTCAAATGGTTCTGATAGTTCGCCTCTGAACTTGACCTTTGACACTGTGTTATTTGAAGTTTCGCTTATCAGATTGATTGTTTCCCTCTCTAGACCAAATTCGGCAGGGGTAAACTGTTAGTAATACAACTTTTTTTCCCTCGATCACAAAGTACTTTTCTCAATCTGTGTCCGATTTTATGTCTGCTGCTTACGACACTTCAGTTAACATAGAAACACGTTCATTAAAATACTTTGCGATCGAGACAGAAAGTTTTTTTTTATTACTAATGCACTCAGGTGAGAAAAGTCACGGGATACCTGTTAATGTAGCGTCGGACCTCCTTTTACCTGGTATAGTGCAGCTACTAGACGTGGATAGGACACAAAATTTCGTTGGAAATCCCCTACAGAACAATTGGTGGCTCAGTGATATGACATCTTTGTTTGGGAACATGAAGTCCATGAATTGCTGCAAATCGTCTCCAAGCAGCCGACATGACCATTTTCAGCCAATGATCGGTTCAGTAGGACCAGAGGGCCCAGTCCATTCCAAGTAAACGCAGCCAACACCGTTATGTTGCCGCACGGGATTAGCTGAGCGGTCTGAGGCCCTGCAGTCATGGCCTGTGCGGCTGGTCCCGGCGGAGGTTCGAGTCCTCCCTCGGGCATGGGTGTGTGTGTGTGTTTGTCCTTAGGATAATTTAGGTTAAGTGGTGTGTAAGCTTAGGGACTGATGACCTTAGCAGTTGAGTCCCATAAGATTTCACA
Source organism: Schistocerca serialis cubense (assembly GCF_023864345.2). NCBI lineage: Eukaryota > Metazoa > Arthropoda > Insecta > Orthoptera > Acrididae > Schistocerca > Schistocerca serialis. The sequence goes on from NC_064640.1 coordinate 1,003,185,525, forward strand.
CACACACACACACACACACACACTCCCCATTATGTAGTTACCATCAGCTTGCACAGAGCCTTGCCGACAACGTGGGTCTACGGGTTGGTAGGGCCGGCACCACACCCGAAATCGGGACTCATCTGACAAGGCCATGGTTTTCAAGCCTTCTAGGATCCGACCGATATTGTAACGAGCTCAAAAGAGGCACTGCAAGCGATGTCGTGGTGTTAGCAAAGGCACACGCGTCGGTCGTCTGCTGCCACAGCCCATTAACGCCAAGTGTCGCCGTCCTGTCTGAACGGATACGTTCGTCGTACGTCCCACACTGATTCCGGCTGTTATTGCATTGCGTTGTCGGTGCTGAGAGGTAACACCCTGAAATTTGTGATTCTCTCTACACTCTTGACACTGCGCATCTGGGAATTTTGGATTCCCTAACGCTTTCCGAAATGGAATTTCCCATGCATCTAGCTCCAACTACCATTCTGTGTTCAAAGTCTGATAATATCCACCTAGCGGCCATAATCTCGTAACAAACGTTTTCACATGACTCACTGAGTACAAATAACATCTTTGACAATGTACTGCCCTTTTATACCTTATGTATGCGGTACTACCGTCATCTGTATATGTGTGTATCTCTATCCCATCACTTTTGTCACCTCAGTGTACATTTCCAACTGAAAAAGCGGTATTCATACGAGCATTTGCAATTAATATAGTTATGACTAGAGACTATACGACTATTGATGAGCATTTTTATATAGTTAATCTAAGTGAAAACAGGATTACGAGACCTTTACGGGTTCGGAAATATTTACTGTGAACAACTTAGCTGTATCATGCTGTATATCGGCCTCGGTAGATGAGCTGTCGTCTGTATTTTTTCTCTAACAGTGACAACTGATCTTGGAGGATGCTCTTAATGGATGTCGAATGACACAAAATTTGGAAAATTTTGACGGGCTGCGACATAAATCTAAATGAGGGAAAGGGAATCTAATAGGGCGCTCTTTGTGTGTTTCTCAGTACGTGTCAGGAATCACTACCTGCATGCTGTTGACGCGAAAGACAATAGTTTTCAGGCAGTGTCGCGTCTTGCGCTGGTGTTACGTTGCACTGTTTTGAAAGAGCTTCCTGGAGGGAGTCAGCGTTCTAGCCAGCCGCCTCGTGAGCACGCGCCGTCTGCTCATCTCTCATCTCCTGTCTCCTGTTCCATCTTACCGAGCAGTAGCATCCTAAGCAGAGTTTGCTGCATTTCTACGCTGTAGGGCGGGTTACATTCACTTCGTCAAATTTCACCACGCCCGAGGATTCAGTTTTTTGCCAAGCATCTAGGGACATTGCTTTACAAGGATAGCATGATATCCATTCATGTTACGTCAGTTAATATGACAGACAGCACAGTAACCAACAGCACAGAAAAAATAGCATAAACATTCCAAGATTCCAAGGAACATTTGTTAGCTGAAAAGATATTTGGCTACCAGAAGCATTGAAATGATGACGTTTCAGTAGAAAATATTACAACTGGATGAAAATGAGAGGAAAGCAAATTGCAAAACTATTTACAGAGTGTCTGTGGAGGAATAAATTTCTCTAATACTAGAACAATGGTGTAATTGTTATACTTCGTAAGTGATGAGACAGACAATACACAAAAAACAACAGAATTACAGGCCTCTTCATCATAATGCTCAAGATATTCACTATACTTATAGCCAAAACCATAAAATTACGTTGACTTTTAACCACTCAAAAGAATCAACAGGCTTCAGAAGTGAATACAGCATCACAACACGAACGAAACCCGACAGAGGAGTAGTGAGTATAATTGGCACTAAGGTTGACAGGAGATGAGGACAGTACTGAGTCAGACTGACCAAAACCTGTATTAACTGTTCTTGAGAAACAAGCCATTGATACCATCTATGTTAATATACTGAAGAATATGTACATCGATACCACCGTTTCCATAGCATATTGAAAAGGTTGTGGGCAATTTAGGACTGAAAGTAGAGTCGGTCGATGAGATTATTTGTCAGCAAAACTATGCTGAGAAACCTTAAGAAAAGTTTTCTGATCACTGTAAGTGAAAAAATAGACGATTACGAGTTAATGAAACATACCTAAGCGACTCTAGATTTGCTAATGGCATTATAAAGTTTCGGTCCACAGATGAAAATCTCGAAACAGAATCGAAGAACTTAATACGGACTGTATGAAGCTAGGTCTGGTTATCACTTATAACAAGACTAAAATAACGTGTATCAACACATCGAAAAGAAAATTTTACAAAGTGACAATGAAAACAAAGATACAGCTGACGAATTTTTATATTTGATGTAGCAAAACAAAATACCTTAAACGACTGCGGGAGAAATAAACGGAATAGTAAAACTAGCCTGGGGTGCTTTTGAAAAACTAAATGGATTTGTAATTTCATGTTTTCTCGACGTAGGGGAATCTTCAATATTTCTCGGATACTCAGCCGAATTTTTGCCATCTTCAGGCGTTCCTCCGGCCACCTGGCTGGTTGCTCGAGAAAGATTCAAAACTAAATGGAGTTCTCAAAAGTAAGTTTTTAGTATGTTTCAAAAGGAACGTTTACAATCCTTTTCAACCGAAAGTATTGTTGAGAGCTCTAAAATAGATTGAAAATATCGTTGCGGCGCTGTCAGAAAAAGGTATCATCATCAGAGTAAAAGACTGAAACGCAAACAGTTACAGTTTCTTTAGACGTGTGATAACACGACAAGTCGCTCGAAATGAACAGAACCATGATAACTGAAGCGCCCTTGTTCTTTGCGACAAACGCTGAGTTAGCAGAAACACCGCTCTACTTCTGGTCATCCGTAGCTGTGAAGCACATAACGTGTCCTTATGGGAAAATCGCGAAAAGTGTAACACATACTCTATTTAGGTAGATAGTGCATGAGTGTTGTTGTGACTTCTGGAACAGCTAAGATACCGGTTTCAAAGGCTATTTACGCACTCAATAAGTAAATACATTGTGTGGAAAAGATTTTTCTTTCCCTTTTTTTTTAATTGACTGCCTCAAATGATTGAAAGTAAGAGCAGTTTCCTTGTTAGGATAAGCCACAATATTGTTTACAGTTTAAAAGAACTATTTTCTCTCAAAATAAAACTTAATAAAATTCAGTGAATTTAACTAGATCTGTAACTTTTATTTGTTCTATAAGCAATGAAAATGGAGTTTATATCTATAAAAGTTCAACAAATCTCTTGGAGTTCCTTTTCTGTAAATCAATAATCGATGGACTTTAACACAACACATTGAAGAAATAACTTATTCTTGTCTCAAAAGAAATAACTTGTCTTCAAGAATTACCTTTTTTATGAATCGAAAATTCTATATTTTACCTGGGATGTGGTGCAGGTAGCGATGTCATTGATAAAATTTATAGAAATATCGAGCTATTAAAATGTTGATTTATCGATACCAATGAAAATTTCGCCTTCTCTAATTATCGTTGCCTGATATTTCCGTGGCAAGCTCTGTATAAACCTATGGAAGTCACTTTGTAGTATCCGTTCACATTCTTGAGCAGAAACCTGTTAGATTTATTGGAGAGTCGATACACCAGGAATACGTCTTTCAGTCATAACCCACTCGTTTAACTTCTTACTGAGGTTGTCACTAATGCTATCAATTTCTTCACTTGAATGTTCAAATTTCGCGTAAGATGTCCGCTATATGTACCCTGACAGCCCTGTACTTCAAACAGAATTCAGGGTCATCGCCGCTTGGAAACCCGACATACGGTCTGGCAGCATTTGTTTGATGTACTCATCAGTGTTAAAACGAGCTCGCATAACGGCAAAATCCACTCGGTCGTTAGTACTGATACCATCTCACACCATCACAGAATCTTACATCTACATCTACATCGGTAATCCACAAGCCACAGTAAGGTGCGTCGCTGATGTTACGCTGTACCACCACGAGTTATTTCCTTTCTTGTTTTACCCGCAAGTAGAGCGAGGGAAAAACGACTATCTGTATGCCTCCGTACGTGCTCTAATTTCTCGTATCTTATTTTCGTTGTAGCATCGCGCATCGTGTGTTGGTGGCAGTAGATTTGTTTGACAGTCAGCATCAGACACCGTTTCTCTAAATTTTCTCAATAGTGTTCCTAGAAAAGAACGTCGCCTTCCCTACAGGTTTTCCCATTTCAGTTCCCGAAGTACCTCCTTGACACTTACGTGTTGTTCAAACCTACCGGTAACAAATCTAGCAGGCCCGCCTCTGAATTGCCTCGATGTCTTCCTTCAATCCGACCTGGTACGGATCCCAAACACTCGAGCAGTACACAAGAATAGGTCGCACCAGCATCCTATATGTACAGGTAAACAACTCTTTCCTAAAATTCTCTCAATAAAGCGAAGTCGACTATTCGCCTTCCCTACCACAGTTTTCACATGCTCGTTCCACCTCATATCGCTTTGCAACGTTATGCCCAGATATTTAAACGACGTTACTGTGTCAAGCGGGGCAATAGAAATAGTGTATCCGAACATTTCAGGTTTGATCACCCTACTCGCATGGGTGTGTATGTTTGTCCTTAGGATAATTTAGGTTAAGTAGTGTGTAAGATTAGGGACTGATGACCTTAGCAGTTAAGTCCCATAAGATTTCACACTCATTTGAACATTTATGTTTACTCGTTGTTAATATCTCTTCTATTCTCTCTCACACACTGTGTCCCTCTCTGACACTATCGCCGCAAACGCTCTTCTACTACACTCCCCCAAAACTTTGTAAACAAATCTAGTGGTTTCCAATGACGCTACATTTTCTCTTTTAATTGCTGCTGTCTTTACTCTATATCATTCCTCTCACCACCTATGAAACCGTATTCTTTGATCTCCCCTTCTCTATAACCCATTCTTCGTTCTGAGAAGAGTCCTTCCTTATCTCTCGGTCCTAAGATAAAACGAACTGTGGCACGCATCTAAGTAAGAAATACTTTGCAAGCATTTCACGCTTATATTTTGCACTTCTGCACTTCTATCCATTCCCAGATCCCGTCCTCCTTCCTGTTACGCGTCCCTTGACATCTAGCCGGCCGGAGTGGCCGTGCGGTTCTGGGCGCTACAGTCTGGAGCCGAGCGACTGCTACGGTCGCAGGTTCGAATCCTGCCTCCGGCATGGATGTGTGTGATGTCCTTAGGTTAGTTAGGTTTAATTAGTTATAAGTTCTAGGCGACTGATGACCTCAGAAGTTAAGTCGCATAGTGCTCAGAGCCATTTGAACCATTTTTTTGAACCTTGACGTCTGCATCTACATTCAAATGAATACTCTGCAATTCATAATTATGTGTTTGGCATGGGGTTCTATGGTCTCGTGGATTAATATTGTACTGATGTGTAAAACGTGTAGGTTCACATATCACGTCAGGCGTAGATTTTTAACACACACACAAGTAGCTCTCCTTCACCCCTAGTGACACCAAGTGAAGAACGCCAGTAAGCTCGGTAGTTCAATATCCGCAGTAAAGATAACATCCCTTCGCTGCCGACTGGGCATTCGTTTGAGCTGTGACAGATGGAGAAATCCCGTAGGGCAGAGACTCTGTCACCAGCAAGCCATCGTAAACTAGAAAACGTATTTCATTTAATGAAGCAATGGCCATGTAATTTCACAAGGCTCTTACTTTATTTGAAACTGAGACGTTGAAAATTGTGGTGCTGGACTGGGATTAAAATTCGATTTCACTGAGTTCCCGAAGATTGCAAACTCTTCTAGGCGTCCTCGAAAGGCACCTATCTGGTTTCGAATCCTGACCAGCACCAAATATTCATTATTTCATTTCAAGCCCTAGCATGTGCACTCCGAAATACTGGTGAAAAATAGTTGCATTTTAACGTCTCTTCGTGCGTTGTCAGCTGTAACGCGTTCGTTTCAACTCACAGCCACATGATGAGCTTTTTATCACAACATTACAAGATCAAACGTTTCCTTACATCTTTTCAAGTTCAAACATTCCTCTCTATCCTACTGGTGAAAACGGATTTGGGTTTGACGTTGTGTTCGTTGCGATCACCAACGACGACATGTTGTGGATTCAACTTCGAGCCAGCAGAGTATTTTCCATCACATCATTGAAAGTACAAACATGCCATTCCTAGCTATTATTGGAAAAGAATTTGATAGTTAAAGTTTCTTCATGACCACGTGTGCGGGGTTTCAATTCAATTCAGCACAGAACTTTTCGTCGCCTGATGTCTAGCTAAACATGCGCCCATCTCGCTACTGGTGAACCAACAATAGCTATTTATCGTCTGTTCCCGGCTAGAAAACGACGGTGCTAGATGATGGGTTCGAATTCCAGTCAGGCAAAAACAATACTATCGTCAATTAAGGTTCCAGCATTTCGCTATTGGTGAAAACATTTGATATTTAACTTCCGATTTTATTTACAGTCGCGCTCAAAAGTATCCGAACGACCTGAATTGCATTTCACCTGATTCCCATGCGACCAATATAACGCAGCTGTCTAGCAGATCCTCTAATCTCTCCTTGCTACAGTCGTTTGACTATTGAAAATGGTTCCAACAAATCACCACTAGAAAACACTGCTCTGTGTCGCAATAACTCAGGATGTAAAGTAATACCACGATATTAAAAATATCACGGAACACCTCATCGCAGATAAGACTGTCCTAAAGGCTTGTAAGCTCGCATTTATTGCAATAACTGACATATCTGAAATGTTAGCACTCTCACTATTACGTCAGATAGGTAATGCACGTAGTAAGGTCGTCGTATTCATGATTTCCTCTTCAAAGTAACTTACCATACTTGTTATTTAACACAAAATGTCATTAAAAATTTACGTTATTCACGAGCAGCTAGTTGAGAATATGTATGAACTTCAAATGACACGACGAACCGACTCGTTCTGCATATGGATTCCAACCCAGGTCATGCAGGCTAGACCACGGTGGCCGTGCGGTTTTAGGCACTTCAGTCCGGAACCGCGTCACTACTACGGTCGCAGGTTCGAATCCTGCCTCGGGCATGGATATGTGTGATGTCCTTAGGTTAGTTAGGTTTAAGTAGTTCTAGGTTCTAGGGGACTGATGACCTCAGATGTTGAGTCCCATAGTGCTCAGAGCCATTTGAATCAATCATGCAGGCTAAGATTTCGTGGCTCACGGAAATTAACAGTCATTCCTGACTAGGCATAAAGAGAGTGATATACCTCATTTTTGGACAGTATCAGTTAGCAAATATCAACTTTAAGTTACATAACGTAACATTTTTAACGGACGCGAATTCCTATCCAGCGTCTATTGTCCCTGTTAACGAACTACGAGAGATGTTAAATATTGCTACTTCACAAGTAATTTACTTGAAATACAGTGAGGTAAAGCTTTGTGTTGGACAGGGATTCGAACCCAGAACCTAATCGGATTGTTATCCAAGCACAATCAACTTTGACATATCGGATTTTCTCGGCAGTAGCTAGATGTATTAAATGAAATGACGAGACGAACCATTAATTTTTCCTTCCCACGACTCCAACCCGGCACGTATCGCTGTTATATTCTAGAGAAAAGGAACGTTAAATATGGGTTTGTTACACCAGCAGCGACATGTGAGCATGTTTGAATTACAAATAATATGACGAAGTGTTCAGTGCTGACTGAGAATCGAACCCCACACATATCGTTGTTGACTACACACAAAGACACGTCAGGTACCGAATTTTTCTCCACCAGCAGCTCGAAATAACATCCTTGAACTTACAGTGATCTCGCAAATAGTTCTGTGTCTCACTGGGAGTCAAAAACGTCAGATATCGTTAGTCTTGACAACGAATGAAAATGCATTAAAAATAAAAATTATTATCCACCAGCAGATAGGTGTTCTCATGCTAGAGCTTGATAATACATAGTGAAAAGTTTAGTGCTGGGCCATGATTCCAACCCATTCATGCGCAATATGTGGAGATGTTGAGGAATCTGCAGTTTTGAACAAACAACAAGTTGTAGTCGAGCTGTATTGTCATAAAGGGATCAAATTCCTCGTTAAGGGCAGTCGGAGCTGCATTCCCAGTTCAGAACTAATTTTATCGACATACAGAAGCTCAAATAAAATATGGAATAAGTGTCCTGTGACCATACACAGGGTTTGTTTCGTCACTAGAAATAAGTAACTAGTATAAGAAAGGTTACTGGTGATAGAGTTTCTACATGTCGCCACTCCTTACGTTATTGTGGTTCCACGTAACGTCTACTTGGTAGAGAAGGAATATCATGTTTAACGTGATTTTCAGGCCACAATGCCATTACACCTTCTTCACTTTGCGTAGCCAGAAGAGAATAGAATCTGCCTCTACCTATCAAAAAACATCGGCAGAAGTTGGAATCGAACCGAAACCAACAGTGTATGAAACTATCATCAGTCCAACAGACCACCAAACTCCCTTCTCTACGATCCATTTCTCTATCATAACACCGATGCGGCTGACAAGATGAGAATTCTAACTCACATGCTCCCTGTAGTGGTGTGCAGGATGTTCAGTACATTCATTTACTTGGTTGACCGAATCGCCATGAACTAGCTGTCTTGGCTATCCAGTGCATAAATTCGACTCTATTTTGTAATCACCGAAATAAAATAACGTAGCTGCCACCTACACAGAACTGCCAACAGTGTAGGATTCAGAAATTTAAATGGGAAGCTACTCTATTGCGCCATCTGTTTATTGAAACCATCGTGCAGTGCAAAAGAAATGCTGTAAGTGTCTGTCTCTCAGAAGTCTAGATGCGGTCATATGCATTATCTCACAGCACTGTGGAATGCCGAAGTTCTGAAGGAACTGTCGTTCACTTCCAGAGGTACTGTAGCTGCGTCACAGGTGGTAGCTTAACGGTAAGCGTCGCGTGTTCCATTACATTCGCTACTACATTTTTTTAAAACGCAATTCTGCTGTCTGCTGAAGTTATCAATTTAATGGAACTTTGAACATAATTCTCTTCATTCCTCAATCCAAAATAGTCGCATGTGGAGAAAAGGCTAACTTCTGCGTCATTTTGTTCTTTTCAGGTTTAACAGACGGCCAGTTAGCAGATGCGTCTCTAAGCTTTTGTATTATGTATGGGGTGAGTGCATCGGGCCACAATAGTCAGAAAAGTATTTTCTACATTAGCTGTCGTCTGGTAGTGGCATTTTATTCTTCTTCAAACCTTGTGTGACAGCTTTAACTCAGAACAAGTTTTTTACATGCATGTAATCAATAAACTGCATGTGCGTTGTCAGACTGTTATAGATAACATCAGAGAATTCGCATATATCGTTGATGATTAATTTCTCTATCATGTTTAGTATTGTTTTAACAACACTAAAAGAAACCTTACGAAAACTGTGCACTGTATTGTAAGAAATGAAATGAAACTACCCACGATAACCTTACGACGAAAGTAAGTCTGCTTTAACAAAACTGAGTATTTGTACACAAGCGTGCATCTGTCTGCACGAATTAGTAAAATACTGCTCACTTAGAGCCGCGAGGGAATAGTCGAGCGGTCTAAGGCGCTGCAGTCATGGACTGTGTGGCTGGTCCCGGCGGAGGTTCGACTCCTCTCTCGGGCATGGGTGTGTGTGTTTGTCCTTAGGATAATTTAGGGTAAGTAGTGTGTAAGCTTAGGGACTGATGACCTTAGCAGTTAAGTCCCATAAGATTTCACACAGATTTGAACATTTTTTTGCTCACTTAGATTTTGATTGGGTCTGTGTTTAAATGGTATGCTGTGTCATACTCAACAGGTATGCAAACGTGGCATTTCATAAATAAAGTTACGTATTCCTAGAAACCCAAAATTTGCTTGTCAGCAGCGGAATGAGGTGTTACCTATTTTGCAGCATTGTAAGTTTTTCACCATTGCACTTTGAGCTGAAAGTATTTTCTTGCGATTTGGTAATCAATTTATTTCCTTTATACTTATCACCCTGGCATGGGATTCTTAAGTGAAGAATATTATTGAATTTCGTATCGTTGACAGTCGATTCGGATTTCTTCAGAGGCGCTTGTATTGTACAGCAGCTTGGCAGTCAGAAAGCCGAGATCTACGACCATTAACACAACGTACTGAGTCGAGTTGCCAAGAGGGTTTGATGTGTAAAGGTTTTCTTCTGATTTTGTTACAGAATTTTTTCTGGGAATTCGCAGCTCCGTGGAATAATACACAAAGAAAGCTCGCACGCGCTGCCCCTACCACAGTTAGAACTGACGATTCTCTTAACCGTTGGAACACGAGACACGGGCGGCACCACGGGGCTACGGACACACTGCTGCCACCATGCCACTCTCGTCATGGTATTGGTCGCTCAGCCTCATAACGCATCGTGAAAGATATTAAAAGTTGTCACTTATGTGAAGAGTAGCATTTCTTTAGCCAAAAAATTGAAATTTCGGTCTCAGTGCCTTAGTTTAAGTGAGGATTATATACCACGAGCCATTCAAATGGAAAGGGAATATCAAGTGAATTTAGCGAGTCAGTTCAGTACCATACGCGGAAGTGATTGCACTTTCACAGTGTTGCCGAATGTTTGCGACGATGTTGCCAATTCTCAGCTGTGCTAGGAACAGCTCTGTAGCGTTATAGGAGGAGAATCCTGTGCTCGTGTCATAGGAGGGCACGGACAGGAGGCGAGGGGTTTGGTTATTATGCAGCGTTTTCTCCTACCAGCTGTGTCAAACATTCAGGTGTGTAATCTTCCATCACGATTAGAGTTTCCCACAGAATATATACGAATAAAACACTTACCTTGTTACTTTGTTACAAAAGATTATTTCAGTACAATAAAAATCTTTGGAAACCAACTTTGCCAACCTGTCACGAAAAGTAAGATAACAAACACTTTGCACCTCGAAATCGATTGCATCTATGTGCAGTCTTGTGATCATACAAGTAGAATTTCATGAATTGCACGAGAATGTAGAAAAATATTGGTGCGAATGGAAGCTGTAAGAAACACAGTTACCTAATTATTCTGTACCACGTAATAATCAAATCATTTCATAATTCAGAAGAGAAGAAACTAAAAATTATGCCCATTAAGACAGAAACTAAAGTGCAGATGCGGGCACTGTGCAGATCTGCGCTTTTTCATCTTCAGATGTATACAAATAATGTATACTAACCAGCGTATTCATTGCTTTCGTAATGTTTCCCTCTTGTTTAGTCTTCTTATGATGAACTGGATCCACACCCATGAGTCCAATTTTTTCTTTGTACCCTTTCATCTACTATCTTTGTGTGTTATTGTTTGGTGTTCAAAAAGCAAAATATTGTGCCTGCTCCCACGAGGTATTAAAATGAGGTCGCAAAACGGCTAACGAATTATAATCAAAATACAGTGAGACGCCAATTTGTCTGTCGTCATGGTGTTAAGTGGACAGAAATAGTTGGGTGTTATTGTCGTCTTTTCTTATTGAGATTTTCATATTACCCTGACACAAGACTCCGAGATAAATATGTATATTCTCCGTGACGAAACATCGCACATCCCATTCATCCTGATCCATTCGTTACGTGCATCGGCGGCAATGAGTGATAGGAAAACTGTTGTGGGGTGACGAATAACAATAACAATGGTAGTAATTATAAATCAATAATCAGGGATGTGTACTGCATTACAGACGATTAACAAAATAACCAAGAATGGCTGAGTTTTTAATTGGCGCACTGAGTAGGTGTTCTTACCACTTTGTTACTGAATTCTGTTCCAGTTGTTTGCTGAGAGAAAACAAAGAACCCTGTAGCCATACATATCGCTAGTACAACGAGATATTACCTATCAAATATCCTTGCTTTACATCACGAGACGAACATGGCGTCACTGAGCTGATATATGAAATACATTTCTGTTTACTCTCACTCTCTTTTTTATTTTTATTTTAATTTTTTGAGGAAAGCATCGAGAAGCGCGATAATAAGCAAGTAGGCATATAACCTGTTTACAGTTATTTTCATCGGGATACATAATGCAAAAATACAACTTTTAAGTGTGTTATTGCGTAATTCCAGTTACTGACAGTCTATTCGTGAGCTTGCTTTCATTCAGTGGAGTGAAACCTATCACAGAAGCAAGCAAAACACAAATATTTCTTGCACCATGCGCAACACATAAACGAAATCTCGCTGCACTTACGTGTTGTCCGATATATTGCACGGAAAACATAACTGATTCATGTTACTAAATACACCTCTATCAGATATCAATTTGGCAGCGTACCAGGTGTATAAAAGTATATCTTGAAATACGCAGAAAGCCCCATAGAGGTATTCGACTGAAACATAGTCATGACCAAAATTGTAACTGGGGTCGACAGCATCGTCGTCTACCACCTTGACAACTCGAACGGTGACAGTGCTGGGCCGGTTACTTACGTTTACTGGTATCAAAGCTACAGCATTAAAACACAAAAATGTTAATAACCCGAAGATCATTTGTTTTGGAATACATAGAAAGTAAAGCAGTCATCAATCGCAAGAGTGGTTTGAACACCACAGTGCTTTAATAGGCACGGACTTGTTGGAGGTGGTATGCTGTTGCTTTCATCCGACCTTTGAGCTGATTTACCTAGCCAGTTAATAGGGGAACCTACAATTTTACGTAGCTTTCGGACCACAGTGCAACTCGGCATTTTTCACATCAACAAACACTGCCCCAGGGGAAATATGTGTAAAACGGCACATAAAAATCGTGGGACTGGTGAGGGATCGAACCTGAGACCTTCGTACCCATAGTCTTGCTCTTTATCACCTTGCCACCATCCAGCCAACACTGTGGTTTCTGCTTGCCATTAAAATTAAGGATCTCTCGTTTGTGCCTGCGTTGCCACTTGCGTGTCGCTTAGGAGACCTTACCTTTGGGATTACCCTCGTGCACGTGTGTCTAAACGCCTTCCAATGCCCACTCAAGGAAGACAAGGATACCTAGTCTAGCTTCAATATTACAAATACTCCTCTGTTTGTGGATGAACGCAGACTTAGGTTGATAATCATTTTGAATATTTATCAGTACTGCACTCATTGGTGTGAAACTCGTTTTCTACCAATGATTCCCACAGCTACAGGAACACTACTATAATACCTCTTACACAAAATACTTACGCAGTGCTATCAGACGAAAAGATCAACCTGACACAAACTGTGGGAAGTTTGTTTTACAACCTTCGTACCTGGATAAAGAGATTTTCCTATTTGAGATATCTGTGAACGTTGCTGCATAAGACGACTTAAGAAGAAACTAAATTCCTTCAGCTACGCCAATGTTTAAAGAAATCGTGTAAACGGCACTAAATCGTGGTTTGTAAATCGTTTACCAGCCGTACTCTGCGCCGGCCGAAGTGGCCGTGCGGTTAAAGGCGCTGCAGTGTGGAACCGCAAGACCGCTACGGTCGCAGGTTCGAATCCTGCCTCGGGCATGGATGTTTGTGATGTCCTTAGGTTAGTTAGGTTTAACTAGTTCTAAGTTCTAGGGGACTAATGACCTCAGCAGTTGAGTCCCATAGTGCTCAGAGCCATTTGAACCATTTGAACCGTACTCTGCCGCATTTCGCTGGTTCGAAGGCAAAAAGCTTACTGACAAATTTCAAAGAAGGAAAAGGGGGACGAAATGTCTCCCACTCGAATGTCATGTTGTTTTACTTAAATTATTACAAAATCGGGTAAAATGAACAATGAGGTTGTCACTATAAGCACATTACAGTTGCCAATATGATGTTGCACCGCCCAGGGCCTGTAATGATAAAGGGCCCGTTTAGGTCAGGCATATTGTATACAGAAGTGGAAGAGAGAGCACCACTAAATTGTACAATCCTTATGCATTGCATACACACAGAAATTACTGTTACATTGTACTTATGGAACCCAATGAGTGAAATGCATATTTTCCGGTGAGAAACAGCACTGGCAAACAGTCTTCGCTACATTAGATTACTTAAACTGGCATCACATTGAGCTAGAATTTATGGCCAGCGACTAAGTGTAAGGACAGTGAGTCGGATGCGGGTTTTGCAGCTGTGAAATAGTTTCCGTACATTATGGAAGCGAATGTTAATTTTGAACTAATGTTGCGAAAATTTTGGACTTGGATAGCTTAGAATGAAAATATTTCTATTTTTTGCAAAGGAAAACAATTGATTTTCTAAAACATTCTGTGTCATACACAACTTGAAACAGGTCACCGTCGGCCAAATCATATGGAAGAACCGACAGCGACGTATATTGGAAGGCAATAAGATCCCTTCGCTTTTGGTTTGGCAGCATTCGACAGCCATTTCTAGGCGCAAGTAAATGAAGAAAGGCAGCGCGTTTTCATTATCGAGTAACGTCTTCATCAATTACTTTAGTTCCAATGTGATCTACGAGTAATTGCTGATGTTTGATATTAACATGAAAAGGATTCAGTAGACAGGGAAATAATTTGTTCTTGGGCAACTAATTCTATAATGACCAAAAGGACTTAAATGGTCTTCAAGCACATGTGTTCCAGCAGCTGTATGAAGAAAATGATAGTAATAATGACGGTGATACTCGAATTATCCGGTAACTTTACACTTCGCAGTGGATTTTCTCGAACTAAGAAACTTCCTGAATTAGTGAAAATTTCAAAATGGCTTCAAATCGAGGCTATGACGCTTAGAAGAGTCTTTCATCCTGCTGACATGAGAATAGCATAATCTCCACGTCAGAAGCTTGCTTCTTGTTAACCATTTAATAGACTCGCCTTTTGTTTAGTAAGCTAAGTACGTCATCCATTACAGCACACTCCTGGGGCTGGGAAATGTGGCCACAATGGTCTGGTGGAACGAACTATCACAAGTGCAATGCTTGGGTTCAGGCATTTACTTTTAAGAGGCACAAACATATTTACTTTACCTGTGGTAACCTCATGAGAAAGCTGTTATAATCCAGAATCCGCATTAAACATCACGTTCCTTCATTCCAAACTGGACAGAGCCGGTTTACGTTGGAAAATGACATAGGTGGAGGTCAGGGTAAACAGAAATACTGTCACCAGTAAACTTACTTACATTAGAAAATTTTATTTTATTTGATGAACTGATAGCCGTCTAGAGGAACAGGGCTCTTATTTTACTTGTACTTGATTGAACTAGAGACGTTGAAAAATTTGGTGCTGGACTGTGATTCGAATTCGTATCTCCTCTTTCGAGGATCTGAATCTCTCTGAACAGTATAGTTCAATCATTTCATTCCTTTTTCCAAGACTGCAGTCTTGTCTAGGTCTCCTCCAAAGGTAAATATGTGGGTCCGAATCCTGATCCAGTACAAAAATATTCATAATTTCATTTCAAGCCCTATCACGTGCACACCTGCCTGCTAGTGAAAATTAACGTGCATTTTTAATGTCTGTTCATGTTGCCAACAATTTCTGGACAAACACGCACACATCTTACTGTTGGTGAGTAAGCAACTGATACTTAACCAATATTCGTGGACAATAAAGAAGAACGATAGGAGCGCGGTTCGAGTGTCGCTCAGGCACAAAAATTTGTGTCCTTATTTTAGATTAAACACCTAGCAGCTGGCAGGAAAAACCAATACGTGACATTTGATTTTACTTAGTTAACAATCCGGTTACATCTTGGGTTCGTATCTCCGTCGCAGAACTTCACATCATGCGCTTCATCTTTAAATTCATACACACTTCGTTACTTCTGAATTGAGGTATATCAGACATCTTTCATGGTTAGTTAACAGGGATGAAAGTGTCTTGATAGGAGTCCCGGTTTATTACAAAAACTGTCGTCTTTTATTTTCAAGTTTAGATTTGATTACTGATACAGGCGAAAATTTCGGTACTTCTTGACTCTTCATGGATAGTCAGCAATATGATATGATTGGATTAGATTAATACTTGTTCCATAGATCATGAATACGACATTTCGTAATGATGTGGAACGAGTCATTTTAATGAAAGATTTCTTTACATACCAGTATTCAATTTCTTTACAACAATTTTTTACCCTCTATCTCTCTCTCTCTCTCTCTCTCTCTCTCTCCCCCACCCCCACCCACTCTCTCTCTCTCTCTCTCTCTCACACACACACACACACACACACACACACACACACACAAAATCACCCACATTCTCTTTTTACTTTTATTTGTTTGTTGTGCTCGACTATAGGCGAGGCACGAAAACGTCCGTGCATGAGTTTCTTAGTTTTGAGTACAGTTATGAAAGAAATATAAAAACAACTATGAGAGTTAATGATTTATGATGCTTAGTAGCAGTCAGTTCTGACTATTATTAGCAACTAAGCTCCAGTCCCTAAACCCCGTTACAGCAATGCGAATCAGACGCATTACGTATTCCAGGCCGTAGCAGCCGCGTCTTTGAGGTGCCATCTATGGTCTCTTCCCACCCCGCTGTAGGATGACATCGGTTCGTCTTCTTCCTGCTGGTAATGTAACTGAGATTTGGCAACAACGCAAGGTATGTTTGGCAACTCTGTGATCGACGAGTTACTTCCTGGTGTGCACGGAATTAAGCGTCAAAGTTCACTTGATTTCTCGTGTCATTTCCATTGAATAACCTGAGTTGTTATCGCTTGAGCTGTAACAGAAGATTGTAAATTTACGGTTTTCAGCGCAGCAAAGTCATTGAACGTGGCAATCGCAACTAATCTCGTCCTGTAAATAGCGGTTTACGAGTTCTAGTAACTATTGCCCTCGTAAGAGGAAGGCGCAAATCATATCTATCCGCTAGCTCTGAGTTGACGTGCTGACCTGTGGAAACGCGACTGTTATGGTTCGCGGTTGTAGCCTCGCTGAATGCAACGTTTTTATCCCTTCTGTGTAAGAGCTGCAAACAGTCAGATCAAACATCGATAAGCAAATCTTAAGAAAATACTTTCAGCTCATAGTGCAATGGTGAAAAATTTACAATGCTGCACAACAGGTAACGCCTCTTTCCGCTGCTGACAAGCAAATTTTGGGTTTCTAGGAATACGTAACTTTATTTATGAAATGCCACGTTTGCATACCTGTTGAGTATGACACAGCATACTATTTAAACACAGACCCAATCGAAATCTAAGTGAATAGTGTTTTACTAATTCGTGCAGATAGAGGCACGCTTGTGTACAGATACTCAGTTTTGTTAAAACAGACTTACTTTCGTCGTAAGGTTATCGTGGGTAGTTTTATTTCATTTCTTACAATACAGTGCACAGTTTTCGTAAGGTTTCTTTTAGTGCTGTTAAAACAATACTGAACATGAGAGAGAAATTAATCATCAACGATATATGCGAATTCTCTGATGTTATCTAAAACAGTCTGACAGTGCACAAGCAGTTTATTGATTACACGCATGTAGAAAACTTGTTCTGAGTTAAAGCTGTCAAACAAGATTTGAAGAAGAATAAAATGCCACTATCAGCCGGCAGCTAATGTAGAAAATACTTTTCTGACAATTTTGGCACGATGCGCTCTCCCCATACATAATACAAAAGCCTCGAGCGCGTCTGCTGCCTGGCCGTCTATTAAACCTGAAAAGAACAAAATGACGCAGAAGTTAGCCTTTTTTCCACACGCGACTTTTTTGGGTTGAGAAGTGAAGAGAATTATGTTCAAAGTTCCATTAAATTGATAACTTCAGCAGACAGCAGAATTGCGTTTTAAAAAAATGTAGTAGCGAATGTAATAGAACGCGCGACGTCTTATCAACAATGCGCGATGCTTACCGTTACGCTATTAGCTGTGACGTAGCTACAGCACCTCTGGAAGTAAACAACAGTTCCTCCAGAACTTCGGCATTCCACAGTGCTGTGAGATAGTGCAAATGGCCGGATCTAGACTTCTGAGAGACAGAAAGTTACAGCATTTCTTTTGCACTGCACTATGGTTTCAACAAACAGATAGCGCAATAGAGTAGCTCAAATGGAAAGGAACACTTCCTATTTAAATTTCTGCATCCCACACTGTTGGCAGTTCTGTGTAGGTGGCAGCTACGTTATTTTGCTTCCGTGATTACAAAATAGAGTCGAATGTATGCACCGGGTGGCCAAGGCAGCTAGTTCATGGCGAGTCGGCCAACCAAGTAAATGAATGTACTGAACATCTTGCAAACCACTACAGGGAGCCTGTGTGTCAGATTTCTCAACTTGTGTGCCGCAACGGTGTTATGATAGAGACATGAGTAGTAGAGAATAGGGTTTGGTGGTCTGTTGGACTGATGATAGTTTCATGCAATGTCGGTCTCGGTTTGATTCCAACTTCTGCCGATGTTTTTTGATAGGTAGAGGCAGATTCTATTCTCTTCTGGCTACGCCAAATGAAGAAGGTATAATGTCATTGTGGTCTGAAATCACATTAAACATGATATTCCTTCTCTACCAAGTAGACGTTACGTGGAACCACAATAAAGTAAGGAGTGGCGACATGTAGAAACTCTATCACCAGTAACCTTTCTTATACTAGTCACTTATTTCTAGTGACGAAACAAACCCTGTGTATGGTCACAGGACACTTATTCCATATTTTATTTGAGCTTCTGTATGTCGATAAAATTAGTTCTGAACTGGGAATGCAGCTCCGACTGCCCTTAACGCGGAATTTGATCGCTTTATGACAATACAGCTCGACTACAACTTGTTGTTTGTTCAAAACTGCAGATTCCTCAACATCTCCACATATTGCGCATGAATGGGTTGGAATCATGGCCCAGCACTAAACTTTTCACTATGTATTATCAAGCTCTAGCATGAGAACACCTATCTGCTGGTGGATAATAATTTTTATTTTTAATGCATTTTCATTCGTTGTCAACACTAACGATATCTGACGTTTTTGACTCCCAGTGAGACACAGAACTACTTGCGAGATCACTGTAAGTTCAAGGATGTTATTCCGAGCTGCTGGTGGAGAAAAATTCGGTAGCTGACGTGTCTTTGTGTGTAGTCAACAACGATATGTTTGGGGTTCGATTCTCAGTCAGCACTGAACACTTCGTCATATTATTTCTAATTCAAACATGGTCACATGTCGCTGCTGGTGTAACAAACCCATATTTAACGTTCCTTTTCTCTAGAATATAACAGCGATACGTGCCGGGTTGGAGTCCTGGGAAGGAAAAATTAATGGTTCGTCTCGTCATTTCATTTAATACATCTAGCTACTGCCGAGAAAATCCAATATGTCAAAGTTGATTGTGCTTGGATAACAATCCGATTAGGTTCTGGGTTCGAATCCCTGTCCAACACAAAACTTTACCTCAATGCATTTCAAGTAAGTTGCTTGTGAAGTAGCAATATTTAACATCTCTCGTAGTTCGTTAACAGGGACAATAGATGCTGGGTAGGAATTCGCGTCCGTTAAGAATGTTACGTTATGTAATTTAAAGTTGATATTTGCTAACTGATACTGTCCAAAAATGAGGTATATCACTCTCTTTATGCCTAGTCAGGAATGACTGTTAATTTCCGTGAGCCACGAAATCTTAGCCTGCATGATTGATTCAAATGGCTCTGAGCACTATGGGACTCAACATCTGAGGTCATCAGTCCCCTAGAACCTAGAACTACTTAAACCTAACTAACCTAAGGACATCACACATATCCATGCCCGAGGCAGGATTCGAACCTGCGACCGTAGCAGTCACGCGGTTCCGGACTGAAGTGCCCAGAACCGCACGGCCACCGTGGCCTAGCCTGCATGACCTGGGTTTGAATCAATATGCAGAACGAGACGGTTCGTCGTGTCATTTGAAATTCATACATATTCTCAACTAGCTACTCGTGAATAACGTAAATTTTTAATGACATTTTGTGTTAAATAACAAGTATGGTAAAATACTTTGAAGAGGAAATCATGAATACGACGACCTTACTACGTGCATTACCTATCTGACGTAATAGTGAGAGTGCTAACATTTCAGATATGTCAGTTATTGCAATAAATGCGAGCTTACAAGCCTTTAGGACAGTCTTATCTGCGATGAGGTGTTCCCTGATATTTTTAATATCGTGGTATTACTTTACATCCTGAGTTATTGCGACACAGAGCAGTGTTTTCTAGTGGTGATTTGTTGGAACCATTTTCAATAGTCAAACGACTGTATGAAGGAGCGACAGCTGCGTTATGTAGATTTAATGGGAATCAGGCGAAATGCAATCCAGGTCGTTCGGATACTTTTGAGCATGACTGTACTTCGTTTACAATCCGATTAGGTGCTGGGTTCGCATCCCTGTCAAAAGCTTTATATGATGGTATTTCAATTTTAAACATGAGCATACCTTGTTCCTTGTGAATGACACCATATTAAACGTCGTTGTGGGTAGTTCCCAGGACGGTAACTGTTATGACAGGATTCCAAATTCAGTACAAACATTTTCGTCATTTATTTTCAGGATCTGAATTGATAACCGTTACTGGTGCAAACGTCTATACTTCACGTCTCTTTATGCCTAGTGATTCGGTCTCAATAAGGCACAAACAAAGCTTAGCTTAGTTAGCAATGGCTGTAGGTATTGGGTTTGAATCCAGGTCCAGAAGGACGACGTTGGTCATGTCATTTAAAGTTCAAATTTGTGTACACGTAACTGTTGATGTGTTACGAGAACAATGATATTACTGGTGATTCGCTGATAATGATGAGATTTCCTTAGAGTGCTTGTTGCCGTTAGTCACGTTTTTCTACTGGTTTGTCCAATATCCAGTTTCCACAGCCACTCGCCGTTGAGCGACCTTCAGCACGTCGATGGAAAACCTTTTAGAGAGCGAAAAACTTTTTTCCAATTGTCGTACAGCTTTTTAACTCGTTATATTGTCTCAAGTATTTAATTTTGACTAATGATTACTGTACGATATATGTAAAATAATCAGTTCTCTTAGAACTTTTGGAATGTCACTTGTTGTAATTGAGGTTAGTTTATGATTGTTATGGGGTGTCTCATCGCTAAGAACGTGTTTTCTAATATGTTTTGTATGACGATATTAGTTGACGCTTAGACTGACTGCCATAAAGACCTTTGGTCTCTTAGTAGTCTCTTGCGGTACCCAGTGTGTGTAGTCAAACGACTGTACCGCACGGGGTTTTGGTGTTTAGAGGACCTTCAACACAACTACGTTATGTTGGTTGTATTTGGCAGTGACTCACTTTTTTTGCTGTCAAGTGTACATTCTCGCACTCAACACAGTCCATATATCACAACTTCTTGCGCTAGAACCTTTGAGTCTGACTTGTGCCTGAATATCCGCTTCTTGCAGAAACTGGGCAACACTTGACACAGTCCGTTGTGATCAGCAGTCGAAACAGGTCCGTCACAGATTAAGATTGAGGAATTCCTTCTCTGATCGAGGCCTTAAGAAACTCTCAGTGTTGTCTATCATAGCGTAAACATCGAAGTATCACGAGGTTGAGGTCTGCAATTTCAGTTGGATGGCCTTCGCAGTATGGAGGTGGCTGAACTTTCATCCTATAAAGATGCGAAGGGGTACAGCCGAGACCCAGCCGGATGCGCGTTATGGCCGTGGTATGTCGTCTAGATAGCTCGATTTGGGAGAACTAGGTTTTTCGAGGAATACCCGGCTGTATTGCGGCATAATATCTTCCTTTGGACTGTTGTGGGATCCCACACATATGTGACCATTCCTGATGAACCTTTTTCTTCAAGTCAGTAAGCCCGCATCTCGTGGTCGTGCGGTAGCGTTCTCGCTTCCCACGCCCGGGTTCCCGGGTTCGATTCCCGGCGGGGTAAGGGATTTTCTCTGCCTCGTGATGGCTGGGTGTTGTGTGCTGTCCTTAGGTTAGTTAGGTTTAAGTAGTTCTAAGTTCTAGGGGACTTATGACCACAGCAGTTGAGTCCCATAGTGCTCAGAGCCAAGTCAGTAACAAAATCTGTATTTGGAAGGCAGGTGTAGTAAGATTGGCCATCAGTCACGCTTTGTTTTGCCAGGTGCTCTTCCATCTCGTTACATGAGATACCGGAGGTGGCCGAGCGGTTCTAGGCGCTACAGTCTGGAACCGCGCTATCGCTGCGGTCGCAGGTTCGAATCCTGCCTCGGGCATGGATGTGTGTGATGTCCTTAGGTTAGTTAGGTTTAAGTAGTTCTAAGTTCTAGGGGACTGATGACCTCAGCAGTTAAGTCCCATAGTGCTCAGAGCCATTTGAACCATTTGAACCATGAGATACCAGAGTGTTCCTTGATCCGTAATAACTGGACATGTTTATGTTGGTTTCCACATTGATAGAGTACATGACGAATAGTGTTGAAGCCTCCTTGCTGCTGTACTTAAGTTTTCCAGTGCATTCCTCGAATCCGTGACAATAACGATGGTATTGAACTGATTTGCCGCATATTGAAGGGTTTCCATAATTGCGAGGACTTCAGCAATGAAGATGCTGGCTTATGTGGGTAGCTTAAACATAACCGAAGATAGTGGATCTCTGCAGAAGTAAGCAAAGACGGTGGCGTCTCTTGTTTAGGAGCCATCAGTGAATATTTTGACCGATGAATGCCTTGTTGATGCAATCGAATGGGAAACACTAGTAAAAGTAGTGAATGTTCGATTCAATCCTCTGGGCTGACAGAAGATTGTGGGCTGGTAGTTTAGTACGTCATATTTCAAACTAAATGCAGGAGGCGGATTGTCTCTCAGGACGAGGTGCATCACATATCTTTGCTGCCTGAAATTTAAGATGGAACAGGAGACTAAGCCCTCGCATAGAATATTAGGTGAACAAACTGCATGAAGGGAGCGCTAAATGACGTGTCTCTCTGTAGGCGTAGGCACTGTGTCATTTTGCTCCGGCACTTCTCCTTGGATTACAGAGGAATGGCTGAGACGCAGAGGCGCTGGCGGCGGACACCCGCGGATAGGGAAAGGTCATTCGCTGCTGGATGCGCAGTTCCGCGAGGCCAATCTAATAAGAGGCGGCAGAGTGAAACATTAGTACTTCCCGCAATAAAACTCGCATTCATCTGTGGTGCCGGAGGAAAGGGCGCAGCTGTGGACATAAAGACTGAGTGCTGACGAACCACTTGACAGATATTGCGCCTCAGCCACGAAATTGTGTCTTTCCTTGTCAGGCGATAGAAAACGGGGACGAGCCTAAGATTTCGAAACATGCGAAAACGAATGACGGTGAGTGAGAAGTTGAGGTCTTGTAGTCTGATTACTGAAGCGGTGCAACTAAGTATAACTTCACGTACGGAGCGGTTAGCTTTACTTTTGTATTCAAATGACTCGTAAATATTTGCCTGGCTTAAATATAGTCTTCGTATAAACTAAAATGTTCCTATGTCTACTACTTCCTTCTCTTTATTCCTCCCCACACCCACGTGGCACTGTCCCCTTCACTCTTTTTCCTAGTTCTGTTCTATCACTCTCAACAATGATCCACTGTCAAGCCCCTCTTTGTCTCAGACCGACATTGTCTCCCTCTCTTTCTCTATAACACTACCACTGCCTACTATCTTCCAGTATTTACTCCTTTTCCGTCTGTTTACGACTGCCACTGCCTTCTTATCTCTCAACATAAAAAAGCGCACATATGCTCGCACGCCAAAATTTTTAAAAGTGCTGAGAAAGGTAGAATGAGGCAGCTGGTACACCACTTTTCAGTAAAAGTCTTTTAAATAAAGAGAAACATATAGCATTTTCTGTTCTCCACAGGAGCATGATTACGCTGGTTCCCTTCTTTTCTCTCTGCAGCAGGGCATGTAACTCATGTGAAAATAAATGTACTGCTCATTAGTGGTCTAGCGGTTCTGGCGCTGCAGTCCGGAACCGCGGGACTGCTACGGTCGCAGGTTCGAATCCTGCCTCGGGCATGGGTGTGTGTGATGTCCTTAGGTTAGTTAGGTTTAATTAGTTCTAAGTTCTAGGGGACTTATGACCTAAGATGTTGCGTCCCATAGTGCTCAGAGCCATTTGAACCATTTTGAACTGCTCATTAAAATTTAGACAGTTTACTTATGTTAAATTGAAAGAACGCAAAACAAATTTTATACCTCAGAGCAGATTTCACGTACAAAAAATTTTTGCATGTGCTACACTACTGCAACATGTGGCTCCCAGATGATAACGCGGACACTTTAAAGCATATTTCTCCGTGCTACGTCAGTTTCCGCCTCGCACCTGAATTTTCGTGCGTATTTTACGGGTACTTGCAGAGTAACTTTGAACGTCTCTGTCTCGGAAACGGATAAAGATATGAAGAAAATTTTCAAGGTTTCTCGAGATCGGGATCTTAGAAATACATCGTAAAAATTACAGCCATCTGCTTTGCATAGCCGTCTCACAGTTTTGATACTAAAAAAAAGTTTCTGGGGTGTTTCTCGATAACGAATAAAGCTTTTTGAAAACTAGGAGATGACTCTTCTCGAAAAATGCCTAGACGATATACCGCTAAAATTTGAGCAATTTACTGCGGTTATTTATTATTTAGATTTCGCCTGATACTGGATTTTACTCGTAGAAGTTGGGTAAATTTGATCCTCTGTATCTTGCAAACGCGTAAAGAGATCAAGAAAATTTTCAAAGTACTTTGAAATCGGGATTTTACACATATATCGTAAAATTTTCAGCCATTTTCTGGCATAACCGTCTTGGAATCCTCGGATTATTTTCGCCCGCTGGTGACGGTGAAAATATCGTAAAGATACACTTTTTTGCGTTTTTCCGAGAAACCAACTATGGACTAATGGTGTCTTCATAAGTCCCATCCGGCCCACCGCAGATCACATCAGGTAAAAAAAGAACCAATGGATTTGTTCCATTTGCCTAAGCAGGAGGAAATGTGTAATAGTCATACTTTGATCGTGTACTCTAAGACAGTGACAGCAGTACGATACTTCTATTAGTTACACAAATGATCCATAGCCCTAGGACGATCCAAAAAACTTAATCCCACCTTTTTATAACCAATGGAACCCGAGGTATGAGCACCGAAATAGCCCGTTTTCATGCACGGAGTTTTGGAACATATTAGATACGCATGCTGCCACATGCGTACTGACAATTTGTCTCATGTGTAATCCATTTTCGGGGAAACAAAGAAGAAGATAGTGGATTCTTATCAGGCAATTAGTAGTGCAGTTTCTGTTTCCTCGTGGGCCTCATTCACTATTGGAATTAGGGTAAAAGATCCAGTTTTATACGTGATCTTAGCATTAGGCTTCACTGTTTGCACCGCTGAGATAAAGTAAATTTGCTATAGCTCTCTGATAAATCATTAATTCCGCAGGCTGTGCAGAGTATCACATTTATCTTGATCACCCCGGATATCGTTATGTCCAGAAGCGAAACAAAAAATGCGTCGACCAGTTCTTTTATAATTACCATAGAAACATTAGCTAACATTACTGTCAAACGTATAACTTCGTTACGAAGATATGAACAGTAATACGTCTCTTTTAATCAGCACCTAATATTTTTTATTCGGTAATCCCCATCCTTTTGTCAAGATCTATTAAAAGCCGTATAACAGTCTACCATTCCTATAAACAAGTTGTTATTAAAAACGTAATACAAAACTTACTTTGACTATACTGTACCAGCACACCGTGCACGAACTTGGGTTAACACAACTCGCTCATTTGCTGGAGCTGACAATAAACAAATAGAAACGCAAGGAAAATGTACACCGCTCATTCTACATCTACATAATTACTCTGCAATTCACATTTAAGTGCTTGGCAGAGGGTTCATCGAACCACAATCATACTATCTCTCTACCATTCCACTCCCGAACAGCGCTCGGGAAAAAACGAACACCTAAACCTTT
The DNA here is from genome assembly GCF_023864345.2 of Schistocerca serialis cubense. Lineage (NCBI taxonomy): Eukaryota > Metazoa > Arthropoda > Insecta > Orthoptera > Acrididae > Schistocerca > Schistocerca serialis. The sequence continues at coordinate 1,003,211,307 of NC_064640.1, forward strand.
GTGTTCGAGCTCTGATTTCTCTTATTTTATTTTGATAATCATTCTTACCTATGTAGGTTGGGCTCAACAAAATATTTTCGCATTCGGAAGAGAAAGTTGGTGACTGAAATTTCGTTAATAGATCTCGCTGCGACGAAAAACGTCTTTGCTTTAATGGCTTCCATCCCAACTCGCGTATCATATCTGCCACACTCTCTCCCCTATTACGTGATAATACAAAACGAGGTGCCCTTTTTGCACCCTTTCGATGTCCTCCGTCAATCCCACCAGGTAAGGATCCTACACCACGCAGCAATATTCTAACAGAGGACGAACGAGTGTAGTATAAGCTGTCTCTTTAGTGGACTTGTTGCATCTTCTATGTGTCCTGCCAATGAAACGCAACCTTTAGCTCTCCTTCCCCACAATATTATCTATGTGGTCTTTCCAACTGAAGTTGTTCGTAATTTTAACACCCAGGTACTTACTTGAATTGACAGCCTTGAGAACTGTGCTATTTATCGAGTAATCGAATTCCAACGGATTTCTTTTGGAACTCGTGTGGATCACCTCACACTGCCACCTGCCACACCATACAGCAACCTTTTCTAAATCAGTCCTATTTTTCTTACTCACTCAAAGTAAGTAGCAACTCCGCCTCAACTTCATTGGTGACCAACCAACTCAAGACGGTTGACTGAAGAGCGTTGAACATTTTCCTTTTGTTTCGAGGGTTTATTGTTAACCCCACGAAATGGACGAGCTACATATCCCCGGCACATGCACTGTGTACTAGTGTGGAGACTCAAAGTCAGTTCTGAGTTTGTTTTGAACAAAGTCATTTTTACGTGAATGACACACTTGATGCATTTTATAACAGTAATTGAGGAGAGTATGTGAATTACCGAATAAAATATATACGGTGCTATTTAAAAACGTGTACTGCTGTTCATATCTTCTTATAGAACAAAGTTACAAGAAAGGCAGTCATGCAGGTTAAACACTAATTACCTGATACGTTTCTTCTTTTGCTTCTAGACAAATAGTTATCTGCAATGGTAGCGATAAACGGAATTCTCGTAAACACGCCTGTGTTGCATGGAGTATAACAGAAAAGGAAGTATAATTTAAAAACCCATCAGCGATAACGATGGGCCGGCCGCGGTGGTCTAGCGGTTCTAGGCGCGCAGTCCGGAACCGCGCGACTGCTACGGTCGCAGGTTTCTAATCCTGCCTCGGGAATGGACGTGTGTGATGTCCTTAGGTTAGTTAGGTTTAAGTAGTTCTAAGTTCTAGGGGACTGATGACCACAGATGTTAAGTCCCATAGTGCTCAGAGCCATTCGATAACGATGGTTAAAAATGGTTCAAATAGCTCTGAGCACTATAGGACTTAATTTCTGAGGTCATCAGTCCACTAGAACTTAGAACTACTTAAACCTAGGTAACCTAAGAACATCACACACACCCATGTCCGAGGCAGGATTCGAACCTGAGAGCGTAGAGGTCGCGCGGTTCCAGACTGTAGCGTGTAGAACCGCTCGGCCATCCCGGCTAGCTAACGATGGTTAAAAGTGTCTAATATGTCCAATAACAGCTATCATTCTTCAGTGTCTGTACCGAAGATCATAACACGTTTGTTTCTCTGTTCAATGGATCATTTTGGCTGCAGGTTAAAACATTATCTAATGTTCATTACGCTGACTATGCAGAACACAACGACCACCGACCTCTCTATCGATATCAACCCGTCCAGGCGATGGCAGCGTCACCTGGAGAGGAATGACTGCTAGTTAGACACACGCACGGTGCATTTAGTATCAGTGAGCTAGCTGTCCGTGTGTAAATTGGGTTGGTTCAAATGGCTCTGAACACTATGGGACTAAACTTCTGAGGTCATCAGTCCCCTAGAACTTAGAACTACTTAAACCTAACTAACCTAAGGACATCACACACATCATACCCGAGGCAGAATTCGAACCTGCGACCGTAGCGGTCTCGCGGTTCCAGACTGTAGAATGGGGAAGGCGCGCGATCTATGTGAGTTTGACCGAGGGCAGATTGTGAGGCCCGGAGGCGCGGCACGAGTATTTCGAAACTGCACGATTTGTCGGGTGTTCGAGGGGTGCTGTTGTGAGTGTCTTCAACACATGGAGCAATCAAGGTGAAACCACGTCTATAGCGTGGGGTTGGGTGGCCATCCCTCATTACAGATGTCGGATGACACTGGCTGGGCAGACTGGTAAACAAGGACAGGCGGCGAATTGTGCGGAACTAACATCAGACTTTAATGCTGGGTGGAGTAAAAGTGTCTGAACGTACAGTGTACTAATCACCTCTAACGATGAGGCTCCACAACCGACGACCCATGCATGTGCCAATGTTGACATCACGACATCAGCAACTACGACTGAAATGGGCACGTGATCATCGGCATTGGACGGTGGCGCAGTGGCAGAAAGTTCCATGTTGTGATAAATGCCGATCCTTCTTCATCAGGCCAATGGGAGAGCGCGATTCCGTCGCCTTTGAGGGGAACATCTTCTTGACATCTGTACTGCGGGACGGAGACAAGCTGGCGGCGGCTCCGTTATGTTCTGGGGAATATTCATACGGGCATCCATGGGTCCAGTGGAGATCGTGCAAGGCGTATCGTACACTGGTTGCAGACCACGTGCTCCCCTTCACGACGATCATGTTTCCCGACAGTAGTGGCATTTTTCAGCAAGATAATGTACCATGTTACAAGGCCAGCAGTGTGATGGAGTGGTTCGAGGAACACAGTGGCTAGTTCCAGTTGATGTGCTAGTTCCCCAGTTCGCCATATCTGAACCCGTTCGAACACATTTGGGATGTGATTGAACGTGACGTCAGAGCTCATCGTCCCCTCCCTGTAATTTAAGGAAATTAGGTAACTTGTGTGTGCAGATGTGGTGCCAACTTCCTCCAGCGACCTACCAAGGCCTCACTGCTTCCATGCCACGACGCGTCGCCACTGTTATCCATGCCAAAGTTTGACATACTGGCTATTAGGTGGCCATAGTGTGGACGCATGTGGATGTAATAAATCTATGACATCTTTCCATCTGAGGTTTATTTTCTCGAAGTATTTTGCAGTAGGAGGAGGACTGTGAAGCCGAACACGGAAGTGCACATAAATGAACGCATTCCGTTAACTTTGCTTGACTAGCCATCAATAACATCGAACGTCGTGTGGCATAAAATGGGCTGTATAATCTGTTTCATCAAGTCTTATCTTCAAAAAGCTTCATTTACTGATTAAGGTAGCCCTCTCAACGTGAGCATAGATAACCAAACTGATAAATCAGTTAATTAAAGTAATAACTTTTTGTGCCGAATTTCAGGGCCACACATAAACCTACTCGTCACCGAATACACGTACGTCATTGCGGTGTGGTCGCAGCAGAAACAGGAATTTCGAGGTCTGGTGGAGCACGAGATTTTCATTAGTAGAATTCAGCCGTCAAGGAGAGGAGGAATGATGAACTATATTTCCAATTTTATAGATACTGACTAACGTCTTGGGTTCTGTACCTAAGCTCTACACAACCTCTCATTGAATCAGAGCGTGTGACATTGTTGGTGGCCATTCATTTGTCGTACGGAGACAGTAAGTTTGGCAGCCTCTTTGGTGCTGTTCGAGAGCAAAAAGCTGTCTGCTGTCAACGGGTTTCAACCTATTCCTTCCATTTACTCCACATTCATCCAGAACAACGCAAATACATCAGTTTACTGCCTAAGCAGACACTGCAGCTACTCAACCGATACAGACACATAACTGAAAATATAGAATGTCAAACACATCCATCAGCAGTTACGTAGTGAGAAGAGCAATCACGACTTACGAAGAACAATGGCGAATATGGGATTGAATTTTGGTGTCGAAGACTGTGTCAGCATCGATACACGCGACCTGAAACGAACACATTTAGCCATAAAAATGATTACAGAACGTGAAATGTACGTCACATATAACAGATATTATTGCAGTAGAAGTCGGATACAAGTCCAATTACGTTATTGTAATACTCCCATGGTCTGTCGTCATTAAGGATAATGTTTTTATGGAAGGTTGGTGGTCGAGACAACATCTTATGAAAAGCGTTTAGTCGTCGCTTTCCTTGAGGCTGCATCAGTTGATGGCTGTGAGGCGTTATAGAGCAATGTAATAGTGGATCTGTGTTATAACGGGTTAGCACAGAATGAAAATAACGAAAATTAGGACACTCCTATCGAAGACTTCCAAGAAGTTCACCAAGATTTTCGTTACCAAACGGCTGTTGGATTTCCACCAATAATGAATATTGCCCTTTCTTCACCGCAAGTTAAATCTAAACTGTGCCTTGACACACTGTTTGGTGACCAAGAACCGCACGCTTTCGTCTCCAACCTCAAGCCATTTTCTGTTCGATTTCAGCGAATGAAAATTTCTTTCGTCTTCACGTTTAAAGCTGCCCATAGATTATTACGTGGTGAACGTTACAGCGAATGTGCGAGTTACTACATTCGGCCTCAGAAACGACTTCTTCTGTCTCTATAAATAATCAATACAACAACACAAGTATGACAGAATGCTTACCTTTAGGCAGAGATTATCGGCCGTTAAGTTCTCGCGGTTTCGAAATATGCAATAGAGATGTCACAATTTGTAAAATAAGGCAGTTCAACAATTAATATCTCGTCTGCTGCAAGAAAGGATGATTAATCTTTACCATCTCGTCGACAGTGAATTCATTAGAGATAGAGCCTTAGCTCGATTGGTCATGGATGAGGAAGGAAATCGGCCACAGCTTGTTGAAGGAAATACTTTAGGGAAGAAACAGGAAACTGAGATCAGCCTGGCGGGACACACGGAGATTTGAATCCCCATTCTCCTTCTTATGTATCCAATATTTTAATAAACGCACCGTTATTGGCTACTGTAGTTGGTGCCATGACGTGCTGGTGCTCGACGTAACCGGTTCAAATAATGGTGATGGAAGACATACACTCCTGGAAATGGAAAAAAGAACACATTGACACCGGTGTGTCAGACCCACCATACTTGCTCCGGACACTGCGAGAGGGCTGTACAAGCAATGATCACACGCACGGCACAGCGGACACACCAGGAACCGCGGTGTTGGCCGTCGAATGGCGCTAGCTGCGCAGCATTTGTGCACCGCCGCCGTCAGTGTCAGCCAGTTTGCCGTGGCATACGGAGCTCCATCGCAGTCTTTAACACTGGTAGCATGCCGCGACAGCGTGGACGTGAACCGTATGTGCAGTTGACGGACTTTGAGCGAGGGAGTATAGTGGGCATGCGGGAGGCCGGGTGGACGTACCGCCGAATTGCTCAACACGTGGGGCGTGAGGTCTCCACAGTACATCGATGTTGTCGCCAGTGGTCGGCGGAAAGTGCACGTGCCCGTCGACCTGGGACCGGACCGCAGCGAAGCACGGATGCACGCCAAGAACGTAGGATCCTACGCAGTGCCGTAGGGGACCGTACCGCCACTTCCCAGCAAATTAGGGACACTGTTGCTCCTGGGGTATCGGCGAGGACCATTCGCAACCGTCTCCATGAAGCTGGGCTACGGTCCCGCACACCGTTAGGCCGTCTTCCGCTCACGCCCCAACATCGTGCAGCCCGCCTCCAGTGGTGTCGCGACAGGCGTGAATGGAGGGACGAATGGAGACGTGTCGTCTTCAGCGATGAGAGTCGCTTCTGCCTTGGTGCCAATGATGGTCGTATGCGTGTTTGGCGCCGTGCAGGTGAGCGCCACAATCAGGACTGCATACGACCGAGGCACACAGGGCCAACACCCGGCATCATGGTGTGGGGAGCGATCTCCTACACTGGCCGTACACCACTGGTGATCGTCGAGGGGACACTGAATAGTGCACGGTACATCCAAACCGTCATCGAACCCATCGTTCTACCATTCCTAGACCGGCAAGGGAACTTGCTGTTCCAACAGGACAATGCACGTCCGCAAGTATCCCGTGCCACCCAACGTGCTCTAGAAGGTGTAAGTCAACTACCCTGGCCAGCAAGATCTCCGGATCTGTCCCCCATTGAGAATGTTTGGGACTGGATGAAGCGTCGTCTCACGCGGTCTGCACGTCCAGCACGAACGCTGGTCCAACTGAGGCGCCAGGTGGAAATGGCATGGCAAGCCGTTCCACAGGACTACATCCAGCATCTCTACGATCGTCTCCATGGGAGAATAGCAGCCTGCATTGCTGCGAAAGGTGGATATACACTGTACTAGTGCCGACATTGTGCATGCTCTGTTGCCTGTGTCTATGTGCCTGTGGTTCTGTCAGTGTGATCATGTGATGTATCTGACCCCAGGAATGTGTCAATAAAGTTTCCCCTTCCTGGGACAATGAATTCACGGTGTTCTTATTTCAATTTCCAGGAGTGTATTTATTGCCAGTATTTTACCGACAATAGACGTTTAAAGGCTGTGACCCCTTCACTGAGCGCTAGTCTCAGGTTTTGAGTGTGTCTAGTAAGGTAAGATAGTCTGATACTGTTGACGGTAATCAGCGTGTCGCGTGGGGATGTTGTATTCGGCAGCCATATTCATGTTGATTGCCGAGAGGTGTAGGCTATCACCCAAGACCGGGTTTCACACTTTCTCTTCTTTCTCCCCATCATGAACAGAACCCCACTCTACATGCACTCATCGCAGTCAGTTATAGTGAGGCTACACTCAATTCAGCTGATACACACGTTTCTGAAATAATGTCAACCAGAAAGGCTTGCACCAAGAGGTAGAGACAGCATCATGATGAATATAATGCATATTCGCTCAGTTACTTACTACAGAGGGTTTGCATTACCTTCCTTCGACGTGTGGGTAACGTCACAAATGGCTACTTGCATCAAACGAATCACTATGATGAGTTTACTATACTGCTGTATCAGTGTTACCATAGATGTCAATGGAAAGAAATGGAAGGTTGAAACACTTCAGGCACAATCCTGACGGAAATGAAAAGTGTTATACCATGAACACCTTGATCGATCGATACCAAACTGCTACTCAAATATTTCCATGACTTTTGGGCTGTGGTAATCAAAATCGTATCCTTTTGCGAGCTTATTTTCATTATTTTCAGTACTCAAACAAGTCATTCCTTTATATGAAGTATGGTGTAAGTACAAGATGGCTGTTGGATATCTCCAGCTTTACTGGAACTTTTCAAGTGGAGATCGCAACTAACACGCCACTTGCCGACCAGAGTGGCCGAGCAGTTCTAGGCGCTACAGTCTGGAACCGCGTTACCGCTACGGTCGCAGGTTCGAATCCTGCCTCTGTCATGGATGTGTGTGATTTCCCTAGGTTAGTTAGGTTTAAGTAGTTCTAAGTTCTAGGGGACTGATGACCCCAGATGTTTAGTCCCATAGTGCTCAGAGCCATTTGAACCATTTTAACACGCCACTTATCGCCTTATTTCTGTCATTGAGAAAGATCGAATCACTGCAATGAATGTCACAAGAGCGCTATACTGACAGATCGCACAGCTGCCTGTAGTGCACTACTGCAGAACGAATGGCAAGGAGATGGACTAAAGATACCACTGTGGCAAAAGAGTCACTACGGCCCTTCCAGGTGGAGACCAGTAGCTCGTAGGCTTGCTCACTGGCTCTGTCTAATAGACGGATTATGCTGAGGTGACCAAAGCGATGGGAAAGAGATATGGACATATGGACATATACAGATGGAGTTAGTATCACGTGCTTGAGGTACAAAAGGGCAGTGCATTGGCGGATCTGTCATCTGTACTCAGGTGAAAAGGTACCCGACGTCATAATGCAGGCACGACGGGAATTAACAGACTCTGAACGCGGAATGGTAGTTGGAGCTAGACGCATCGGGCATTCAGTTTTGAAAATGTTAGGGAATTCAGTATTCCGAGTGTCAAGAGTGTACTGAGGAAACAAATTTCAGGTATTACCCGTCACCACGGACAACGCAGTAACCGACTGCGTTCACTTAATGACCGAGAGCAGCGGCTTTTGCTTAGAGTTGCTAGTGCTAACAGGCAAACAACATCGCCCGAAATAAACGCAGGGATATAATGTGGGACGTACGACGAACGTATCCGTTAGAACAGTGCGGGAAAATTTGGCGTTAATGGGCTATAGCAGCATACGACCGACGCGAGTGCCTTTGCTAACAGCACGATATCGCCTGCAGCGCCTCTCCTGGGCTCGCGACAATGTCGGTTGCACCCTAGACCACTGGAAAACTGTGGCCTGGTCAGGTGAGTCCCGATTTTAGTCGGTAAGAGCTGATGGTAGGGTTCGAGTGCGGCGGAGAACCCCCGATGCCATAGATCCATGTTGTCAACAAGGCACTTTGCAAGCTGGTGGTGGCGCCATAATCGTATGGGATGTGTTTATATGGAATGGACAGGATCCTGTGGTCCAACTGAACCAATCGTTGGAAACTGTTATGATCGGCTACTTGGAGACCATTTGCAGCTAAACGACGAAGGAATTTTTATGGATGACAATGCGCAGTGGCACCAAGACACAATTGTTCGTAACTGGTTTGAAGAACATTCTGGGCAATTCGAGCGAATTATTTGACCACCCAGATCGCTAGACATGAATTCCATCGAACATTTACGGGATATAATCGAGAGGTTAGTTTGTGAAATTATGGACGGCTATAGAGGCAGCGTGGCTCAATATTTCTACAGGGGACTTCTAACGACGGGTAGAGTCCAAGCCGCGTCGAGTTGCTGCACTACGCTGGTTAAGACTAGGTCCCACACAGTATTAGCAGGTAACTCAAGTCTTTTGTTACTTCATTGTACAATAGCCGAAATACGGGTAGATTCTACACGCCTGCGAAGAGATTACCTGAATCTGGATCCTGATCTTGGGCTACCTTGCTCCTTTACCGCTGACACCAAACCACACACAAAAGATATTTGCTTGTTGTTAAGTCAGAGTCCACTTGGTCACTGATTGGCATTTTGTGGGGTTCAGTGATGACCCCTCTTGTGTTTGTGACAGTTAGATTGACGCCTACGTGTCCATAGACGACATGGCGAAAGGTTACACGAAGAACCGAGTCTCGAGACCAATACTTTCCCAACTCTTGGAATCAAGTTGCGGTAAGCAATTGGATATGACAACGCGACTGATATGGTAATTGTTGATGGTTCAATGCTTGTCAGGATGTGGTAAGAATGGTTAACACATTTATACTCTTCATGACGTGGGTACTAAATGACATAGTCCAGCATTATAACTCAAGACTCAGTACTGCAATCCACAACAGAAACGCCCAATGGAATGTACATATGAGTGACTGACCTACTCGATCCCCTGATTTTTCTCCCACAGACACGTCTGGGAATGCGATGGGAAGACGTGTAGTTCCTTATCAGCCTCCAGACATTCGGACGCAATTTGGTTTCATGCTACGGCGTGTACAAGAATGTATTCGTGCCCCAGGGCGTCACACCTCAGACTAACATTGATGATGGGCGTCAGTTCCGAATCGAATGAGAGTTTAATCGTTTAACATCCTTATTGTGATGAAACTCTCCACAATGTCTGGTAAGTAACGGACTCCCGTTTCACGGTGTAACGCTTTCAATTTCTGTCAGTGTATTGTACTCCTTTAGGAAGCGACAACTGGAGCTCTGAGGTTATCGAGCAATTTCAATAGACATTTTAGTACTTAGTGCTTCATCGTACGTTGCAGATGCATTCGTCATTCAAGCAGTACCACCATCACACCTAGTCATCACGAGCTGTAGATCACGCGGGTACTTAAAATGCACAGCAGTTGAAAAACTTCAGAAACCCATTTGATCACGAAAGAGAATGGGTTTCTCACACGGAACGGGCAGCGCGCGCCTGCCCAGGCCCTGTAGCGTCATCTGCGCTTCTGTCTTTCCCCTCTTCGCAAGCTGTCCGCCTCTTCCTGGCGTGTACACAGTCTGCCTTAACGAATTTACTCAGCCGCTGCCCGCTGGGAAAGCTGGCAGCGCCTGCACCAACTTCCAAATCGCCACGCCACCTGTCGCTGTGTCTCCTTGTGCGACTCGTACGACTCACTTGAAACGATTGGAGTTATTCGTAGAAACGCATTAAACATTTCCGGAATTGCAGTTTAAGTTCGCATGGCAGCGGTCAGCTAAAAATTACAAAAAATTGTGTTAGTTACATGAACGTTTTACGAAATGGGGAACAAAAGCGACGGCATATTCCATTACTGTTAAAGGCGGGAGATTGGAATATTGTTGGCTCAGCTTACTGAATTTACATACTGCGGTCTCGTCCCTTGAAGTCTCTTGGGAGGGTAATAAATACTGACATGTAGAACTAGGCACTGAAAATGACGCCGCAGGATGGTGGTGGCATATCGTCTAATTTACACTGAAGACCCAAAGACACTGGTACACCTGACTAATATCGTGTAGGGCCCCGTGAGCACGCTGAAGTGCCGCAACACGACGTGGCATAGACTCGACTAATGGCTGAAGAAGTGCTGGAGGGGCTGACACGACGGATCCTGCAGGGCTGTCCATAAATCCGTAAGAGTACGAGGGAGTGGACATCTCTTGTGAACAGCGCGTTGCAAGGTATCCCAGATATGCTCAATAATGTCTATCTCTGGTGAGTATGGTGGCGACCCGAAATTTTTAAACTGAGAAGAGTGTTCTTGGAGCCACTCTGCAGCATTTGTGGACGTGTGGGATGTTTCATTGTCCTCCTGGAATTGCCCGAGTTCTTCGGAATGCACAGTGGGCATGAATGGATGCAGGTGATCAGACAGGATGCTTATGTACGTATCACCTGTCAGAGTCGTTTCTAGACGTATCAGGGGTTCCATATCACTCCAACTGCACACGCCCTACACCGTTACAGAGCCTCCACCAGCTTGAACACAGTCCTGTGATGACGTGCAGGGTCCATGGATTCATGAGATTCTTTCCATACCCGTACTCGTCCATCCGCTCGATACAATTTGAAACGAGACTCATCCGACCAGCCAATCTGTTTACAGTCATCAACAGTCCAATGTCGGTGTTGATGGGCCCAGGCGTGTAAAGCTTTGTGTCGTGCAGTCATCAAGGGTACATGAGTGGGCCTTTGACTCCGAAAGCCCATATCGATGGTGTTTCATTGAATGGCTCGGAAGCTGTCACTTGTTGATGGCCAAGCATTGAAATCTGCAGTAATTTGCGGAGGGGCTGCACTTCGGTCACGTTGAACGATTCTCTTCAGTCGTCGTTGGTTCCGTTCTTGCAGGATCTTTTTCTGGGCGCAGCGATGTCGCAGATTTGATGTTTTACCGGATTCCTGATATTCACGGCACACTGGTGAAATAGTCGTGCAGGAAAATCCCCCTTCATCGCTACCTCGCAGACGCTGTATCCATCGCTCGTGCGCCGACTATAGCACCACCTTCATACTCACTTAATTCTTGATAACCTGCCATTGTAGCAGCAGTAACCGATCTAAAAACTGCGTCAGTGACTTGTTGTCTTACATAGGCGTTGCCGACCGCAGCGCCGTATTTTGCCTGTTTATGTATCTCTGTATTTGAATACGCATATCTGTACCAGTTTCTGTTGAGTCTCGGTGTATATCGAGGTGATTAGAGATGAAGAATCATTAGCTCAGCTGGAGAAAGACGGCGTAACAGTCTACTGCAGCCCTTTTTCCGAAAAAAAAGTGGGATAACAAATTCAGAAGGATTGTACTTCAGTTGGAACATCGTTTCTGAAAATGCGATTTTGCTTTTAATGGTTACACATGTCGGTTTTCGTGCTCTTGGGGCAGGGTACATTGATCAGGTCTGTCAATTTGATCTTTGTATAAACACTAAGTAGTAAATGTGACCCTATGAAAATGCAAATAAACGTAAAATGTGTCCCTAATGACGGTGTTGTATTCAGGACACCACACATAAGAATCTGCACGTTTAGTCAGAGGTCGTGAAGTAACAACTCTTTTCTGATGGAAGGAGTATTAGGGTTTAACGGTCCGTTGATAATGAGGTCATTAGAGACGGAGCACAAATTTTGATTGTATCGAAGACGGGGAAAGAAACCAGTCATGTCCATTTAAAGGAACTATCCCAGCATTTGCCTTACACGATGTAGGGGAATTACGAAAAACCTAAAACTCGAAGGTCGGAAGCGGATCTGAGCCGTCGTCCTCACGAAAGCGAGTTTAGTGTACTAACCATTGCGCCACCTCGCTCGGCTTCACTCGTTATTCAAATGTCGGACGTTTCGTTTACACATGGGGAGCGTAAATATTTGTTTTAATTATCAAAGACAGATAGTAAGTCCAGCTTCGCGTGACCACGAAAACGTGTAATCATAAGCAAGTGTGCTTTAGAATCAGTTTTATTCTGTAACGCCTCACGACCGCTTTTCGGTATCGGCTCATACCATGTGTAGTAAAATATTCAGGAGGAACTGAAGATTAAAAATTGTTAGACAGTGTTTTGACAGGAAATAAGCATGTATTAAAACACCCTAAAAATAATTCTAAATCGATTTTGCTATTAAAAAACGGTTCCGGGCACTTCCGTCTCCATTAACCTTCTGAGCACAGGTTCTATACGTCTACATTTCTGTTTGCGTCTCTCGTTGTAGTAATGAGTTACTGTGCGTAGCTAAGGCTAGCGGCTTTAGGTTCTCGTTTATGGGTCACAAATCGCTGCTCTGTAACTATAGTCTGCCCACTTCCGCATAGACGCTGGTTAGTCTGATTTATGATAATTATGTGTGACTGTGTAATACTTTATAATTGTGGCCCGATGATTCCTTCATGAGTCAATGTAAATCGATTTTCAACTGTAAACAGGGATTTTCTATGAAAGAGCTCTTACTTTACTGTTTTACGTTCTTTTTCTCATGGGTCACATACGGGAAATGACCATCCACCAATTAATTACTCCTAAACTGGCCTGCTTTCGATAGATATCTCTGTCGTTAATTAAACTTATCACACTGAAGATTACCTGGTAACAAGTCATAAAAGGCTTTCCAGAGCAGTGCACCACTGAAATTGACACTTCCTAGCATGTTTCCAGACTAACATGAAAACAGTTTATAGTTTTCGAAGAACCACGTAAACGTGTGGAAACACGAAATTGGGCTTCAAAACCAGATTCCTTTCCTACGTAAGATTTTCAGAGCTGATTCGAAGTGTCAACAGAGATATCGCACATAGCCTTCAGTTTACAGTAAATCAGCAGTTTTTTCTGGTTACTGCACACGGACAACCAGCTTGACAAATATACGATTATATCAGTTTAGTATCTACGCCAGCGGATGTACATACAAATGAGCTGGAGTGGGTCTCGCGGCAGAAATGCAAGGACAGTTATCATGACTACGCGCGTGGAGCGAAAGTAATGCCAAACCTGCTGACACAGGTGTTTACTTGCCGGCGGCGATAGACCAGGGCAGTCAGTTCTTACGCTGATATCGACTAACACGCACCTCACACACCTAGACTCCTAACAGCACCTTGCTCTTGTTTCCGCGTGCTAATTGCTTCGATCTTTTCCGCTGGTCGGGTTTGTGCTTTCTCCGTGCTTGTCTCTGGAGCTGGTAATGAAATATTTATCGATATATCGACGTTATCCCCACAAAGTGTCGCTATATATCGGAGATACTTCTCCCCGGTATATCAAAAGAGCATTATAGAGTGCCGATATTTCTTTTTTATAATATATCTTTTCACAATTTCCGGTAAATATTTGAAGGTGTTCCTTTCAAATTGTAGTAGAATATAATATTAGTTTCACTGTGTGAAGGAGTCTTACTGCTTCTTGAGCTTTCATCACGTCCGATCTTTTTCTTTGAATGTGTGAAGTAAGTATATGTGGCACGAAAGACGAAGTCCGAATGCACTGGGTGGTGGCGGTGTGAACGAAATAACAAGATATGTGTTGTGAAGGAATTGCATACCAGTCTAGTTAAGAAACAATTTTAACGCAACACTGATATTCTTCAAAAACAGTGGCTGAAAATGATGAAAAAAATTATAAATGACAAGATTGGTGTTTGCAGTGAGCGGAGACGTGTGAGGGTAATGCTGATGTAATCTGTGCTCGGTGCTACCAACAGACACTGCGTTTACTTTCACCACGCAGTTTTGACACTACAACTGCTAGGTTTCTGGCGTTGGCAGAAATAAAAAAAAAAAACAGGAAAGTTGACGTGAAGTGATCCAGATAAATCCGATATGCGGCAAAGACGAACGACGGACTTATCGGAGACCTTTTATTGCACCACTTTACATACAGTTTCCATGGTTATCGCCAAGTAAGAACGTGCATCCTTTTCCTTTCACTTCTTGTTTTAAGGGGGATAGGCAGGCTGTTAGCTTGTTGATGTCTAATAATAAATCAATACTTAAATTTACAACTCTAAAACCGGCAGAATATTTACAATGTGCAGCCGATTTTTTTATTAACAGGGAAGTCGATATTCTTTTGCGTTGATATATCGATATGTCGGTACTTTTGCTGATACAGAGAGAGCCGACATTTATGCAATGCTGGCAGGACGAGTTGCTCCTCCAGAACAAAACTCAGCTGCAGCAGGAGCAGACACAGGAGCTGTTCAAACAGAAAGCAGAGTTGATCCAATGGGAGGCTCTTTTCCAACCAACCGAGACACCGTCCGGAGCTTTCGACGAGTCTATGGAGAGGTGGGAGACTTACTTGCACCAGTTCTTGCTGCACCACCAGGTAAGGTGTATCGCTGATCTGATTGATAAGACCGCCTTTTTATTATCCAGACCTCTACCGAATCTGAGAATCTTAACTTTGGGGCAGTAGCTCGCCGCGCGGTTTGAGGCGTCATGTCACGAACTGCGCGGCCCCTCCCGCCGGAGGTGCGAGTCCTCCATCGGGCACGTGTGTGTGTGTGTGTGTGTGTGTGTGTGTGTGTGTGTGTGTGTATGTTGTTCTTAGCATAAGCTAGTTTAAGTAGTGTGTACGTCTAGGGACCTATGTTCTGAGCGGTTTGATCCCTTAGGAATTCACGCAGATTTGAACATTTTGTCAGTAGCTCATGCAGTAATTTCGACGTCAAACCCATGTAGACACGCAATTTGGTTAGAAGTTACTTGTGGTGAACGGTGTCCTTCTGGGAATCTATTTGACATCTCCTACCGATCAGCACTCATTAATTCGTGACAATAGAGAGCTATTTGTGTTTTAGAAGAACGCGTTCACAACAGAATCCAGCATCTGACTGCTGCCCCGTTTCACCTGGCTTCTGTCTCACAGGTTGACTGATTAGTGCAAACTTTTAAAACCCAAAAAATGAAGCCCACGTCTATCTCGAACCACAATGATGCATTGTCTAGCTTTCTGGAAATGTAGTGGGCGACTGCCATTAAAAGGTGGAACGTTCCATGGGCGCCAACCACACAACCTCTCGGAATTATTACACCCTGACTCGCATGCCCCAGAATGTGGCAGCCTGATGTGTTAGCCTTGCGGGATGTCTGCTCTTTTGTATGGCAGCAGGGGAGACTGCTGGGAGTAGTGATGGACCACAGAGGTGGGCATTCGTTCGTGGTGAATGTTGGTCAGGAAAGCTGATCCATCTTTTTGATTAGTTTGCCTATCACCTATTGGAGGCGTAACGCTGCTGTCTTTTCTCCAGCTAAGCCTCCCTGTAAGAGGCTCCCAATTATTGCAATGTGCACACCTGCTACTGCCCCCACTCCTCCCACCTCATCCCTGCTTCCACGGAACAGGGCGCCAGAGGTGATCGCTCCTGGGACTTCCTATGCTGAGCCCATAAACTTGGACCCTGTGCCCTCCACTCACATATGGATGAGTTCTCTCCCTCACTGATGCAGGCAGACCGTCTATTCCGTCAGTCTCCATAATGTTCCGCCGTTTTGAACTGGTGGTCTTTCCAAGGGAAAATCTGTTTAACATACCTACCAGAGATATACACTATGTGATCAAAAGTATCCAGACACCCCCAAAAACATACGTTCTTCATATTAGGGGCATAGTGCTGCAACCTGCTGCCAGATATTCCATATCAGCGACCTCAGTAGTCATTAGACATAGTGAGAGCAGAATGGGGCGCTCCGCGGAACTCACGGACTTCGAACGTGGTCAGGTAACTGGGTGTCACTTGTGTCATACGTCTGGTCGCGAGATTTCCACACTCCTAAACATCCTTAAATACACTGTTTCCGATGTGATAGTGAAGTGGAAACGTGGAGGGACATGTACAGCACAAAAGCGTACAGGCCGACCTCGTCTATTGACTGGAAGAGACCGACGACAGTTGAAGAGGGTCTTAATGTGTAATAGGCAGACATTGTCCGCCCCGACAGCTAAGTGGTCAGCATGACGGATTGCCGTCCTATGGGCCCGGGTTCGATTCCCGGCTGGGTCGGGGATTTTCTCCGCTCAGGGACTGGGTATTGTGCTGTCTTCATCATCATTTCATCCCCATCCGGCGAGCAGGTCGCCCAATGTGGCGTCGAATGTAATAAGACCTGCACCAAGGAGGCCGGACCTGCCCCGCAAGGGGCCTCCAGGCCAATGACGCCAAACATTCATTTCCATTTCCATAGGCAGACATCTATCCAGACCATCACACAGGAATTCCTAACTGCATCGGGATCCACTGCAAGTACTATGACAGTTAGGCGTGAGGTGAGAAAACTTGGATTTCATGGTCGAGCGGCTGCTTATAAGCCACACATCACGCCGGTAAATGCCAAACAACACCTTGCTTGGTGTAAGGTGCGTAAACATTGGACGACTGTACAGTGGAAAAACGTTGAGTGGAGTGATGAATCACGGTACACAATGTGGCGATCCGATGGCAGAGTGTGGGTATGGCGAATGCCCGGTGAACGTCGTCTGCCAGAGTGTGTCGTGCCAACAGTCAAATTCGGAGGCGGTGGTGTTACGGTGTGGTCGTGTTTTTCATGGAGTGGGCTTGCACCCCTTGTTGTTTGGCGTGGCACTGTCACAGCACAGGTCTACACGGACGTTTGAAGCACCTTCTTGTTTCCTACTGTTGAAGAGCAATTCGGGGATGACGATTGCATCTTTCTACACGATCGGGCACCTGTTCATAGTGCACGGGCTGCGGCGGGTGGTTATATGACAGTAACATCCCTGTAATTGACTGGCCCTCACAGAGTCCTGACCTGAATCATACAGAACACCTTTGGGATGTTTTGGAACGGTAACTTCGTGCCAGGCCTCGCCGACCGACATCGATTCCTCTCCTCTGTGCAGCACTCGGTGAAGAATGGGCGCCCGCATCTCGTTGTCGTGCGGTAGCGTTCTCGCTTCCCACGCCCGTGTTCCCGGGTTCGATTCCCGGCGAGGTCAGGGATTTTCTCTGCCTCGTGATGGCTGGGTGTTGTGTGCTGTCCTTAGGTTAGTTAGGTTTAGGTAGTTCTAAGTTCTAGGGGACTGATGACCATAGTGCTCAGAGCCATTTTGAAGAATGGGCAGCTATTCCCCAAGAAACCTTCCAGCACCTGATTGAACGTATGCCTGCGAGAGTGGAAGCTGTCATCAAGGCTAAAGGTGGGCCAACACCATATTGAATTCCAGCATTACCGATGGAGGGCGCCACGAACTTGTAAGTCATTTTCAGCCAGGTGTCCGGATTCTTTTGATCACTGCTTGGAAACAATATGAACACAAAAAAATGGTTCAAATGACTCTAAGCACTATGGGACTTAACATCTGAGGTCATCAGTCCCTTGAACTTAGAACTACTTAAACCTAACTAACCTAAGAATATCACACACAGCCCTGCTCGAGGCAGGATTCGAACCTGCGACCGCACCAGCAATGCGGTTCCGAACTGAAGCTCCTAGAACTATTCGGTCACAGCGGCCGGCTCCTTACACCAAAAAATAGTTTGTCTAATGTAGCGTAATGAAATTTTGGGAATACATTAGTCTACATATCATATTTAAGTGATATAGAGGCTGATGAAAGCGCCAGATAAGCCACTCACTGCATGTCCAATGGTTGGTTGGTTGATTTGGTGGAGTCGACGAAACAGTGAGGTCATTGGTCGCATCGGATTAGGGAAGGATGGAGAAGGAAGACGGCCATGCCATTTCAAAGGAACCATCAAGGTTCAAATGGTACAAATGGCTCTGAGCACTATGGGACTTAACATCTGAGATCATCAGTCCCCTAGAACTTAGAACTACTTAAACCTAACTAACCTAAGGACATCACACACATCCATGCCCGAGGCAGGATTCGAACCTGCGACCATAGCGGAAACCATCAAGGCACTTGTCTGAAGCGCTTTAGGAAGATCACAGAAAACCTAAATCAGGAAGGCAGAATGCAGCTTTGAACCGTCGTCCTGCTGAATGCGATTCTAGTGTGTTAACCACTGCACTATCTCGCTCAATGCATGTGAAATGCCGATACATTAATAACAGCTGTAAGCGCCAGAGTGTCAAGGCATGCATACATGTATTGTGTTGTGCAGGTGCTAGATGTCGTCTTGTAGGATGGAGTTCCATGCCTATTGCACTCGGTCGGTGAATACATAATGCTGTTTGTGGATGACACTGGAGTTGTCGTCCGATGTGTCCCATATGCTCGATTGGATACAGATCTGGTAATCGAGCAGGTCAAGGCGACATGTTGACTCTCTGTAAAGTATGTTGGGTTACAAAAGCAGTAAGTGGGCGAACGTTATCCTGATGGAAAACACTCTCTAGAATGCTGTTCATGAACAGCAGCACAGTAGATCGAATCACCAGGCTGACATACAAATCTACAGTGAGGGTGCATAGCTCCTGCTGTCATACGAAATCGAGCGTGTCTAGCTTGCAGATAGGTTGGTTGCAACCCCTCAACTGGTCTCCTTCTGACAAACACACGGCCATCGCTGGCACCGAGGCAGAACCAGCTTTCATCAGAAAACAGACCTCCACCCCGCCCTCCACTGATCTCTCGCTTGACACCACTGGAGTCGTAAATGGCGGTAGTTTGGAGTAAATGTAATGCGCGCTACAGGGCGTCTGTCTCGGAGCTGTGGTTGAATAATCAATTTGCAACAGTTCATTGTGTCATTGTGGTGCAAACTGCTGCTCAAATTGCTACTGCAGATGCTGTATGGTGCGCCAGAGATGTTCTTCCCTGCTGGTAGTGCCAGATGGCCGTGCAGAGCCCGATCTTTTCGCGACTGTACTTTCTCGTGACCACAGCTGCTAGCAATCATGTACGGTATCTACATTCCTGCCAAGTCTTTCCACAATGTCACAGAAAGAACATGCAGCTTCTTGTAGTCGTATTACATGACTTCGTTCAATCTCAGTGAAGTGTTGATAATGGCGTCTTTGTCGCCTTAAAAGCGTTCTTGAGTAACATCAACTCACCACGTCCTGTTTTAAAGGTAACTAACGCTGACGACCGTTACAGTGTGTATGTAAGGCAAACCTGATCTGCATCCTCAGAGCGGCACTACTATTAAGCGACTGGTGCGAAATCTGAACAGGTTTCATCTTTGAGATGTAGATACACGCGTACCAACTTTCGTCTATGTCACACAGCTCCTTCTTGGTGCCGCGATTTTTTTCTGTCAATGTACAAAGGGACACAGATGAGCGAACGTGGTTCTCGGGTCAGAGTAGTTCAGAAAGCTCTCACGGGTGACACATGCCGAAAAGGCAGACACGCTGACACTTCTCCCGATGGGGTCAGTGAGTTCCGCTGACATCGACTTACACGGACCTGGCTTCTGCAAAGCGCCATGGTCGTGGTTCCACATGCTAATTGTTTGTCTCATTCGAGCTGGTCGCACCTATGCTTTTTCCGTGCCAGGCTCTATGCGGTGTTTTGACACTCTGCTCCCCACAGATTAACTTCACGTCGAGTTTTCCCACTTCTGGAATTCAACTGCATGGTTTCCCAGTCGAGCGCCTATCGTCGACTAGAGTAGTTACATTTGTGCCGACAGGAAGGTTTAGCGGCGTTCTTTTGCTTGTGCAGACACGTAAGTTAACAAACAGACATTCTGCATTTTGATGATCCACACTCACAAACAAACATAAAATTTTTCACGAGATAATGCTTCCGCATCTATTTATTTAGTGAAAAGTAATTACAAATCTTAAGCCTCGTTATTAATCCCTCATGGTATATAAAACCAGATATATGTAACTCTCTTACTGTTTGATATATGTAAGAAACGGATCATACTTAACATGTCTCTAATTATGTAACATGACAGTCATGCTGCAGCGCAAGCAGTTATTTAGGTTCTAGATGTTATCGGGCGTCTGCTAGGCAGCCTGTAAAGACAAGTTACGTGGTGTCTGTGTTCTTTTTCTCTCAACCTCCGTGTCACCAATGTACAATTCCAGCATGTTACTCAAGGCTATTTATCAAACCAATACTAATTAGTTATGGAACAGTCGCCTGATAACTTCCTTGAGTTCTCTTCTAATTCAGCTCTCATGAAATAAAAATCATACATGAAGAGTTCGTATCATTCACAGATTTCCATTTGATTAGTGTTTGTATTGCATCCGTGCATTTAAGCTACCTAATAAGTCAAAGAGGATACGTTAAGCTACAAACCTGAAGGAAGGAAATGAAAAAAAAAATACAATTGAATATATTTAAAAAGACATTTAGCAGGTTAAAATATTAGCAATAGTATAACAGTCACTTGCATTAGTTAAGTTTACTACTGAAAATCAGGACAAATTACTCGAATACAATAGGTGGTCGCTGTCATAAATGGTTCAAATGGCTCTGAGCACTATGGGACTCAACTGCTGAGGTCATTAGTCCCCTAGAACTTAGAACTAGTTAAACCTAACTAACCTAAGGACATCACAAACATCCATGCCCGAGGCAGGATTCGAACCTGCGACCGTAGCGGTCTTGCGGTTCCAGACTGCAGCGCCTTTAACCGCACGGCCACTTCGGCCGGCGTCGCTGTCATAAAAATTGATTGTAGCTGAGATGTATTAACGCACTGATGTAGGTCAAATTAGGGCGGACATCCTAGTTCCTTACTGCGCACTCTGATCACAAAGATGCGTAATATGATTTTCCTAGTATGTTTTGATCCAACCTTAGTTGTTGGTTTAAGGATCCATCACACATTTCTTTCTCTTGTTAACGCACAGCTGAAAATAGCGATGTATCTATGTCGCACATATACCATTTCTCTATCCAGATGGTTGTATCGTCAAGGAAGTTGCACAATGTCTGCAGTAATATGTTGCCAACATATTTCTTGTTGTTGGTTCCGCCATTTAAACAGTAGATAGAGTGTCGTACCTAGATGATATTGTACCTAGGAACACACGATGATTTGTGGTCGGTACTTAAGTCTAGTGACAGATTTTAGAATCACAAGAAGGAATCTGCACTAGAGACCACCCCGAGCACTTTCCACCATTTTCTACAGTTTTTGTTAGACATCCGGTTGTGTTTTGTGTATCATATGTAAACATACACTTCCTATTGCTGTGCAGATCATTGAAGCTATTTGGAACATATTTTTGATTCTTTAGGTAGAGAGTTTTATGGAGAGTAAAACTGTACATAATTTTATACTTTTAGAATTATTTCTATAATATGGGGACGTCTAAGACATATTTTTTTGGTCGTGCACCACCTTGTGCCTTGAAACAGAAAAAGGTCTTTTACCATGGAACATGTGATACTTGCAAATGAACTGAGTTTCTTTAGTCTCTTAACAAATTTACCTGTCTTGAATACAATTATTTATTTTAGTTTCAAATAGCTTCTGTTTGAAGATATATTTGACTTGTAGCTGGAATTTGATAATACTTCTGCTTAATTTGATTTCATTTACTGATTATTGCTGTGTAGTAGAGTAATAACGAAACATATGGGCTATTAGGTAAAGTTCGTTTATGTATGTTCCTTCTATGCAACTAATTGAGGGCAGTTTGTACGATGGTAAACATAAAATATGTCGATATTAAGTACAGTATTCACAAGATTTCCTCGATTGCAAGTCTAACACGTGTGAGTGGTTCTGATCTATCTTCCTATCACAGTTGCGCAAGGACGCTCTGTGAAATTGGTGTTGAACTTACGGCCTGCAAGGTAGGAAGATACCATTTCACGCATGCAGAGTTCAGAAGAGTGCACCAGTATGGACAATGATGTAATCAGACAATGATCTTAATGTCGGTTCCACTGCAAATCCTGTAAAGGAAACGTTACCGCTAACAGAAATTAGTGTATGGGTTCAGGTGTAGCTATATGTTAGCAAAAGACGAAAATCTTATATTTTCATTGTTAAGGTTTAATTTTTTCTCTAAGTATGACTTCATGACATAACAATGTTAGCAAAAATACATACAGAATAGTAAAAATACTGATACTGGGTGTTCACAACTGTAAAGGGAAATTCCTAAATATTCTAAGGTTCTTTAATAGTAAGATGGTTGATGACCATACCTGTGGGTCGATAAAATACAAACAAATTAAATACAGTTGGGGTTAGATATATCAATTAAGGAAGAAATGCACAGTTAAAATACTCAAAATTGAATGGTGGTAGTCAAAGAGCAATCAGAAAAAACTACACAGTCCAAACAATATAATAACGTCAGGGTATAAAGCACTCTCTAGTGGCTGATCAGTCCTTTTCATTAGATCGGATTCTCGCGATTCTGCTTCAATTAAGCCCAATAATCATGAATATCTTTAACTACAGGTGATGGTTGAATGTACAAACAAATAATAGTAGAGGCAGAGATGATGGCACTTTTGATTGTCAATTGAATATCACTTGCTGGCATAGCCTGAGCGGTGGCAGTGGCGGCTGCCGCTGAACCTGAGAATCTATTCTGAATCTCTCTCTACTGTTAAACACCAGTCTGATACATTACCTACGTCTTCGGTGAAGCCGAGACTTCTAGTTGCTCCCTAGCTGAGTTCATTGGTATGGTACACGGTATTTGGCTGGAGTAGCGCGTACGCCATTGCTCTCAAATCGCTCGCAAGCGTTAACTGTCAGTGCTCGGTGTGATTCTCCATACTAGGAGACGTCGCAGTTTGATTCCTTATGAATTAAAACCAGCCTGCGAATAGGTGTTCAGATAATGACTCTCGCAGTCATCTCAGCGCGGCACCAGTCGCCTTGCTCAAACAATCGATGATTTCCTGCGAGAGAAAGAGCGAATTCTTCTCTCTTCATTTGCCTCTATCAAAGCTGTTGGCCATGCGTTTTCTTTCTGGCCAATCAGAGCGTTCGTACTTGTTATAACTCCACCCAACAGAGTTTTTGTAGCCTATCACAGGCGTCATTTCTTTCGTAGGGCAGAGTTTAACTTATGCTACGTAATACCAAGATAAACAGCTTTTTCTTTCATGGGAGTTTTAACACAGGTGGCTACAGTGAGTCACTAATGTTTTGAGTTGGGCTTCTCCAGACGTTTTTGCCATCTCTGGACTTGTTCCTGTAGATAAACTTTTCGAAGGGTCGTCGTTAAAAGCAGGGACAAGGGGGCTTTTGCCCCCTTGGTCTGCTCAACGGCTTCAGCATCTCATTATGTCCACTAGATGTCCCGCTGTGAATGTTTCAGCCTGCATGGAACGGGTGTTGCCGTCGTAAAATTCTCCTTCCGTCAGAACTGCGTCTCATAGCTCGGGTCTGGGAAATTACTTGTTTGCGCCAGCCGCGGTGGCCGGGCGGTTCTAGTAGGCGCTTCAGTCCGGAGCCGCGCGACTGCTACTGTCACATGTTCGAATCCTGTAGTAGGGGACTGATGACCTCAGATGTTAAGTCCCATAGTGCTCAGAGCCACTTGAACTATTTACTTGTGTGCAATTACTAGTGTGAGTGTTAGTGGTTTATATCCACGAAATGCCGGCTTGTTTATTCAATTTGCATATCAATAAAATTCATACAATTTCATGTACATACGTTGTGTAACATATCGATTTAACCAGACCTGTTTCAGAAATTCAATGTAAGGTGTGTTATTTGTTTGACACCTTATGCAACGATTTTAATTTTCAATCGAATATTTGTTCCTATTTATACAGGATGAAGAAAGCTTCACGTACTCGGACTTCGCAGCGCGATTCCTCACATAGCAGCATTACAAAAATGTCTGTCACAAAATTTCGTCCTGTGCATGTTTAGGGCATTAAATGGACCTTAAAGAGTGGAAATCTGGCAACACTTTAATCACCTGTACAGTAAAACCACTGATACCGTTTCATGCAGACTACGTTTAGTAAATAAAAACAAATAACTCTAGACCCAGATTCGAACCTTTGACCTTATGCATGTTACTCGAAAACGCTATCTACTGCACCACCTGCACAACACAGCACTGTCTGCTGACAAAGGCAGTTACCGGAAATGTCATTGTATGCTACCTGATTGCCAATCTTTAATGTCCATTTACTGCCTGAACTATCTGCAGGATAAAATTTTGTTAAGAACATTTTTGTATTGCCAGTATGTGAGGAATGGCGCTGTGAAGTCCGAGTGTGTGAGTTTTTCTTCACCACATATAACCATGCTTCTCCCTGGAATATGTTTTGACATTTGGGGAACCCTTAATTTTCCGGACAAATTTTTATAATGTCATAGAAAGTCTGTAGAGCAGAAAAGGTGAATTCCGTCATTTAAAAATGGAATAAGAAAATATATTAAACTTATGCTACAGGGATAGCTAGAAGCGAAAGACTGCAACATGTTCCAATATAGAACACCTATCCCTATTGTTTTATTCAATAACACCGTAAAGAGAGTAGCACATACTTCCAAATTTTGGGAGACCTTCATCTGGTAGTCTGCTCCTGCTCTGGTAAAGTGGTTTCACAACAAACACAAAACTTTGAGGTAAATGTCGCCTCCCGGGAAAAGTTCAAAAATGGTTCAAATGGCTCTGAGCACTATGCGACTTAACTTCTGAGGTCATCAGTCGCCTAGAACTTAGAACTAATTAAACCTAACTAACCTAAGGACATCACACACATCCATGCCCGAGGCAGGATTCGAACCTGCGACCGTAGCGGTCACGCGGTTCCAGACTGAAGCGCCTTTAACCGCACGGCCACACCGGCCGGCCCGGGAAAAGTAACTGATGCGAAGCATAAATGCGAAAGAAATTCATCTAAACAGTTGTAATGTGCAACGTTTATAAGAGGCGGAGACTGTGTTTATGAATGGTACTCGAATTTCATTGCTAGCCTTTGGTGAAAACTGTCGCTACAGCTGGGAGCCCGCTGACCTTGATAGGTTTGTGTACCTGTTTGCGTCTGAGTTTGACTGAAAGGTTTAAACTGTCAAGAAAGTTCACTATCGCGAATACATCGCTATACATGAAATTCATTACGACATTACTCCAGTAATGTTATGCAGAAGCCAAAAATAAATCGTATCCACTTTCTGATCTCAAGTCTTATCAGTTTATTCAGCTATGGCACATATACTTCATTGCTTCATTTAATATCTAATTTTTATTCAATCCACACTGTAATATCTACTGACTGTTAAATTTCACTGAGATACTAACCAGAAAAGTGAAGGATCGGTAGTTACATTTTACAGGGTGTTTTGAACATGTAGAATAATATATTCCAATGTCGCGTCTGATGGAAAAAGAACGGCATTATTTAGTATGGATCTGGTAATTATTACGTTTGGTACCGACTAAATAACATCAAAACAATGGACAATCCTAACTGGTATCGCTCTTGTGCAAGAATGTGTGGATTATCAGAAGAAGCAGACACACGTGTTATAGAAAATAACACCTGCGTACTGAATTTTCTGCTTGTCTCTTAACACCGGCCATTCTTACCACTTTGTTTAGTTAGTTCTAAAAGTAATAATTACCCGAGTTACAATGATTTGCTACCGTTCTTTGACGAAGAAGACGAGAGAGAGTGGAATACATTAGTTTTTATGTTTGCAGTACGAAAACGGCGATTCCTGACATGAGTTAATGTTCAGAATTATACCTACATGGTTCGTGCTACGAGTCGAGTGAGCGTTTAATGGGAATTTTGAAAATCCTGTATATATCCTATTTTCAGGGATATTATGCAACTGACTATTATTTTATTTCGTACTTACCCCTCACTGGGCAGCTGTCCAGAAACTAGAGGAGCTCTATCCGATCACCTGGAATTTGAAAATGATATTTGACAGAATTATTCAAAATGTACAGAAAAACGTTATGTCATTACTTCTATAATAAAAAATAAAAAAAACATATTGAAGACATCTAGTGTTCGCTACCATCCAATTTCCGCTAAGAATCTGGAAGTTCATACATTGCATGACATTTTAGTAGACTTAATAGAATTTATCAATAATGACTTAATTCTAAAGTTCACCAGTTCGCAAGAAAAATAAAAGCTTGATGTATATCCACCAACTGTCATTACCGCTCAACTCACTGACAATATGTTATTAACGTTCAGGATGTCTTGGAGAGACCGTGAATCTGTATGTGCACGATATCGTTCACCCTGTCAGCTGAGTATCGTCACTGTTTGTGTCTATGATTCTGATCACTACCATTACGGATCCATTTCATTCGTTGAGACCAAAGGGTAGATTGCACAGGTGTGCCTCCTCGAGGTTGATCTGCCTCCCTTTACTCGTTTCGCCATCATCTTTGCTGTGATTGACATCACATGTTCCTGATATTTCCTAATGACACTATTTCGATTCACCAGGCCAAGCAGAAATTTGTCAAAGATTCCCGTGATAAGATCCTGACGAACGATAGGGACATATCTGAGAGATGGAAAGAGTACTTTCGACAGCTGCTAAATTGTGATGAACCCAAACTGCAGTTTGATTTCCAGTACCCAATTACAGCCGATGCAGACTATCCCCCACCTACCCTGGATGAGATAAAAACCAGAATCAGCCACCTTAAACAGAATAAGAGTCCAGGTGAAGATGGAATACAGGCTGAAATGATCCTGGCAGGAGGAGAGAAACTTGCAGAAAAAATACACCGACTGATACAGGCAATATGGACCAAAGAAGAACTACCAGGAGAATGGAAAACAACTCTCATTTGTCCAATACATAAGAGGGGCGACAAACTGAAATGTGACAACTATCGAGGAATCGCCCTGCTTAACATCTGCTATAAGATCCTGTCCAATTGCCTCATACATAGAATTCAGCCAGTGGCAGAATCGGGGATTGGGGAGTACCAGGGAGGTTTCCGGCCAGGACGGTCAACAGTAGATCACATCTTCAGTCTCCGGCAGCTGGCTGAGAAACTGGGTGAATATGGTAAAGATTTGCATATTTTATTCGTTGATTTTAAGAAGTCCTATGATTGCATACATAGCAAGAGCCCGCTCAACTGTTTAAGGGAGTTTGGCACAGCAGAGAAACTCATCAATCTGATAAAGATCTGTCTGAACGAAACACATGCAAAGGTGAAGATGGGAAATCGCGTAACTGAGGAATTTGAAATTGTGACAGGACTCAGGCAAGGAGATGGGTTGTCCCCTATCCTGTTCAACTTTGCCCTCGAGAAGATCGTACGCGAGACCTTCCAAGAGAACGAAGGGATTGAAATCGAAGGAAAGACACTGGCATACTTAGCGTATGCAGACGATACCTGTTTACTCTCTAGGTAGGAAGAGGAGTTGGAGCAAATGACCAAAGCACTAAAGGAGGCTGGCAGCAAATTTGGGCTAAACATAAACGAAGCTAAGACAGAGTACCTCGTTATGACGCGTGGTCATTGCCAGACTGCTGATCATCTACAATCACTGCTGGTAGGGGATCATTCCTACAAGAGCGTGCAAGAATTCAAATACCTAGGGGCACTTTTCACTGAGAACTCATTATGTGAAGCAGAGATCAATGCCAGAATACAAGCAGGAAACCGATCTTACCACAGCCTAGCACAACTGCTTCGGTCCAAATCTCTCTCCAGACAGTTCAAGATTCGACTGTACAAAACCCTGATCCAGCCTGTTGTACTATATGGCTGTGAGACATGGAGTATCCGGAAACAGGACTTCCATAAGCTCCTTGTTTTTGAGAGAAAAGTGCTTCGGAAGATCTTCGGTCCGGTTCTGGATGCAGATACAGGGGAATGGAGGATCAGATACAACCAAGAGCTTGAGGAACTATACCAGCAGCCCAACATAGCAGGAACTGTCAAAGCCAAACGAATGCAGTGGGCCGGCCATGTGGCCCGAATGGAGGATCACATATGGCCTCGGAAGCTCCTGGATTTCACACCTACAGGAAAGAGACCGCCAGGGAGACCCAAGAAGCGTTGGAGGGATGGACTGCGTGAAGATTTAAAACAAATGTCAGTAGATGTGGGCGAATGGCGGACAGCAGCAATGGACAGAATACAGTGTAGGAGGAAACTTGTAGATGCGTGCTGTCCACTGGGCCTGATCACGTAGTAGTAGTAGTAGTAGTAGTAGTACTGTTTCGATTAGGTCATGTAGAATGTCCCTACAGATAAAACGAGTGCCTAGTGCAAATATATTAAAAGTATTCGTGAATATGAGAACAGTAATTTACTCTTTCTGCGCATCTTAGTTTAAAATGCTCACAAAGTTTCCGCTTTGACATTGGTTGGAAAAAAATCTGTGATAGTTCTCCAGGGCCGTTTAAAAAATGTAAGTATTGAACTATAGCAGCTATAGTAATCATATAACCCCACGAGCGATCTGAGTGCTTTTGCGCAATGTAAGAGCCGTATTTTATATAAGGTTCTGTATCGATTTCATATAAATGTGCTAGGTGATTGTGTTGGGAGAAAAGTTTTCGAGAGCCGTCACGGATTCTTAGTCGCTTCAACATATTAATTTAGAGGCTGGAAAGCTGTTAATGCCTGAAGAGTGATTGTAAATATAGTAATGTTCTGTAAGTAAAGTCGTTATGTGTCCAATTGTTGTAGAAAAGCTGGCAAACGTCCGCGCTTGACAGATCGCGCAAGTTGTGGCTGTCTCCACGCGCAGGCAGCAGAAGCAAACAGCTGTCTGCGCTAGAGATACCATCCCATCCAGCTGGCCAGTACTCTACGCAGCGAATGCTGCAGAAGAATAAATACTTAATTGTTAAAAACAATGGAAAAAATTGGGTCTCCTGTGGCTACTGAGTGTTAGAAGTTCAGTGCTCCACGAGATCACTACGCGAGAACTACGTTGTAAAAGCTCTAGTTAGACATCGTGCATAAAAATCACCTAGGGAAAGACAACTGAACGTGGATCTACTCACGATCGCAAATATCGTCGATAAATTTGAGTGGATATATCGATTTATTTTAGAGTTTGGTCGGCTGCTGGATCACGAAGTTAGACGAATTTTGCAGTGTGTCTGCTTTCAGTTTATGCTTTTCCGTAAGAGAAATTTAGCGTACGCTGAGGTCAATTAATTTCACGTTGTCCTGGTCGTACGCTTTGGAAAGGTTTAGCCATGACATCGTATTTCGTGCATGTGTCAATCGTCGCTGGTAGGGCGTAGATATAGCTTATTCGTGGTCACGGAGGTGAAAGGTGACGGGATGGCGTGCTGAGGAAAAGTTACGCTCGCTTTGAGGAAGCTGTGTTCACATTTGGAGAAGCTTTGTGTTCATAAGAGTGGTAATCAGTCACGGAATTGGATTATTAGTGCGATTCGTGATTTTCCTGGTGTGCACAAGACTCTGAAAGTCTTTGTGGTCGCATTTCGTGGTGTTCAGAAGAGCGTACGCTCTAAGGCAACTGAGCGTTTGCGATAATTTAGAGGTTGGTAACTGAATGTCGAGCGGTTGTGTTCGTTGAGGTTTTAGTGAGCACTGCTGGGATAGTGGCATATCGCATGTGATTTATCTACATCTACATCTACGTGGATAATCTGCAAATGGGGGACAAGAAAGGAGCCTCCTCGAAGAGTATGTGAATGCAATACACATACTCGGGCGTCCCCTGGGCGGTGGTATACCGGCTGATCCTTTCACTCCAGAAGCAACATGACAATCCTACAGAAAAGGACCTTATCAGTCCCAGCACTGACGATTATCTCTGTAAATATTGAAGGCCTGTCTGGATGCAAAGAACGTCTACTACAAGACCTCTGTCAGAAAGAGAAATGTGACGTCCTGTGTCTACAAGAAACTCACAGAGATAGCACACTCAAAAGACCCAAGATAAACGGCATGCGACTAGTAGCTGAAAGGCCACACCGACAGTATGGCAGCGCAATCTTTACCAGGCCAAACATACAGATCCTTTCAAGCAGTATAAACGACATCAATGATACTGAAGTGCTAACCATTGAACTTAGTGAGTGCACTGTTACATCAGTGTACAAACCACCAACTGTGGACTTTTCCAGCTCCAACGTAAACAATTTTAACAAAGACAGAATTAATTTTGTAATCGGTGATTTCAACAGCCACAGTACGCAGTGGGGCTACCAAGAAGACGACGACAATGGCACGGCTGTGATCTGCTGGGCCGAGCTAAACAACCTAAAACTGATACATGACAATAAACTGCCTGCTTCCTACAACAGTGGCAGATGGGGGAGAGGTTATAACCCGGACCTCATCTTCGTTAGCCATCAAGTAACGTCCCAATGCTCAAAAGGAGTTTGCTCACCAATACCAAACACCCAGCACCGTCCAATAATGTGCCAGATCACATCTGTTGTTAAACCCCATAGCGTACCTTTTCGCCGTAGGTACAATTTTAAGAAAGCAGAATGGTCAACCTTTCAAAACCTCATGGAAGATTCTGTAAACAACCTACCACCCGAACCAAGATTCTATGACAATTTCGTGAAGGCTGTGCAGTGGTGTTCCAAGCAATCGATCCTTAGAGGATGCAGAAGCAATTATGTTGAAGGCCTTACGCCAAAATTAGAGGATCAGTTGCAGCAATACCTGACACTGTTTGACGCAAACCCTCTATCCGCGGAAACTATCACTGCGGGCGAGCAGCTAACCGAGTCACTGTCTAAAACCAGGAGAGAGAAATGGCTGAGGACAGTAGAGGAACTGTACATGAAAAGGAGCAGTCAGAAAGCCTGGACACTCCTTAAACGTCTAAAAAATGACCCGACTTTCTCTCCAGGACATGCTCCCGTCACAGCCGACCAAATAGCTCACCAGCTTCTCAAGAATGGGAAACCCGACACCAAAATCAGGAAGTCGGAGACCAAAATAGACAGGATTGAACACCAAGAAAATTCAACTCTGGCCACCCCTCTCACAATGGCAGATCTGGACAAAGCCATAGCGAAATGCAAGCTAAGGAAGGCCCCGGGCCTGGACGGGATTTTTGTTGAACAGATTAAACACTTTGGTCCCAACGTTAAACAATGGCTACTGAAACTGTTTAACAATTGCATGGAAACAGGTCAGATTCCCACAATCTGGAGGAAGGCTAAAGTTATTGCCATTTTAAAACCAGGCAAAAATGCTGATGACCCCAGAAATTTCCGACCCGTATCACTTCTCTGCCATATCTTTAAAATCTTTGAAAGAATACTCCAGGATCGCCTCTCCAGTGCCATAGAACCCTACCTAATCCCCCAACAAGCAGGTTTCCGCCAAGGGAAAAGCACTACATCTCAGGTAATTAACCTCACGCAGCTGACTGAAGACGGCTATGAGAACCGGAAAATAACCGGTGTCGCCTTTATAGACTTGACAGTCGCTTATGACACCGTCAACTTACGTCTGCTAATGAAGAAGCTGTATGCCATTACCAGGGACTTTAAATTCACATCCACAGTTAGAAGTCTGTTACGAAAACTAACCATCCTCTGTAGACTTGATGGTCATCTTAAATAGTAACAAACTTAGAACTGGATTCGGATGGTTTGTCATAATATTGGCCAACTTCACGGTGTACTAGTAAGAATAATCTTGTAGAGAACCTTCTATTGCAATTTGATAATGTTATGTTCGGGGTTATTCCTGCTAAACAGGACGTAATGCGTTATATTGACAACTGTTCTGTAGGTGTCATGTCACAATCTATGTAAATTCGTGTACTTCTTTGACAATAATTCTGAAATTAAACAAATTATTTACAGCTAAACAACGATGTGCTCTGTCATGGAATAAGCGTCCACTCCTAATCCCATTCATTTATTCTATAGACGCTAACGCACTCACAGGGTTTTTTTGCTGATGTCTGACGAATGTGAAAAGGAGTGGAGTGTCAGAAGTTATACACTGAAGCGCCAAAGAAACTATTATAGGGATGCATATTCAAATACACAGAGATATGTAAACAGGCTGAATACGGCGCTGTGGTCGGCAACGCTTATATAAGACAACATGTGTCTGGTGCAGTTGTTAGAACGGTTACTGCTGCTACAATGGCAGATTATTAAGATTAAAGTAAGTTTGAACCTGGTGTTACAGTCGGCGCACGAGCGGTAGGACAGGGTTGGGTTGTTTTGGAGGAGGATACCAAACAGCGAGGTCATCAGTATCATCGGATTAGGGAAGGATAGGGACGGAAGTCGGCCGTGCCCTTTGACAGGAACCATTTACTTGCAGCGATTTGTCGAAATCACGGAAAACCTAAATCAGGATGGCTGGAAGTGGGATTGAATCATCATCCTCCCAAAAGCGAGTCCAGTGTGCCACCTCGCTCGGTAGCGACAGGACACACCATCTCCGAGCCGGAAAAAGATACTGCAAGAACAGGGCCAATGACGATTGAAGAGAATCGTTCAACGTGACAGGAGTGCAATCCTCCGCAAATTGCTGCAGATTTCAGTGCTGTGCCATCAACAAGTGTCTGGTTGTCGAAGGCCCACACTTGTACCCTTGATAACTGCATGACACGAAGCTTTACGCCTCGCCTGGGCCCGTCAACACCAACATTGGATTGTAGATGACTGAAAACATGTTGTCTGATCGGATGAGTCTCGTTTTAAATTGTACCGAGCGGATGGACGTGTACGGGTATGGAGACAACCTCAGAACCCATGGACCCTGCATGTCAGCTGGGGATTGTCCAAGTTGGTGGAGGCTCTGTAATCGTGTGCGGCATGTGCAGATGGAGTGATATGGGACTCCTGATACGTCAAGATACGACTCTGACAGGCGACAAGTACATAAGCATCCTGTCTGATCGCCTGCATTTATTCACGTCCATTGTACATTCCGACGGACTTGGGCAATTCCAGTATGACAATGCGACATCCCACACGTCCAGTATTGCTACAAAATGCCTCCAGGAACACTCTTCTGAGTTTAAACACTTCCTCTGGCCACCAAACTCCCCAGAAACGAATATTATTGAGCATATCTGGGATGCCTTGTAACGTACTGTTCGGAAGAGATCTTTGCCCCCTCATATTCTTACGGATTTATGGGCAACCCTGCAGGATTCACGGTGTCAGTTCCCTCTGTCGCTACTTGAGGCGTTAGTCGAGTCCATGCCACGTCGTGATTTGGCACTTCTGCGTGCTCGGAGGACCCTACACGATATTAGGCAGGTGTACCAATTTCTTTGGCTCTTCAGTGTATATACAGGGCGAGGCATTTAGCACAGGCCACCTCAAATATATCGAGTATCCATATCAATCAATATTATAGGAATGGAAGTATATACGAGGCCTGTTCAGAAAGTAAGCTCCGATTGATTGCCAAATTGAAACCACAGTGAACATCAGAAATGTTTTACTTGTAACAATTAGCTACACCTTTCAGCTACTTCTCTACGTAGTCGCCGTTCTGACTTAGACTTTTGTCATAGCGTTGTACCAACTTTTCAATAGCCTCATCATAGAAGGCTGTCATAGCGTTGTACCAACTTTTCAATAGCCTCATCATAGAAGGCAGCCGCCAGTGCTTTCCGCCAATTCTCCACGCTGGCCTACACCTCGTTGTCTGTGTCAAAATGTTGTCTTCAAAGACAGCGGTTCATGCGACCAGAGATGAAACTCAGGGGGAGACAATTGCGGACTGTATTGTGGGTAATCTAACATTTCCATTTGAAAACGATGCAGGAGCATCTTCATTGCCCCTGCAGAATGCGGCTGAGAATTGTCGTGAAGACGAAACAGCACGACAGTTATGTAATGTTAGCTGCATAGCTTCAGGCGAAATTTCTCACCAGGCCCTCGTACTTGGCGGCAGACACTATTTTCTAGACATCATTACGCACTCACTGCGAGCTCAGAAATGAGAAGAGCGACGTGATGCTAACTGGGGTTATACTAGAGACACTACCCAACACATCTGTGCAAAGCTTTATCGGATTTTCATAGTCGTTTCCATTTCGCGACCGATCGGAGCTTACTTTCTGAACGCCCCTCGTATATGTATGTACGCATGTATGTATTTATGTTCCACATATACTCCTAAACCACTGGACTGATTTCATCCAGACTTGGTACACATATCACTTACTGTCTAGACATAATCTCTGTGTGGGTAAGAACCACCTACTTATCACAGGAGTGGGGATTGGGGCAAAAAGCATTGTAGCCCATTATGGCGTCCTGTAAACTGCACCCAGTGAAATCCGCACTTAGTGAAAGCTGCACCCAGAAAAGGTCGAGGAAGGGTTCACTAATCTCCTCGTGTTAACTCTGCAACTTGCCTGGCAGATGGAAGAGTCAAGGAACCATCATGGATTACCCTTACGGCCCCCAAACACAGGTGGACAAGTTCACTGACCTGTCCACCGAAGGGTATAGCCTGACCCATTCGCTTGTGTGTGGGCGACGGGTTCGCGGTCGGGTTCGTGGACCGAGTGTGTCTGTTGAACTTGCGGATTTCTACCTGCTTGCCTCGTCCGCTGCCTGCCAACCCACAGTCCGTCAGTGTAGTCAGGTAGGGACTGCCAAGCAGTGGCCGGCGTCTACACACAGTTGGACAGGTCGTCGAGCAGGTCGGCGGACCAGTCATGGTGTGAATGGGCGCCTTTACGTGGTCTGCTGATGAAGAGGACTTTTGATGCTTGAACAAGAAATGTAATGCCTAAATGTTTACACTCGGCAGTGCTTATAAATTTTTTTTATTTTCTGTTGGAAGCCATAATATTATTTTTTTTCTTGTGACGAGATCTTCAGAAAATACAATGGAAACAGTCAAACCAAATTACTAACACGGATTTCAAAAATATTATCTCTTCTACTCGACAAAGCATTCATTAAAATAAAATGTGGTCTATACCTGTGGCTCACGTGGTACACGTAATGTACACAAGATGCATTGTCATGCTAACGAAAAAGCCGTTTTACATGTATACAGGGAGAATCAGAACTCGACTAATAAATTTCAGAGGTTTTCCAGGGATATTTTCGAGTATTTTAATGTAAGGAACCCGTGGCCTTCAATTGTTCGTTACAATGTAGGGGAAGGAGATTAGTGTTCAATGTCTCGTTGACAACGAGGTCATTAGAGATGGAGCACAAGCTTGGATTAGGGAAGTATGGGGACGGAAATCGGCCGAGTACTTCCAAAGAAACTATCCCTGCATTTACCTGAAGCAATTTAGGGAAGTCGTGGAGAACCTGAATCAGGATGGTCGGACGCGGGTTTGACCCGTCGTCCTCCCTAATGCGAGTCTATTGTGCTAGCCACTACGCCACATCACTCGGTAATTACATTTTGCTTGATTTGTTACTCCTTGTATCATCATTGCATTGAAAATATCTGCCCAAAAGTGAAAATGGCGACAGTATGCGCCGTATGTCTTGTCTGGAAACAAACTGTTCCATTCATTCACGGTACTTGCTGTTGGCCTGAAGCGTGCACTCAGCACTGCTCGGTCCAGTCTCGGGTTGGTTTTACCAGCACTGTTAATTATGTACAGTAACAGTGATACACGACAAAATAGATAGCTTTACTGATGACAAATCTACCGAAATGCATCTCTTCTGTGGGTTTACTGACTGCAGTGGAAAGCGGCGCAACGGTGATATGGTCAGCTACTCCCGCAGTGACGGCAACCACGTAATAGAAGAGTTGTATCTGTACATGGGCGCCCATGAATAACCAGATCCTTTCTTGTTATTAGGTTTTGGTGATTACGTATTACAGGCATTTCACTGTTGGGAAAGTATTTTCACAGAAACGAAGACAATTCTGGCAAAAAAGACAATTAAGTCATAATTAAATTATCAGCGGAGACCACGGGACCTCATTCTAAAATATCCATGAATAAACTCCGAAATATTGTCGGTGGCTTTCTGGTTCATCCCGTGTAGGTGATATGAATTGTATGTAACTTCTTCTCCCTCTCCTAGCACTACGTGTACACGTCCTCTACATGTGATTTAAAAACATGAAAACTATATTTATGTAACAATAATTCTACATATACATCCGTACTGTGCAAACCATTGTGAAGTGCATGGCCGAGTGTGGTTCCCGTTGTACCATTATTAAGGTTTCTTAACGTTCCATTCACGTACGGAGCTGGGAAAGTATGATTGCTTAAACGCCTCAGTGGGCGCTATAATTAGTCTAAACTGGTTCTCGCGATCCCTACGGGACCGATATGTAGGAGGTTATGTTATATTTCTCGATTCAGCAATTAAAGTTCGTTCTTGAAACTTAGTGATTAGACTTCCTCGGGATGCTGTAATTTTCAATTCGATAAGGTCTGCAACTGTGATGAATTTTTTGAATGATTTCGTGATGTCTTCAGCTGCCATTTTCTTTGTTTCATGTACGATTCTACCTACAATTTCGGCTTTGGGCCATTTTCAAGTATCTAAAACGGAAGCATTGGACACTGGATATATTAGTGACACATGTGATTTTGATTTAGGAACAAATCAAATCTGTAAATATACTATGCGCATTATAACTTACTTTATGAATGATTTTTTTAATAGTAAAATATGCCATGGAGTCATAGGAGCAACGACGTACGAGGCATAATTTATTTCTAAAAATCAGCTACAAAGTAAATTATAATGCGCCTAGTATATTTACAGATATGACTTGTTCCTAAATCAAAATCTCAAGTCTCACGAATGTATCCAATGTATAATGCTTCCATTTTAGATACTTGAAAATGGCCTGAGGCCAAATTGTACAAACGTATATGAAATAAAGAAAATGGCAGCTGAAGGCATCACGAAATCATTAAAAAAATATCTCTGGATTGTTTCCCTCCTCCTTCATGCGTCTGCCAGTTCTGAAACCGACGTCCACGTATATCTCTCTTCGTATCGCCAACGATGTGAAAACTACACGGTGAACGAACCGGGGGATCGCTGAATCGTAGCCTTCGTCCGATTGGCAGTGTGGAGGCGGTCGTTCCGTGAAACAGAATGATTCCATCCCGTAGTATTCCTCCGCGTTTTGACTTTATGACGCGTCGCAGTTCTGCGAAGTGTCTTTATAGCGCTGCGCATTGATTGTGGTTTCACACTCGAGGAACTCAACGAGCAGAGGACCCCTGCAGTCGAAGTTGCACGATAACGCTCGCCCCACACGAAGGCTACGCATCGGCGATTTTGTTGGGCAACAGTGCAACATCCTCCAGCCCGGATCGTTCACTGTGTGACTTCCCCATCGCTGGTGACCTTAAGATAGACGTTCGTGGACGTCAGTTTCAGTCGAACGAAGGAGTGCAAGAGTTGGTGCGCTTGGGGATCCGTCAGCTGCCGATCACGTTCTACGAAAAAGAAAATGATCGTCTCGTCTCCCAGTGGGATACAGGGTGTGGTGATTACCTTTAAATGGAACCATTCCATACTACCGTAGTGGCGGGCGTTTGGTTTTCATTTGACTGCCCCTCATAGTAAAGTAATCATAATATCAAAAGCAAATGTTTCATGCTTAAAGTGGCAATTGTGGCCCTAATAATAAGTGAGATCATCCGCACGAATACTAACAGGAGTCCGTTGTAAGCTGCGAACCACTTCAGTTGGAATGATCACACAGATAATGTTGCGGGCAGGCGAATCGAAGACTGAGTTTTAGTGGCAGAACACTTAGAAGACGCACAATTCTGCTAAAGAGACTGCCTACCTAACGCCTGTCCGTCCTCTGCTTGACTACCGCTGTGCGGTGTTGGAAAGTTACCAGGTAGGACTGACGAAGGACAGAGAAAAAGTTCACAGAAAGCTATCTAGTTTTGTATTTTGAGGAGAAAGTCTCATGGATATGATGCGCGAGTTGGGGTAGCATTTATTCTTGCGGAGAGATCTTTCCGCGAAATTTCAATCTCCAACTTTCTCCGCTAATTGCGAAAAGATGTTGTTGACGCCCACCGACGCAGTGAGAAATGATCATCGTAATAAAATGAGAGACATCACAGCTTTAGATGTTTGTTTTTCCCCACACTGTTCGACATTGCAACGGTAGGGAAATAGTGTGAAAGTGGTTCGATAAAACCTCTGTCAGACACTTAAGTATGAACTGTTGAGTAGTCACGTACATGCAGATGAAAATGTAGCTACGCATCATAAAAGGAGGAAAAGTGGGATATAAACGTTAAATCAAGTAGAACCAGCGCCAGATGCAAAGGTAATGGGGGACATCGTAGAATGTTATGTAGACAACTGATGGCGCTCTTGCTCTTCTTGCGGCAACAGAATATTTTGTTTACGTTCGTCATTTGCATGGGGACACCAACGCCATTCT
This sequence comes from Schistocerca serialis cubense, assembly GCF_023864345.2. Taxonomy (NCBI): domain Eukaryota; kingdom Metazoa; phylum Arthropoda; class Insecta; order Orthoptera; family Acrididae; genus Schistocerca; species Schistocerca serialis. The sequence continues at coordinate 1,003,249,887 of NC_064640.1, forward strand.
GACGGAGCTGCACAGCATCCCATCGCGGTCGTACGGAGGGGGAGAGCGAGAACTTGGGGAGCCGGTAGGCGGATATTTTCCAGGTATACATGGTGCAAAATTCGCTGATTTCTGGTTGGTTGCAGATTTCACCGCTCATGACGCACGAATATACATATTTTATTCATCCAGTATTTAGAATGAGAACACTTAGTGACTTGCAACAAACTTGACACACAATTTCAAATATTTACGAAACTTTTCCTCGCTGACAGTCCCCAGAAAATGTTGAACAGAAATTTTTTTTTCGTTTACTACATTGTCTCTGTTCATACAGTAAAACTCTTGCAATAGTATGATGTTTTAATTTATTACTTCTTTACTAATAACACTATTCCAACACATTTCGCAGACAGTAGCCAAATATACCACTGTGTGCACCTGCAGCATTATATCATTCTACGACACATAGTCCAGCAGATACGACGTCACAAACATTGAGCTGCGTGAAAATGAAACTGCAGGACGAAATTCGCTAGGGATATGTAAAATTACGTGTGGAATAGGTTAAATTTATGTGACATACCGGGTGATCAAAACGTCAGTATAAATTTAAAAACTTAATAAACCAAGGAATAAGTAGATAGAGAGGTAAAAATTGACACACATGTTAGGAATGACATGGGGTTTTATAAGAAAAAAAAACCACATTGCTAGATGCGTGAAAGATCTCTTGCGCGCGTCGTTTGGTGATGATCGTGTGCTCAGCCGCCACTTTTCGTATTGCTTCGCCTCCCAGGTCCCCAGACCTCAGTCCGTGCGATTATTGGCTTTGGAGTTACCTGAAGTCGCAAGTGTATCGTGATCGACCGACATCTCTAGGGATGCTGAAAGACAACATCCGACGCCAGTGCCTCACCATAACTCCGGACATGCTTTATGGTGCTGTTCACAACATTATCTATGCTTTGTCTTACTTTGTTACGCTAATTATTGCTATTCTGATCAGATGAAGCGCCATCTATTGGACATTTTTTCAACTTTCTTTTTGTTCTAATAAAACCCCATGTCATTCCAAGCATGTGTGTCAATTTTTATCTCTCTATCTACAGTATTTCGTGATTTATTCAGTTTTCAAATTTATACTGACTATTTGATCACACACCATATTTGACATGTGTGTACACATGTAGGGTCACGGGTCGGAAAGTCATCCGTATCCCTTGGAATAATTTAAAACAAATTTGGTACATATATTAGTTACGATCCGGAAAGAAATACTGTGTGGATAAGAAACACCAGTGTCGTGTTGGGGTGGTGATGATAGCGTGGAGAAAGGAGGAGGTAGGTGGACTGACAAAGAGGAGGAAGGAGGAGGGCGACACAAATAGGGTGAGGAGGAGTGGGACAGAGGGGGAAGGAGCAGATGAACAGAGGGGGGGGGGCAGGTGGACAGAGAGAGGGGGAACAGCAGATATACAGAGAGAGGAGTAGGACGAGATGAAGAAAGAAAACCGCAGGAGAAGATGGCCTAAGAGAAAACTGGAATAAATACATCCCTGGGCAACGCCATGTACTCATCAAGTAAACAAATATATGGAGGTGGCGTTTTTGCCAAGCTATAGCGGACAATATGGTGGTTTTTTTCATATTCGTGAATAACTTTTATCGTTAGAATCGCCGACTTACGAGACTGAATTTTTCCCCGTGAAACTATGCAAGTTTTTGTGTAATTTCAAAGAGGTTTCTAAAAGAACTTCAAGAACATAACGTGTGTGGGACTTAATGAAATAATATCAAGATAACAGCGCCGTAGCCCATTGTCCTGCTGTCAGGAGAAGGGGTTCCACAAATGTTCGCAGCAAGACAACGGACTAAATATTGCCCTACTTGCACTTCTAGTACATGACTGAACTCAGCTTTACTCTATTGCATTTTGTAAATGCTACACCAGGAAGGATGGAAAATACCAAATTTTACTTACTGTGCGTGTAAAGTACAGTAGCAAGAACACACGATTAAATTTGTTGGTGATTTTGGAGTATACAGGGCGCAAACTGCCACCTCTGGCAGCAACAATAGCAAAATCTCAGCTGGGTATCGAGTCAAACTTAGCTTCGACGTCAGATAACGATGCGTCATTCCATGGTGCTTCAAATCTATGCATCTTCTTAGGTCTTCAAGCATCAGGCTATTTAGCAGCAGTTCGCCATGTGTCTTCGGCCTTCCTCTTGACAGCGGTACAGGTGGTGTAACTGGTATCCTCCATGATCTCGTTGATGTATCCTATTCTATGTTTGTCTCTTGTATTTTTCCCTTCTACAGTCCTTTCGATGACACTTTTAATGGTACCATCATATCTCAGCAGATGGGCGACCCTCGTATCCCTTCTGTGTTCGATTACCTACAGTCGACAATGCTTCTCTTCCTCCACTCTGTGGAGCACCTCTTCGTTTAATATCTTGTCTGTCCAGGAAATCTGCATTCTCAGGCAGCACATCTCAAAGTCTGTTATTTTATGTTTTTATGCTTCTCCGAGTGGCCATGTTTAGTCTATGCTGCTGTAAGTGAAAATGTTTCTTCTCTTGTTAAAATGAGCTTTTGCCTCGCGGATTCGGCTTGCAGTATCCTTCCTTGACTTTCTGTCTGATGTAATTTTACTCGCTAGCAGGCAAATTTCTAGTCTCTCATTTCATCTGACGACCATGTTTTGTCTAATCACCACTAAGATACTTGTTTTACCTTCATTAATTTTCATATTTCCGGAAGATCTGAAGGTGGTTTCCACCTGGGCCACCATCACTTCTAATTTTTCTGCATCTTCACTTAACACTGCGTACTGTCAGCAAATCTCAACGTGTCTGTTTTCTTACCATGAGTTTTAATTCCTCCTATAGCTCCCAGTTTCTCCCTAGCTCCATCTGTTGCCCACTGAAGATATCCATTGATGAAGACAGGAGGTAGTGAGCAGTCCTGCCGTATACCATGCTTAGTAGCTTCACATTGATGTTCTCCACAGCTTACCACAGCCACCTCTTCTCTATAGAATCTGTACACGAGGATACGTCCATCGTGATGCTGTGCGCAGAACTGTGATTCATCTGAAAGGACCACGTGATACCACTCCCATGTTGAATTTTTCCGCTGGGCGTGCCACCGTCGACACATCTCTCCCTGCTGCCACGTCAAGGGAAACTGCATCAGTCCCCGTACTGACAGCCCGTACCGCTCCGGACGTCGTCTTAGTGCCCGTGTGGATACTTTTCTTGCTGCAGACAAACCCATTTCCTCGCACAAGATTTCTGACTTGGTTGAACAATCACACACGGCAGAGTGAAAAATATGTCTCTTTTTTTAGGGCGATGTCTGTGATTCAAAGCCAGGGATTGGTCCGTGTAACCTCACTCAGACACCTGAAGTATCCTGGGTTGAAATCTACAGTTGAATAACTGGTAATGAGAAGGCTGACGAAGTGGTAAAGTGGGCTCTATCTTGACATGAGGTTGCCATATACATAATTTCATGTCCGCCTGGTATCAAGAATAGTGTCAGAGAGGCAGGTACTATGGAACACGTCGGAACCCGTATCGGGAAGGTCCTACGAGGACGTATGACCTGCATCCCGACTAAGACCTAGCCATGAAACCTTGGAAGGTGATACTGTCGCTTTTAATATGAGTTTCATATGATTTGTGTTTTAACTCTGTTTATTACCTGTTGAGCGTTCTGGTTATCTGAAATATGTTTTTCTGAAGACTTGACATTAAAAATTTGATATAAGTAATTTTAAACACAAAAAAGATAGTTGTCATGTGCGACTGGTAATAACAAAGTAGTACGGTCTTACCGAGCAAATGTCAATATAAGGTAATAATAAAAAAAGAATGGAAACAAATTCCACCTTCAGCGAGTCAGAACTCAATGGAAAGCTTTGCTGGGCGGGAATCACTGTAACAGTGGGAGAAGGAGGTGGTGCACGCTGTTAGTTACAGAGCTGGCCCGGGCGTCTTTAAAGGGAATAGCATTGGCCGTTCGAGGGCTTTAGACCACCCAATGTACGCAATGCTGTTAATAGAAAAAAGCGACGCACAGCATGGGAAGCAGAAACAAAGAATTTTCATTACATAATTATATTGATGTTTGTTTCATATCTTGTAATTTTTTTGTTTCTTATTTGTCTCAGACATTAGCCATACAGGGCAATCCGCCTAATCCTTGCACCCATTTTATTTTGTGAACAGTTCAATCTTATAGAAACGAGGTTTCCGGCAGTTATATTAGGCAGATGGATACGCAATTTATGTTATGAGTAATACTCTGTCAGCTAGATTTTGAAGCAAGTGTGTTTTTTATGAAAATGGAATGATGCCTTTTTGCAATGACACTTTAAAGCTCTAAAAATTAGAGGACGGTGACAATGCTCGTTGATGCTGACATCGAAGCTTTTCGCATAAATATCAGAGAAGTGTGCCACAATTGGAAACAAGGAGGCCAGAATCGATTATTGCGTTATATCACTGTATTCCTATATTCGAGATCTTTCGAATGCCATTAAAAGTATATCGTTACATTATAAAACCATACTTGTTTTAATACATGAGATGATACAACAGTTAATAATATTACCCATACAACAAAATTACATACACCTCTGCCTACCATCATCTGCTGAAAACTTCGTTCAGTATCTTCAACAGTTCAGATATAAAACGAGTGCAAGTCTTAGGTGGCTTACCCTGTAACACCTTGAACCACAAAAATGTAGTGAACAGACGGTGAAACGGCGATGAGGAGGGAGGCGAATGGAAGGCGATGGCAGCTGCAGAGGTGCACAGGCTCGGGGAACGACTCCATATGGAGCGCTACTTCCGCAGCCGCAAACACTTCCGGGGAATTCGCTCGATACTCCGTAACTGCCGCCTGGTCCGCTGTGCTGCCCCACAGACGAGAGCAGATACCTCTGCCAGCTCTCGGAGCTCAACTTGCAACAAGCTGAGATTTACGATGAATATTATGCTACACTGCGCTGTCACTTATTCTACTGCGACTTTCATCTGGGCTGTCACTGCATTTAAATTTTTACGGGCCATGTTATGAAGCAACTCTGACGTTCCAAAACATAACGACCACTGTCCACCAGAAGAGTGAATGCGACCTGTTGGCGTTACGGGCAGGTAACGCCTTAATGTAAGTGTATAAGCGGAGTACAGACAAATGGGGAATCAATTTAGCGACGATACGGGTCGGAAAGGAGAAAACTACTGAGATAAGTGACTTTAGGGCAGATCGTTATGGCCATTTGCCTGGGAACTCGGGATGTTGATAAAATATCGATATATCGACATGTATTCCCGAAAATATCGACTTATAACGGGGATATTTTTTCCTCAGATATATAGGCCTAACAATATCGAGTGCCGATATCTTCATTTTATATCATATTTCCTTCGCAATTTTCGGTAAATAGTTGTTCTTTCGAAATAGTAGTAGAAGATACCTTTACTTTCACTGTATGAAGGAGTCTTACTACGTTTTGAGTTTTCATCACGTCCAATCTTTCTCGTCGACTTTGTGAAGCAAGTGCAGATGGTATAAAGAGAAAGTCCGACTGCACTGCGGGGGAGGGGGGGGGGGGGGGAGGTGGTGGCTGAATCAATGGAATGACGAGATTTCCGACGCGAAGAAATACCACACCAGTTGTGATAAAAATAATTTTTAACTCAACTAGCGTACTATTTCTTCATATCGGTACTCTTCAAAAACATTTGCTGAAAATTATTATCAGAAATCTAAATCACTAGATTGGTCTTTCCGGTGGGAGGAGACGTGTGAGAGGAAATGCTGACGTAATCGGCACTAGACCCTACCAACAGAAACTGCAACGTTTAACTCCACCATGCAATTCTGACACTACAACTGCTAGGTCGCTGGCGTTTGCAGAAATAAAAGAAACAGGGAAGTCGACATGAAGTGTTCCGAACAAATAAGATATCTTACGAAATCGAACGACGGACTCATTGGAGACCTTTGATTATGCCACTCACATGCAGTTACCAATGTTACCAAACTGGTTATCGCGAAGCGTGAACGTGCATCGTTTTATTTTTAATTCTTGCTCTAAGGTAGATAGGCGGGTTGCTACCTTCTTGATTTACAGAATATCTAATAAAACATCAATACTTAAGTATAAGCTCTTTAGAGCATATTTACAATGTGCAGCCGATATTTTTATAGGCCGGTACGTCGATGCTTTCTCAGTCGTTATATCGATGTACCGATACGTTGTCCGGTATATCGACGACCAATAATGGTGCCTCTCAAATATCGATATATTGGAATCACGATATTTTACGGAAACAAGCATCTCGGAGACGTTGAAGACAGTCGAACGTTCGTACCGAAACCACCTACATGTTTCCATGTTGACCAAACTACATCGTAAATCATGACTGTAGTGTGCCCAGAATCACCGATATTGGACTTTGAATCAATGGGGACGTGATGCCTGGTCTGACGAATCGCGTTTCGTGTTACACTAGGTCAGTTGTCGTGTCCGGATACGCCACAGGCAGTGCCAGCAGGAAGCAGTATCACACTATAAGCGACATTCACCAGGGAGTCAGGGGGGGGGGAGGGGGGGAAGTTCAAATGTGTGTGAATTCTTAAGGGACCAAACTGCTGAGGTCATCGGTCCCTAGACTTACACTAACTTAAAATAACTTATACTAAGAACAACACACACACCCATGCCCGAGGGAGGACTCGAACCTAAGGCGGCAGCGGCCTCGCCAGCCGTGACACTGCGCCACAACCCGGGCGGCCACTCCACGCGGCTAGGCGTCAGGGGACCTGTGTCCACAATCGAAGGCACAAAGACTGCTGTGGACCACGTGAACATTATTACAGACCACCTGCATCCATTCATGCATGATGTCTTACCAGATGGCGTTGGTATCTTCTTCCAAGTAACTGTCTGCGTCAGAAGGGTAGAATCGTACTACAGGAGTATGATAGTGAACTCACATTGGTGTCTTAGACATCAAAATAGCCTTATCCGAACCCATCGTAACACATCTGGGACGCTGTCTGGTGCAGGTCGGCACCCATTAGGAGTGTTGATATTTTTAAAAATATCGATATTTAAAGATATATCAACATCTGCCCTCGATATATCGGCATATGTATCGATGTGTCTACGGAAAGAATGTCGATGTACCGGCCTATAAAAATATCGGTTGCACATTGTAAATACATTCCCGGTTTTAGAGCTGTGTATTTAAGTAGTGCTTTATTATATTCTGTACATCAAGAAGCTAGGACCCCGTAAGAACTGAAAGGGAAGTGATGTACGTTCACGCTTGGCGATAACCACTTTGCTAACAATGGCAACTGCACGTAAGTGGCATAATAAAAGGTGTCCGATGAGTGCGTCGTTCGGTTGCGTCACATATCGGATTTTTCCGGAAGACTTCATGTCGATTTCCACGTTTTTTTTTTTTTTTTTTTCATTTCTGCAAACGGCAATGATCTAGCAATTGTCGTGTCAGAATTGCGTGGTGAAATTAAACGTTGCAGTTTCTGTAGCGCCAAGTGACGATTACGTCAGCATTTCCCCTCACAAGTCTCCGCCCCCCGAAAAGACCACTCTTGTCAAATAGATTTTTGTTCACCATTCTCAGCAACTGTTTTTGAAGAATGCCGATGTGAAGAAATAGTACACCAACTGCGATAAAAATCGTTTTTAACGCATCTGGTGAGCTATTTCTTCAGGTCAGAAATCAACTTATTCCATTCTCTTCCCTCATCCCCCTCCCCACCTCCCCCGCGATGCAATCGGATTTGTTCTTCGTGCCACCTGCACATGCTTCACACAGTCAAAGGGAAAGACTTGACATGACGAAAGCTCAAAACGTAGTAAGACTCCTTCACACAGTGACAGTAAAATTACGTTCTACTACAACTTCAAAAGAGCAATTTCAAATATTTACCGAAATTGGGGAAGAAACATAATATATGATAAATATATCGACCCTCGATATTGTCGTTTCGATATCGATATATCAATGTACTGTGGAAGAATAAGTAGCGATATATATCGATACGTTTTTTAAAAACGCATCGATATGTCGACATTTTATCTTTACCCTAGCACCCACAAACCACCGGCCCATAGTAATCAGTATTGCGTGACCTGTGCGTAAACATCTGGCGCAACGTGTTTCCCGAAAGCTACCAAGGACGTGTATCCACTCCACACTCCACACAGAAGCTATGCTGTTTTTCGTTCCTAAGGTGGTCAGAAAGTTTTGACACATCATTGTTTTCGATATTGGACGAATACATGTAATCCGTAAAATGTTGTGTGAATGAAGACTCAGATTTGTCGAAATCTGTGGAAGTGCAGAGTATCTGCGAGGGAGATTGCATACGAGGTGGTAGAACCACTAATTTTTGATTATTGTATTAGCGTTTGCAGTCGTTTTTGATGCGTTTTAAAGTAGGGCACTTAAAACTGACTTAGGTGAACAAACCTAGGTCATTATGTTGCGGTATCACTAAAATCGAGTTCAAAGATCACGATAAGGAAAGCATTCTATGATGGCAGTCCCATTTCGGTGTCGGTTATTTATTGTTTATAAATGTGCTGCCGGCCGGAGTGGCCGTGCGGTTCTAGGCGCTATAGTCTGGAAACGAGCAACCGCTACGGTCGCAGGTTCGAATCCTGCCTCGGGCATGGATGTGTGTGATGTCCTTAGGTTAGTTAGGTTTAATTAGTTCTAAGTTCTAGGCTACTGATGACCTCAGAAGTTAAGTCGCATAGTGCTCAGATCCATTTGAACCATAAATGTGCTAAGTACCGAACGGCCTCTTCCAAACAAAAGCCAACTTCGCCCTCGGCTACTGTTTACTGACGATCGATTAACGGTCCTGATATGGAATATCTGCCAACTCTTTATCAAATGTTTGAGATGGCAGATGTCAAGTGAGCTCTCTACTGTACAGGAGATCGAATGACCAGTATTCAACTGAATGAAACTACAGTACACCAGAGTGCATGAGTCCCGAAATTGAATTCAAAGTGTATTTACTTTGTGAGGTAAATTACAGCCATACCTGTAAAAGACAATTACAAGAACGAAAGTTACGAAAGTGACAGTAAAATACACTCCTGGAAATGGAAAAAAGAACACATTGACACCGGTGTATCAGACCCACCATACTTGCTCCGGACACTGCGAGAGGGCTGTACAAGCAATGATCACACGCACGGCACAGCGGACACACCAGGAACCGCGGTGTTGGCCGTCGAATGGCGCTAGCTGCGCAGCATTTGTGCACCGCCGCCGTCAGTGTCAGCCAGTTTGCCGTGGCATACGGAGCTCCATCGCAGTCTTTAACACTGGTAGCATGCCGCGACAGCGTGGACGTGAACCGTATGTGCAGTTGACGGACTTTGAGCGAGGGCGTATAGTGGGCATGCGGGAGGCCGGGTGGACGCACCGCCGAATTGCTCAACACGTGGGGCGTGGTCTCCACAGTACATCGATGTTGTCGCCAGTGGTCGGCGGAAGGTGCACGTGCCGGTCGACCTGGGACCGGACCGCAGCGACGCACGGATGCACGCCAAGACCGTAGGATCCTACGCAGTGCTGTAGGGGACCGCACCGCCACTTCCCAGCAAATTAGGGACACTGTTGCTCCTGGGGTATCGGCGAGGACCATTCGCAACCGTCTCCATGAAGCTGGGCTACAGTCCCGCACACCGTTAGGCCGTCTTCCGCTCACGCCCCAACATCGTGCAGCCCGCCTCCAGTGGTGTCGCCACAGGCGTGAATGGAGGGACGAATGGAGACGTGTCGTCTTCAGCGATGAGAGTCGCTTCTGCCTTGGTGCCAATGATGGTCGTATGCGTGTTTGGCGCCGTGCAGGTGAGCGCCACAATCAGGACTGCATACGACCGAGGCACACAGGGCTAACACCCGGCATCATGGTGTGGGGAGCGATCTCCTACACTGGCCGTACACCACTGGTGATCGTCGAGGGGACACTGAATAGTGCACGGTACATCGAAACCGTCATCGAACCCATCGTTCTACCATTCCTAGACCGGCAAGGGAACTTGCTGTTCCAACAGGACAATGCACGTCCGCATGTATCCCGTGCCACCCAACGTGCTCTAGAAGGTGTACGTCAACTACCCTGGCCAGCAAGATCTCCGGATCTGTCCCCCATTGAGCATGTTTGGGACTGGATGAAGCGTCGTCTCACGCGGTCTGCACGTCCAGCACGAACGCTGGTCCAACTGAGGCGCCAGGTGGAAATGGCATGGCAAGCCGCTCCACAGGACTACATCCAGCATCTCTACGATCGTCTCCATGGGAGAATAGCAGCCTGCATTGCTGCGAAAGGTGGATATACACTGTACTAGTGCCGACATTGTGCATGCTCTGTTGCCTGTGTCTATGTGCCTGTGGTTCTGTCAGTGTGATCATGTGATGTATCTGACCCCAGGAATGTGTCAATAAAGTTTCCCCTTCCTGGGACAATGAATTCACGGTGTTCTTATTTCAATTTCCAGGAGTGTAGTAAGTTTCTTCAAGATTTAGTGAAGAATTTTAGAAATCGTCACGATGGCTCTAAAGTTGAATAATTAGTTACGTAAATCATTGTTTAGACCCATGAGCGGTACATTGTCAGCTCACGGATCAATTTAATAATCGCTACTTTAGTGAATACAATGAAACTGAAACTCGAGTACGGACTTTAGCACAATGATTACCGCAGTAAATGAAAGGACGGATAAAAGTTTTGTGCCCCGTGAACGGCGAGTTCCTTAGAGACTTACAGAGAAATACAGCCCGCATCTCGTGGTCGTGCGGTAGCGTTCGCGCTTCCCACGCCCGGGTTCCCGGGTTCGATTCCCGGCGGGGTCAGGGATTTTCTCTGCCTCGTGATGGCTGGGTGTTGTGTGATGTCCTTAGGTTAGTTAGGATTAAGTAGTTCTAAGTTGTAGGGGACTGATGACCTAAGATGTTAAGTCCCATAGTGCTCAGAGCCATTTTTTGAGAAATACATCAAAAGTGGAAATTCCCGATTTAAATGATTAAGCAAAACAATGCAAAAATTACTTCTGCATAGGTTATCGGGGATATAACCTCCCCTGATTTATACCTTTCCTTTCAACTAAGTTTGTTAGATATGTTCCTTTAAAGTTGGGTTATTATTCATCAAAATCATTTGATTATGGTTGAGGTGAATTAATGGTGGTCAGGGTTTATATAGTTTATTTATTTATTTAATTGGTTATATTCAAGGTTGATATGATTCTAACTTTAAGGTTTATTTTTAAACTTTTATTTTTTGAATATTTATTTTAGTGGTGTTATTTTTCTTATACCTAAGTAGCTTATAATTAGTCCCCCCACCCCCACCCCTCTGCGAGATACTAGTATAAACTGTGTGACGTTGCTCTGTACCACTTTAGTCTCATTTCATTCGCAGTTTAATGGAAAAGAAACATTAACCCTAGGTACTTGCATCACATATAATAAGGAACAGAGGAAGGAATAACAATTTAAAACATTTGTAAGACCATAACGCCACATTTAAAATACTTGAAAACTATACTGTGTCTAAGCAAAAACGACCCATACAAATACTTCAGACTGGACACTTCCTTTGGTTTCATTTAAATGAATTAATTCGAAATATTTCTCAAAGTAAGTGACGTCAGATGTTTTATGGTTCCGACTATACAGCGATTCCACGTCTCCACTTCCTCACAGCTACTCAAAAACGTGACTTGGTGTTTGGAAATACGTTTTGAACTAAGAAACTCTCATGAGTCAGAGCAGATTTCAATTTTTTGCTTCTGTCAGTAATAATTATTTCTTCTGGCGTGAAATGCCATCTGGCCAACTGCGTATGCCTGTGATATTGATAATTTCTGCCACAGTATTGTAAATGTACGATTGAAAATGGAAAACTGTTGAAATTATAGTCGTAACCAGTAAGTACAGAGCTGTAAACAATGGTTATGATGTTAAAAATAAACTGAAGAATTTATGGTCTTCTAGCGTTTTAATGAGTTTAAAGAGATTGCTAGTTTCATGGTTACGGCCACAATAAGATCTGTCAGAAGTATTTCAGAATTTGAGACATGGACATGGAACTATTACTTGTACACAGGAAAAAAGTGAACTAACACCTCAAAGAAAGATTAACAATGCACTAATGGTACTGATGGAAGAACTGTTGACAGACATATAAAAAGATAATATTTACTAAGAACAACTAACACCACAAAGTACTGTCAAAAATGATATCCATTCACTTATTTATTTTGTATGATAATCACATCAGGAAATGATATTAAATAAAGGAAAGTATTGTGTAGTTATAAACTTTGAAGCAATCAAAAGAGTGTTATTTAATTAAATAAAAAAACAAACATACATGTTAAAGGGACTAGCAGTAACGTAAACTAAAGGAAATTACTAAAGGAAAGCTACGGTCGCAGGTTCGAATCCTGCCTTGGGCATGGATGTGTGTGATGTCCTTAAGTTAGTTAGGTTTAAGTAGTTCTAAGTTCTAGGGGACTGATGACCTCAGATGTTAAGTCCCATAGTGCTTAGAGCCATTTGAACTAAAGGAAAGAAAATATACACCCTAAGGAAAAGAGAGCAACGTAACACGAATGAATTATCCGAATGGGTCGTAAATCGATAGATGTTATGTACATGTGCAGACAAACAAATGATTACAACTGCAGAAAAATTGGATGCGTTTTTAAAGAGAAAGAGCTTCACAAACTGAGCGTTGGTCCAACTCTGGCCCTTATGCAAGCAGTTATTCGGTTTGGCAGAGATTGTTGGATGTCCTGCTGAGGGTTATCGTGGCTGGGCTGGTTGGAGGATCCCTCTAGGGGATTGTGACGGTCTGACGCGCCAGCTGTACAGAATTTGATACGATATCCCTCGGGAAGACATCCAGCAACACTACCAATCAATGTGAAGCCGAATAACTGCTTGCATGAAGGCCAGAGGTGGAGCAACACGTTACTGACGTGCTCAATTTGTGAAGCTTTTTCTCTTGAGTAAATTATCCAATTTTTCTTAAACGGTAATCGTTTGTTTGACTGTACTTGTACATCATATCTAACTATTTCTTTCCCATTCAGATGATTCCAGAGACTTTTTTTGTCTAATAGTGTATATTGCACTCTCGGCATACTGTATAGTAATGGGTGGCCCATGCAGTATTACAACTGCTTCTGTCACCGTCGGCTGCCACATCCTCATCTCACCCATACTGCTTTTGTATAGGCTTTACTTTTCATCTTTTGTAGTTTTAAGATAATTCACATGGCTGTCACTACTTCTAACAAGTCAGTTTATTTTTATGTTATTGAATAGCGCTCCTTTTTTACAGTCTGAAATTAACAAACAAATTCAGCTTAATCTGTTTTGACAAAACTCCTTGAATATTTAACATAAAGCAAACAAATAAATGGGGTAAGTAGGTGTGGCAGAGGATTTGTGCTAATATTTTATAACTGCAGGTACATCAAATATGATAAAAGATATTGAAGCAGAAATTAGATATGCAGTTCCTAATACACAAAAAGTGTGTGGAAATAACTAACACTAAGAAACAAATGCACAAGTTGAATACGACAGTTGGTAAAAGTCACTTTCGAACTTTTACAAATGCAAAACCAACAATACAATTAAATAGTTTTGATGTGGAAGAAATAGTAGACATTGTCTCAAAGTTACAAATCTTAAATGGTTTCTCATAACTGACGACGTTCTAAGGAAACGTGATAATATTCAGTGAGGTGTTAAGTGACAAATCAGTAAGGAAGAGAGTAATTTTTGTAAGTCCGAACAACCAGCGTTACTCATTCTCCCGGAAGTCAACAGCCGCCAGAGGAAAATGTAAACGTTTCAACACAGTTACTCGGTCAGGAAGACAGCAACCTCGACTCTTTTGTGCGCGACTGTGACTGAGGTCAGCGGAAAATGTTTACAAGAGTGCAGACAGAACTGCCTTCACTACTTTCTTGGCGTTATCTAAGAGAACTAGGTAGGAAGCAAAATCACCATCAGGAGTTTTACTAAGCAGTAAAGACACTAACAAATTCGTTAAGCAAAAGTAGCGGAACTGAAGGCCGCTGACAACTCGAGAAGAGCAAAACTGATTCGGACATTGTGAATGATGTCGTAGAGCGGAGTCTGTTCTAGACGGTATAAATACCTTTCCCCCAAGATCTTAGAGCATTCTATCAGTAAGATCGACGACGCTCATGTCGTTCACACTCGATTCTCTGGTTACGGTATGGTAACATCTTGTGTGAGAGATTGTTCTAGTATTGGTCTTACAGCTGCTGCCTCACGAGAAGATCAGTGATCCGTAGCCACAGATGATGAAGTGCAGCATCCAGTACTGAAGGCAGCACACCAGCCAGCACTGACGGATAGTCCAGGGGTCTACTAACACGGCTCCAGTCCAGAACAGAGACTGCTCTGAAACTCCAGCGTCCCATGAGTCTGATAGCCTACCGTACCGGCCGTCTAGCTTCAGTATTCAGCACGACATCACGGCATCCGACATTGCGGTCTAGGTGAGGGTACAACATGGGCAGTGATCTGGGACGGATTGAGTACTCTCCCAAACGGCGTTTCAGTCAAACACATACGTCGCGGTGACCAGTACCTCCAAACAGGGCTGCCGACGGTGCGTGCCTACCTCGCCAGCGGGCGGCAAACCGCCACACCAGGGCGTCATCGACTTCCACTCCGAGCTGTTGCAGCGTCTTCGACAGCTGTGAGTTCGCTGTTGGATTCAGCAAATTCCTCTGCAGATAACGTAGACTCCAGCCGGGACAGAAGAGGCGGCAACGACTTGTATTGTGGGCAGAAAATGGAATCATCCTGAATACCATTTTATCGCGTCTAACAGTGCTACCCAGCTCCTCGGTCTACACCCTAACAAAACAATAGGAGTTTTCAGACCAGCAGTGGGCAACCCATACAGGATTTTGAGTACATACTCATAAAAAAACTATCAGGAACACATTGAAAATATTATTTTATGGAAAATTAACCATATGTCTCTGATTCATTCCAGGGAAATATACCTGAAGAATTAATTTAATATTTAAAACAAAATAATTTTAACTGCAATAGAGGAGACTTAAACGTTTTACAGAATACATTTGTAGAAATTTATCTTTATCCATTTTGAAGACCATTCCTGATGGTTTGTTCTGAAGAAATTTTAAGGTTAATGAATTGATGTTTCTGGAAATACACTAGACCGTTTCTAAAGGTGTGCTAAGATACAAATACATGTAATAAATGAAAATTAATAGTTTTACTAAAAGAAATGATGTCAGATTTAAAAAGACTTATTTAAGGCAGTTAACAACTATTAAATGACTTAAACAAGTTTGAAAATGATAGAGTTAGTAAATAATAACTAAAGATGAATCTACGAATTGTGTATTAGATTTAAATAGAGAAAATAAACAGATAATTTATATTGAACTAAAATTGTATTAAATCATAGATATGGATCTCATGAAGTTAAATCAGTTTATTTGGTTGAAGGTTGGTAAACATTACTGATCCAATCAGTAGTTTTCAAAAGCCATATAGAGGTAGATACAGAGGATTATAGTACAATATTGGCATATACAAGTCCTTTAAAACAATTCATCAAATTATTGTATCTAGAAAGAAGTAATTGTGTCTACTCATTACGAAGTCTAGTTTAGCATTTATTGTACTAAGCCAGATTTCTTTTTTTTTTTTTTTTTTTGTTGCTCTTGTTCTTGTTCTTCTTCTTCCTTGCCTCTTCCAGTTTCTCTATGTGCTCACCATTGTTACATGTGTTTCGGCTACATTAGTGACAAGAGGTGCCCAAATGCCTTTCCTTATGCCACCACTCCCCCTTGGGATAGAATCTGTTTGCCTCATTTGTCTGTGTCTAGGGTAAATCTCATGTCCGTGTGTGAGAATAGTTGCTAAATATCTGCGTAGCCTGTGTCTGAGGCAGAACGTGGGTGCCAGCTCGGAATTAAACTAGTTGCATGTGGGTAACTGCCCAAAAGCAACATCTAGGCTGGCTAACTCGTCAGCTCTTGTAATTAATCCGTGAGGTGGGTTCAGTGTGGGCCAAGCTCACCTCCCTGACTCGTGAAACAGTGTGTCAACGTGTTCAGTTATGTGGGTGGGTCATCTTATATACAGGATGAGGCAGCTAAGTCATAACACCCCTTGTATCTCCCCAGCCGTTATAGATACAAAGATGCCATTTGGACCGTGAATTGTAGTAACAGGGGCTACTTGAATATATCACATTTTATTTTTGTGCTGTTTTTTATTACAGAGGTATGAGGCCATATTTGGTTTTTTTAAATGGAACCCTATGTTAAATTTTAGCGTAAAATGATGGGCTTCAAAAGACGGTTTCAAATATGTGTAAATCATAATATTTAGGCGAATAGTTTTTGAGGCACAGATATGTTCTCGTATCGTGTTCGTCCTTTGAAGCGGCGTTGTTCAATGCGACCTTTCCTGTTGACCACTGAAGAACTGACGGGGACCACACCGTGGTTGAGGTCGAAAAAAATCGATTTTGGTTTTTATCATATTTCGATAGATTAAGGTTTTATTTAAGTAATCTGAAAAAGATTTTGCTGAAATTTTTTTTTTCGAGCATTTAAATAGCATTGTCCTACCACGAGTGTTTATGTGCCACGCCCACTTTTCTGTCACCCACTTTTCTGCATATATTTTAGATCTTTATATCCCCTACATTGCACGTTAGGGATTTTTTTTTTACTCCCGAATATGTTGGCTATCCTTGGAATGTCACGGTCGGTATTCTTTTGTTTCTGCTGTTTGTAAACAACACGCTTTGAAACACGCGGTTAGTTTTGTTCAAGTGTGATTGCGAGTAGTTGTTATACTTGCGTTTGCAGTGCTTGTTTAGGTGTGTTTTGTTGTGTTTATTGAAGATGACGAAACGTAAAGGCATTTTCAAGAAACGACAATTTAGAGGAAACAAGTTTAGAAAGCTTTTTGTACAAGAGGTTATGTCGCCTGGCAACGATGTTTCTAATTGTAATTCTTCAACAAGTACATCATCAAAGAAGCTCTCATCATTTCAAGAGAGTTACAACGAATTTACTGTGAGTGACAAGGGGTGCAGTAACATTATTATAAATCTGAGAATATTAGCAGATGTAATTTGTAAATTTGTACAATGTAGACAGTGCGGGGAGTCACAGGGTGTGAAAATTTGTGAGAGTGCCAGTGAGGAAAAGGCCTAACAATTGCTTTGGATTTAACTTGCACTAAATGCTCAGCTGTGATTTCATTTAAGAGTTCTTAAGAACCAGATGCAAGTGGCCCTTATGAAATCAATACTAGACTAGTTTATGCCTTACGATCCATTGGCAAGGGCATGGCTGCAGGGAGAAGATTTTGTTCAGTGACGGACTTACATCAACCACAACATAAATTTGAAAAACTGACTGCAATATTAGAGAAATCTGTATGTGAGGTCAGTGAGGAAAGCATGAAACTGGCTGCTACGGAATCAGTGGAAGAAAATGATGGATGTTCGGATATTGCAGTTGCACTTGATGGAAGCTGGCAGAAAAGAGGGCATACTTCTCTGAATGGAGTAGTGACTGGCATGAGTGTAGACACCGGTAAAGTGTTAGATGTGGAGATAATGTCTAAATATTGCAAATGTTGTAAAGTCAATCGTGGTAATACTGGAAAGTGTTGGGTACTGAAAAAACTGGGAATTAATCCTGGTGAAGATATGATCACTGGGCTGCAACATTGCGATAAAACGAGGATAGCCGATGCAGACAGTTCTGCATCTAATATGGCCAAGAAAGCAAGACAAACATCCAGAAAGATGAAAAAGAAACTGGAAGACCTGCTAGAGGCCAAAGAAGGGCCATTATATGCAGTAGGACAGTTTTAGTTAACTGTAAGTAACAAATTTCAAAAGTTTTTTCTTTAAAGTCAATTTACCGCAAACTAAAATTTTCAGTACATATGCCCCATTATATCAGAAACTATCATAGATAAATGAATGAAATTTTCAGAGACTCTGCATAACATAAAAAGCCACCTCTGGTACTACATTCATTAATATTCCCCCATTAGCAAGTTCACAAAAAATATTTTCTGCAGAAAAAACTTAATAATTTTTGTTAATAAATTTAAAAAAATTATTTCTTAAAAACTATAAAATAGATAAAGTAGATTTTAGTGCAGTTGACTCTCTTCGCATCATATAACATACAGTAAAAATATTATGGTTCTGCATCAAATAGTTTTTTCAGAAATGGGTCAAATACTTGCCTAAATTAACATGGGTTAGATAGGCAGGGTGTGGTCCCACTAACAGGGAAGGCGTTGTTTTTCTGCTTCTCAAAAAAATGCTTCAAATGGCTCTGAGCATTATGGGACTTAACATCTGAGGTCATCAGTCCCCTAGAACTTTGAACTACTTAAACCTAACTAACTGAAGGACATCGCACACATCCATGCCTGAGGCAGGATTCGAACCTGCGACCGTAGCAGTCGCACGGTTCCGGACTGAAGTGCCTAGAACCACTCGGCCACAGCGGCCGGCTCCTGCTTCTCTGGGGTAATGAGACATCGCATTTCCGTCACAATTTCTTGGAGCAGACATGTCCACCAACGAAGAAAAGTTAGATATGCTTCTAGTGTATGGTGAAAGCTGAAGAAATGTTGTTAGAGCAATAAAGCGATATGGAGAACTCTACCCGGATCGTGAGCGTCCTACGCGCCAGCTTCTTGCACGTATTTGCAAGAAACTACTTGAATCGGGGTCATGGAACGCCATACAGAGAACAAGGCAGAAAATTGCAACTGGCAAGGTACATGAAGAGGGCGTTCTAGCGTTGGCGCATAACAACCCCACTGTTTGATCGCGACGTATCGCTTCGGAATGTGGTATAAGTCAGAGAAGTGTTCTACGCATATTGCACCGGCATAGATTTCACCCGTTTCATCTCTCATTACATCAAGCACTCTCCGGTGTGGATTTCGAACGGCACCAGGAATCTTGCAGGTTTGCTCTGCAGCGCCTACAAGATGATCCAGCGTGTTTTCAACGTGTGATTTTTACTGATGAAGCGACTTTCACCAACCACGGTAATGTGAATTTGCATAATATGCATTACTGGTTACTAGAGAACCATCATTGGGTTCGACAGGTACAGCATCAGCAACCGTGGAGTGTTAACGTGTGGTGCGGCATCGTCGGAAATGTCATTGTGGGGCCGTACGTCGTTCCGGGTATACTAAATGGCAATAACTAACCACAGTTCCTGTGAAACGTTCTGCCCATTTTGCTGGAAGAGGTACCACTAACTACCCGTCAGTGCATGTGGTTCCAACATGACGGCTATCCTTCTCACTCTTCCCGTGTGGCTACAGAGCTGTTAAATGAAAAGTTCCCGAATTGTTGGATAGGACGACGTGATGTGAAGTGGCCAGCCCGGACTCCTTACATGACCCCTCTTGATTTTTTCTGTGGGGAACAATCAAATATAAAGTGTGTGCTTAAATACCAACCACGCCAGACGATATGAAGCAACGTATCGTCGAAGCTTGCGCTGATATCTAACGTGACACCCTCGCAGCCGTTCACAAATCATTCGAATGGCGACTACCAATGTGCACTGCACCACTGAGCACATGCTTCAGTAAAGTCTTGTATCATTTACAGTATGTATATTGCATCTTTGTGTGTATTTGCTTCGTATTGTGATCAATAGTAAATATTTTCAAATAAAAATCGTATACGTACGAAATAATTGTGACAAATAAGGGCCTCCTCATTTACATTTGAATTTATGTTACTTAATATGTATTAACTTCTTTTAGTATTTTAATACTGTATGCTGTGTGCTATTTTGGTATCACAGTTGTCAAATACTGGAACTGAATAATATATGCGAGACATCATCAGTTAATTTTTGCTCAAAATATCGCAGTATGTATTACTATTGTCGGGTAAATGGGCGCGTTTGTGTAAGGACGGACTCACGGCGTTTACCATGTACTCTACACAACAGGAAAGGTCGCATTGGACAATGCCGCTTCGAAGGACGAACACGATACGAGAACATATCTGTGTCTCAAAAACTATTCGCCTAAATATTATGATATACACATATTTGAAACCGTCTTCTTAAGCCCATCATGTTACGCAAAAATTTAACATAAGGTTCCATTTAAAAAAGCCAAAGATGGCCTCATATATCTATAATAAAAAAACAGCACAAACATGAAATGTGATGTATTCTAGTAGCCCCTGTCCCTGCAATTCACTGTCCAAACGGTATCTTTGTATCTATTACGGTTGGGGAGATACAAGGGGTGTTATGACTTAGCTGCCTCACCCTGTATATAATAAACGTGAAAGTTTGTGTGTATGTTAGTATGTTCGTTGCTCCATCACGCTGAAACGACTGGACTGATTTGGTTGTAATTCGGCACGGAAATAGCTTATATCCTGAACAGACATATAGATACCGTACCAAACTGGTATCCTATCAAATTGGCCGGGGTGAAAAAGACGTGTAACTTACGACGAGCAGACCACTGCGGCCGAGCGGTTCTAGGCGCTTCAGTCCGGAACCGCGCTGCTGCTACGGTCGCAGGTTCGAATCCTGCCTCGGGCATGGCTGTGTCTGATGTCCTTAGGTTAGTTTGGTTTAAGTAGTTCTAAGGTTAGGGGACTGAGGATCTCACATGTTAAATCCCGTAGTGCTCAGAGCCATTTGAACCATTTGAACTTACGACGCGTGAATACCCATAGTTTATTCTTCCAGTTTTCGAGAATCAGAGCACTTTGTGGCTTGCAACAAACTTTACGCATTATTTCAAACATTTTCGAAACTTTTTCTGGGTGAAAACCACCACAAAATGATCAAAAGAGAAAAGTTTATCGTTTACTACATTTTCACTTTTCATGCAGTAAAACTGCCACAACAAGTCTGAGTTAATTTATTACTTCTTTAGTACTAACTGTATTTGCGACACATTTTGCAGACGGTATTCACATATAGCAATGAATGTACCACTCAAATTACGAATATGTCACATAGTCCAGGAGACACGACGTCATAAATATTGAGCTGTGTGGAAATGAAAGTGCAGGGCGAAATTCACTGGGGATGCGGCTGAAATATGTGTACAAATGCGTGTGAAATATGTGAAATATATGTGAAATTTGTTAAATTTATATGAGATATAATTGAAATTTGCGTACTGCGGGCAAAGACATGGGTAAAAAACTCATTGTAACCACTGGAACAGTTTCAACCAAATTTGGTACACATTTTAGTTACGATCTGGAAAGAAATTCTGTGGAGGGTAAGAACCACCAGACTCCTATTGGGGTGGGAATCATGACGTTAAGAGAGAATTCGGGAGGAGGAGATGAACAGACAGAGAAGGAAAAGGAGCAGATGAACACAGACAGGGGAAGGAGGAGATGGACAGAGAGAGGGGGAAGGAGGAGATGAAGAGAGGGAGGGGGAGGAGGGAATGAACAGTGAACAGGAAGAGGAGAGATGGAGAAGGAGAAGGCAGAGGAGGAGAAGGTGCTCAAACAAATTGTAATCCTATATCTTTATTCAATTTTGACGTGCATTTCTAACTTCCTTCATATAGATATGATCGGATGATAAGAATATTTTTGAATATTTTAGTATGTGTCTCAATATTATTACACATGCTATTAGCGTTTTCTTAAATCATCTGCTTTAAAAGTTTGAATGTACCTTAGGTCTTTTAAGTGTATGCTATGATGTACTCCATCATTGATTGATTTAGACTGGCGTGTGGACGTCTAATCCTGGAGGTATATAACGCTAATATCGGTAACACAATGACAACGTCAGTTATACCGGGTGATCAAAAAGGCAGTATAAATTTGAAAACTGAATAAATCACAGAATAATGTAGATAGATAGGTAAAAATTGACACACATGCTTGGAATGACATGGGGTTTTATTAGAATCAAAAAAATACAAAAGTTCAAAAAATGTCCGACAGATGGTGCTTCGTCTGATCAGAATAGCAATAATTAGCACAACAAAGTAAGACAAAGCAAAGATGATGTCCTCTACAGGAAATGCTCAATATGTCCACCATCTTTCCTCAACAATAGCTGTAGGCGAGGAATAATATTGTGAACAGCACGATACGATACACTTGCGACTTCAGGTAACCCCAAAGCCAATAATCGCACGGACTGAGGTCTGGGGACCTGGGAGGCCAAGCATGGCGAAAGTGGCGGCTGATCACACGATCATCACCAAACGACGCGCGCAAGAGATCTTTCGCGCGTCTAGCAGTATGGGGTAGAGCGCCATCCTGCATAAACATCGTACGTTCCTGCAGGTGTTTATCAGCCAGGTTGGGGATGATGCGATTCTGTAACATATCGGCGTAGCTGTCACCTGTCACGGTAGCAGTTACAAAACCAGAATCACGAATTTCCTCGAAGAAAAAAGGCCCGATAACGGTAGATGTGGTAAATCCAACCCATACCGTGACTTTCTCGTCGTGCAATGGCGTTTCCACGACAGTTCTAGGATTTTCGGTAGCCCAAATTCTGCAGTTGTGGGCGTTGACAAACCCTCGGAGCGTGAAATGAGCTTCGTCGGTCCACAACACGTTACTCAACCAATCGTCAGCTTCCGCGATCTTTTGAAACGCCCACACCACAAATGCCCTCCGCTTCACTAAATCGCCAGGTAACAATTCATGATGCCGATGGATTTTGTACGGATAGCATCAGAGGGTACGCCTCAATGCCAACCAAACAGTGGTGTATGGGATGCCGGTGCGACGTGCGACTGCACGAGCGCTGACGTCCCCGTGCATAGACGAACCCGCTAGTCTCCATTTCTTCCTGAACTGTCTCAGCAGCATTACGCCTTGTGCTCTGTCGGACCTTTACCCGTTCGAATCCCCTTCCTATGGCGATAGGATCGTAACGCTGAACTAGCACAATCCCCATTCTGATAATACAGCTTCACTAAAAGCGCCTTTTCAGGTAACGTCAACATGCTGCGACTGCTGGCGCATCTCATTCTCTCTCTCATTACAGCTCCTTTTATACACGATTGTCATGCGCAGTCACTGACGTTTTGCTATCCAGTGCCATCTATCGGACATTTTGTGAACTTTGTTTTTCTTTTTTGTTCTAATAAAACCCCATGTCATTCCAAGCATGTGTGTCAATTTTTACCTCTCTATCTACATTACTACGTGGTTTATTAAGTTTTCAAATTTATACTGACTTTTTGATCGCCCGGTATCAGTCAATAAACCAATTCAAATACTCTACACGTAAATCAGTATTTGTATCCTAAAAGTTTGTTTTTTTAATACTTCATAATGCATTTTTCTTCAGGATTTTGTTGACATATTTTCTAGTGATATTTTGTAATTATCTAAATGGAATATTGTCTAGAGTTTTTATGCAGTCTGGTAGCTTTTAATTGTAATTTATCCTTTGATTGGTGCTTCAAAGTGGGGCACGTTTAAATTAGCTGCTGAACGGGTACTCAAACGCAGAATCTCTGGAAAGTAGGAGAGAGGTGCTGGGAGAAGTAGAGCTGTGAGAATGGACCATGAGCGACGCTTATATAGCTCAGTTCGTGAGAGCACTCACTGTGATTGGCAATGTCTGATGTTCGAATTCCAGTCTGGCACAGTTTTAATCTGTGTGTGAGTTCTGTAACCATGGACACTGCGCTGTAGTGTGAGAGATTCATTCTGTGTGTTTTACATGAATTTCTTATATGTTCCATCAGTTTTTCTTTTTTATTAAATGGTAGAACACGTATAACACAAAAAATTACACCAAAAAGTTTTGTAATGCAAACATTTACAGATACCGTATTAATAAATTAAGGATGGGTCCGTTTCTTTTGCAAGTACACAAGTTATTGTTTTGTTTTATCATCCAAACAAGTTTCACCACAGTTGTGGCATCCTCAGTGATTTTTTATTTTCTTATTCTTTCGTTGTATGTGTCCTGTGGCTGCCGATCAAAATCAGTCACAGGTTTAAAGCAGTACAGCATGTCATCATTGTAGTGTTTCGATAGTCCTGAACTATAGCAAGTTTGTTTCTCTCTAGCGAACGTGTTTTTGTGTAGATGAGTTGAACGTTTTCTCCTCCTCGTTTATAAATTCCGTGTCTTGCTATGTTGGTGCAAGCACGGGAACTGAACTCAGAATTGCAATATGATTTACGGATATCAGTAGCAATATATCTTTCTCAAAGCACAGTGATTCTTTCCTCTGTATTAAACGGTAGTATGAGGGGTGATGAACCAAGAACACATCTTTCATTTTGCTGCTCAGTGTTCACTGTTTTGCTACTTATTAGTAGACTAAAACTATGTCCGTGTCTTGCCTACTAATAATTGTCCTATACAATGCAGTCTGTCCTTTGCACAATGGATGTACTTATGAAACTGCTACTGTTTGTATATGAAGATATGTCCCACCTTTAACTGTAGCATCAAGAGCATTTTTGTGTAGTTTAATGGTCAACACAAATTAATATATTTATGTTATTGTTAATTTCCTATACTATGCATTCTATTCAGATAAATCTGAGAAAAGTTTCATAGGATATTTTGTCTCGTTTGCCGCTTACAGCCACCATGGTAATTTACACACCGTATTTGTTGTATTTATCGTTGTGTATTACGAAAATATGCATTATAAGTGACGTAGCGCACACAACAACGCAGTTGCATTGTACATTACTCTGTTCTTGTGAGCTGATTGAAATCTCTATACTGTCTAGGTTTCAGAAAACGTATCCAGCTACTACTTTTAGCTTAGCATTCAAAGCAAATCCAAGAGATTTCACATGGGCACTCGGTTTCTTCATCGATGGGTTTTATCTACAGTCACAAATGAATGGCAGAGAGGCCTATATTACAGGCCCAAATTTCTTTGACCTCTGTTTTATAAAAGCTAATACCACGCACCAGCTTTTATAAAATATATCATCAAATCACTCCAGTACACCTTTAGATATTTTAAAGACGTTATTTACGAAACAATCTTTAACATAGATATTATGGAGTTTCATATGGGCCGAAGAATGGAATGAAGACTGGGGTTCAACATTCTGTCAATAAAGATGCCGCACAAATTCGCATTGGGGAAACGATCAAGAAGGAAATTGTCCGTATCTCGTTCGAGGAACAATCCTAAGTGACTTAGGGAAACGACAGAAAACCTACATCAGCATTGCTGGAAGAGGGTTTGAATCATCGTCTAGCCGGACATGAGTCTAGTCTTTTACCACTGAGCCAAATTTTTCTGTATGAATTAAATAAAGAAGTAAGATAATGTTGTAGTGTACCACCGACGATGAGGTCGTTTGGGCTAGAGCATAGGCTCGGATTTTAAAGGATAAGCTCTTCAACGACGGTACCCTTAGGCGTCTGTCATCGCCCCACTGCTGTACGTATCCAATATGCCTGAAACTAGATCCCGTAAGCTTGTATATGCCAATGACTGAGTGCTGGTAGTGGGACACCGAAATTTTTGAGAAACTGAGCCCTCTTAACATCTGAAATGACGACAAAGGGATTTTTGGAGATGGAGATTGAAACCAAACCCCACCAAGACAGACGGCTTGTTTTCGCTTGTGCAACAGAGCGACGAATAGATAATTCCAGGTCCATTTTGGTGAGAGACTACTTCCCCACACTCAGCGTCCAAAATATCTAGGGCTTACATTGGAGCAGACACCGTCCTACAAGAAACATCTGGAAAACACCACGGCAAAACTGTGTGGAAAAACCTGGGACGCTGCTGCTGAAACTCTGTCAACTTCAGCACGTGGACTAGTTTCCTCTACAGCGGAATATGGTGCTCTTATATGGCCCAGTAACACGCACACGGCTGCTCGACGCACTTCTGAACAAACAATGGGAATTATGAATGGTACCCTAAGATCAACAACATCCGTCGAATGGCGACTCATGTTGAGTCACATTCCTCCCGTGGCCTCCGAAGAAAGCAGCTCTTCTCCGTGAATTTAAACGCATACACGACAATCTGTAACTTCATATCCATCAAGAGGTGGTTATCCCAGAAAGAAACTAGCTTCGATCAGGAAAAACCATCCACGAAAACAGGCATGTAACTGCACACGCCTCAGTCAAACTTAACCGACGCGCCGGCCGGAGTGGCCGTGCGGTTCTAGGCGCTACACTCTGGAACCGAGCGACCGCTACGGTTGCAGGTTCGAATCCTGCCTCGGGCATGGATGTGTGTGATGTCCTTAGGTTAGTTAGGTTTCATTAGTTCTAAGTTCTAGGCGACTGATGACCTCAGAAGTTAAGTCGCATAGTGCTCAGAGCCATTTGAACCATTTTTTAACCGACGCTAGGGAACGAAACTGGACAGAGGTTTGCCCTCAACATCGCCAGAACGTGCCCTGCATAAGAAAGAAGCCCCCTCCCTTCGACCACTCGTGCAGAATATGGACGACGATTAACAAAATACGCAGCAACCATTGTAGAAGTGCGGACTCTCTTTATGGATGGGGTAAGGCTCCATCTTCAAAATGCGACTGTGGGCCAGCCAGGCAAACAGTTCGTCACATTGTTACGGAATGTCCCTATAGGGCGTTTCGTGGAACTTTCAACGATATCCCGATGGCAATGAACGACGTAGTAAGTTACTTTAAAAATTTAAATTTCTGTTTGTAAGTTACACTCGCCACTGTTTGTGTTTTGTTTAATATTGAGATTAAAATCCATATGATAAATAAATGAATAAATCGTATTAACCACTGCGTCACGCCGCTTCGTACACTTTCATAAATACACTACTCATATCTCATGTACGGTAATGTGTGAGATTTTTTACAAACACCTCACAAATGGCAATTTTACGTTTTACGCGGATTTCAGGAACGACGACACAGTGAGAGCTACTGCTTTTATTTGTTGCAGATGACCTTTGGCGTACAATAAATTGTGTTTTACACATAGTCAGCTATAATGGTAACCGTCTATGATATATTTTGCACTCCTCAAGCGTTTGTTAGGAATCGGCAGCAGTTCGATCTACGACGTAAGCCTAGAAGCCGCACCGCAGGTTTTTACCGAATCACCATTGTCTGTAGTTTAGGTTGTCCGTACAGCTCAAATGCAGAGGGCCGAATTTGACTCTGGGGACAAAGGAGAACGCCGTAAGCAAGTCTAATCGTTTAAACTATCTCCGCTGCTTACTGAGAGAAATCTTGTGTTGGACCGTAGGTGACGGGCTATCTTTGTTGTATTGAAGGGCACAACTGTGTGTTAGCTTCCTCAAGTTAAGTGCTTAATTTGAAGTGCTTATTTTAGTGGTAAAAAGTTGTCGATACAGTACGCATCTTTAGTACGCTAGTGAAGACTAAACCTGCTAAAGTGAAAAATCCGCTAATTTCACAAAAAATGGCTCTGAACACTATGCGACTTAACTTCTGAGGTCATCAGTCACCTAGAACTTAGAACTAATTAAACCTAACTAACCTATGGACATCACACACATCCATGCCCGAGGCAGGACTCGAACCTGCGACGGTAGTGATGGCTCGGCTCCAGACTGAAGCGCCTAGAACCGCACGGCCGCGCTAATTTCACAAGTTCATTTAAATATACAGGGTATACTCAAGCTGCTCCTACTAAATATCGGAACTTGTTCAGGAATATTTCCTCAGAATTTTAGTATAAGGGACCAGTTTCCTCTAGTGGCTTGTTACTAAAGAAAATATTATGGTCTGGTTTAGTAGCCGCAGTGTTGTCTTTCCAATCTCCTCCGAACATTACCACTAGTGATGCCATTATTCAAAACAATGGCAAACTGTCGCGAATTAACGGACCTATCCGCATTTACCTTTGCCTAAATCTGATACGGGACGTTGAATACTTTCCAACACAAGAAGTGCTGCTCACTGGCTAAAACTCATTTTCAGTTTCACACAGCATTTGATATTTGTTGGTCAGGATGAATTCAGATCTGACACCGCTTGCAAAGTCGGAGCATCTAGACGCGTCACCAGCAGCATATCTCTATGACTATACGTTGGTGTTTAGTTTGTAATCCTTGCATTAAAATAATGAACCATCAAAGGGAATACCTATAAAAAGAGTGGACAAGTCCACGACAGTGATCAAGGGATGTACATCTGGTTAAAAGAGATGACTTTGTGGAAACAGTTGCTAGTACTAGACGAAATGGATTGTTACTGTACACCTTGACAATATGAAACTGTAGCACTAAAACATTTAACAATTGCAGTTGACAACGGGATGAAGGGCGGTATAAAGAGAAATGTCGTTGTTGAAAGAAACACGGACTGGAATTAGCCATAAAGGGAAAATGGTTGTTCGAAACAACACACGGCAGCTAGAATTTGCACAGTACGGAAATAAAATCTGTACGCCATAGATGGGTGATTTAGGACTACATGAGTTCCGTAATCGACAAAACTTGTAAGATGGAAATAAACACATATGCAACAGTAAACACACATGTACATGTAGAATTAACGACAAGAGTAGAATGGTCAATTTGGTGTGCACATAAATCGTCAGTCCTCGAATTATTAATCGATTATTCTTGATTCAAGTATCTTAGTGGCACTCTGAAGGAAAACCGCTAATCAGCGAAAATGTTTAGAAAGCTGTAAACATTTTAATCACTTTCTGCGCTCAGCACTTTGGGTAACACAATACACAATAGAGTGCAAAAGATACAGGACGTCTGTTTGTCTAAACCAAAACTCCTATACAGTGAAAATTATTCACCGTACTTTTTTCTGTTTGAGGCACAGGTAAATATCCGTGTTT
Source organism: Schistocerca serialis cubense (assembly GCF_023864345.2). NCBI lineage: Eukaryota > Metazoa > Arthropoda > Insecta > Orthoptera > Acrididae > Schistocerca > Schistocerca serialis. Next base: position 1,003,278,817 of record NC_064640.1, read on the forward strand.
AGTAAGAAAAGAGTGCATTATGACGACTGACTCACTTCATTGGTTAACATGGAATAGATTTTCTTAAATTATACGGATATTCTGCCGTAGGAAGGATGTAACGAAAAGCAAACAGGGTGAATACAGTCATTAACAACCGGTAAGTACCCACAATGGATCAAGTAAGACAATGAATGTACGACTTCAAGAATATATATCACTTCTCTGGCTTAACTCGTGCCCTGGATAACCTATGGTTGGTGATAAAGGAAATCATGGACCGATAAAGTAAAAGTAGATGAAATAGTAATTATAAGTAAGGTCGTCTGACGTCTTTCGCAATCGTATTGGTAGTAAGTTAGATACATACAGTTATTGAATGAGACGACTTACGTGCTAAGTGAATTACTTAGTTAAAGGCGGAACAGAAGCGAAATAAAAGTTTATTAGCAAGAAAACTGATAGCAGCAACATATTAAAGAGGAAACCGTCAAAAAAATAGCAGAAAAACTGACAGAAGTATGTTTCTTCGGAAGAAAAATCATGCGCAAATTATACAAGCACATTATGGAAAGGCGAATAGCACAATATAAAATAATAATAAAAAGACGTTTTCTCTCAAGTAAAATCTCTTGTTCAAGAAAATTTCTTAATACATAATTAGTGCGGAAAGTAGTAAAGGAATGCAAAATCGAAGCAAAAAACCAGTGTGATATCCCCCATAAACTGAAAACGTTGCCACAATTCTTTGTTAAAATAACAGAGGATGTATGTATGGTTCTATGTACACCATTCAGATTGAGTAGCGTTATCTTATTACCGAATGAAACCGATGTTGTCTTAACTCTTCATTTTGCAGGATACAATATCAAACGAATATATTAATGCGTTGATCAGTCGTCCACTGAATGGCTGTACCTTAGATCAAACAGTCCACATAAATTAGCTGACACTGATCTACACCTGAACAGCATTTCCTTAGAATAACGATTCACTAACCACAGAAGTACTCACTGAAGGCAGAACGGAGAGGTTTGCTCTGGGAGCCACAGGACGTGACGTCTCCACGCCAACAGCCGACTGAAAGTATGATATGATCCACCTCGATCGCCATAGCCACTTCAGATAACCAACGCCGATAAGATAGGTAAACATGCTCTGATAAGGTTTACTTTTTAGGCACTTACAAATATCACTGTTTCGATTGACCTGCAAAGAGACTCTCACGTCAGGAACAGTAAATGCTTTCCTCATTTGTTGACTGACATATCATTACTGAAGATATCTAAAACATTCTCTCATCCAATAATAACACACAGGATGTCTGAATACCAAATATAGAACTTATAAGATGACACTCTGCAAATAACGACTTATGTTTACAGCTGAAACTTCCTGGCAGATTAAAACTGTGTGCCGGACCGAGACTCGAACTCGGGACCTTTGCCTTTCGCGGGCAAGTGCTCTACCGAGTTCGAGTCTCGGTCCGGCACGCAGTTTTAATCTGCCAGGAACTTTCATATCAGCGCACACTCCGCTGCAGAGTGAAAATCTCATTCTGGAAAGTTTACAGCTGTCGAATTATGACAATTCGGTACTTATAAGAAATAGAAATTCCCTATAAATTGCAGTTGTTTCAAAGAAAATGTCTTTTTTGCATGCTGCACATCGAAATTCCTTAGCTGCGTCAGAAAATTCAGCACGTTGTCCGCTATAAGTTAGTGTAAACTGTTCCTCTATATGTTTCCTCTGTCAGGACCTATTTTGGGTGTCCTATTTTTGCTGCCTCAGCCCGCTAAAGTATCAATGGACACTGCTTGATGTCATTGCAGAAGCGGACGAGAAGAAAAGGAGGGTTAGGGATTAACATTCCACTGACGACGCAGTGGTAAGAGACGTAGCACAGCTTGGATTAGGGAAGTAGTGTGGCCTTTTCCTTTCCAAACAGATCATCAAGGCGTTTACGTTACGTGATTTATGGAAGCCACTTAAAACAGTAATCTAGGTAGCCAGACGAGGATTTGAATATCCATACCAGCTCCCAAGAAAAGTCCCAAAAGATCTCTAGAATACGTAGTGGAATGCACTCTGGGGACAGATTCTATGTAGAGGACACCGTGGTATCGTGCTCACTGAAGAGGTGGCATGTACATGTTTTGTTATGATTCTGCTACAAAATACCGCGCACAATAAGTCGAAAAGTACAAAGGTGGACTGCTTTAGACATCTGAAGCATAACACAAAAGTAATGGGGAGAACTTCACTCAAATCGACAAGAACCATCTGATTAGGGAAAACTTTGACAGGTAGTTTCTAAATTCCAACCTTACAAATTCTCAGTAAATGCAAAACACATTACTAATTAAAACGATAATTTAACAAAGTTAAAAATATATAAAAAATTATAATTCTAAATCATGATGTTCCCACAAACCATGCAAGGTAAAGGATTGTTTCATAATTCGAGTAGTTTGGAATCAATCAGTCAAAAGGTACCTTGAGTTTGAAGTGTCGTAAACAGATGCTACGGAATCCGTTCTTTGTGACACGGAAGTTAAGAGTTGTGTGAGTCGGTCTCAGGGACTTATGATTCTAGTAGTGCAACTATGCAGAGGTGAAACACTTATGCCATTCATTTTAACTGGGACACAGTTGTAAATAATCAATGAGGTGACAAAAGTCATGGGTACCTCCTACTATTGTGTCGCATCTCCTTTTGCCCGGCGTCGTCCAGCAGCTCGACCTGGAATGGACTCCACAAGTCATCGGAAGTCCCCTGCAGAAATAATGAGCCATGTTGCCTCTATAACCGTCAGTAATGGCGAAAGAGTGGTTGGTGCAGGATTTTGTAACGAACTGACTTCTCGATTACGTCCCATGTCGGGAGATCTGGGTTAATTGGACCACAGGACCCAATCCGTTCCGTATAAACACAGTACACACCATTATGTAGTCGCCACAAGCTCGCACACTGCCTTATTGATAACTGGAGTAGATGGCTTCGTGGGGTCTGTGCTCACTCGAATCCTTCCATCAGCTCTTATCAACTGAAATCGGGACTCATCTGACCAGACAAGGGTTTTCAAGTCATCTAGGATCCAACTGTAATGGCCACGAGCCCAGGAGAGGCACTACAATGGTTTTCGTGCTGTTAGTAAAGGTACTCCCGTCGGTCGTCTGCTGCCATAGCCATTAATGCCAAATTTCGCCGTACTATCCTAACGGATACGTCTGTCGTACAACCCACATTAATTTCTGCGATTATTTTAAGCGGTAAATAGAAATGCAGTGTGACTAGGGCCTCCCGTCGGTTAGACCGTTCGCCTGGTGCGAGTCTTTCGAGTTGACGCCACTACGGGCACTTGCGTGTCCATGGGGATGAAATGATGATAAGGACAACACAACACCTAGTCCCTGAGAGGAGAAAATCTCCGACCCAGCCGGGAATCGAACCTGGGCCGTTAGGTATGACATTGCGTCGAGCTGACCACTCTGCTACCAGGGGCGGACGTTTTAAGCGGTGTTGCTTGCAAGTTAACCTGACAATTCTACGCAGATGTTGCTGCGCTCGGCCGTTAAGTGAAGGGTGTCGGTCACTACGTTGTCCGCGGTGAGAGGTAATGCCTGGAATTTGGTATTCTCGGCACACTCTTGACACTGTGGATCTCTGAATGTAGAATTCCCTAGCGATTTACGCGTCAGTTAATTCCCGTCGTGCAGCCATAATCAGTCGGAAATCTTTTCACATGAATCACCTGAGTACAAATGACAGCTGCTTGAACGCACTGCCGTTTTATACACTGTATATGCGATACTAGCGGCATCTGTACATATGCACGTCGCTATGCCATGACTTCTGCTACCTCAGTATATCGTCGGTATTGAAGTTAAAGATGCTTGACACTCATATAACACAGTAGGAAGGTCACATCAACGTCACCATTGAAGTCGTGATCATCCGAAACAGATGAAAAATTAACAGCTGCTCCTAGTCATATATGCAATCGTTTGTAGTTTTTTTTGTCACTTTCAATGTTTACAGAATAGATTTACTTCCTCACTCATGAAATTTTTCGGTGGCGTTTTGAGTAACACTTCTACCCCCAGATGTAAGAAACATAATTTCATTGCTTCTTTCTGAGCCGTTCCTTTTATTACAAAGTATCTGTCAGTGCACAGAAGAAAGATAAAGATTCCAAAGCCGTCGACAAACAGAGAATGGAGATGAAAAGACACCAGACAAGTAAGTGGATCCAAGCAGTTCCAAGTGACCAACACAGTGAGTCAGCAATGACGTAATTCAGTTCATACACCTGCGTTTCACAAGAAACCAACTTGAGATGTGGCAGTGATCTGCTATCTGTAACGTCAATGTTACACGATCGAGTAAGTAGAGTGAGAGAGGGATTTATGGTGAACATCTCTTAAACATGTTCTATGTTTAATTTGCAATTGTTTTGAAACTGAATCTTAATCTGAGATTGGGATCAGAAGATGATTCAATTTTAATTGAGTAAGTGGGTCAGAGTTGTCGAAGTGCGTGATGGCCCTGCTACCAGCGTGGCTGCCGAGCGCTCATTGGGAACCAAAGTCATCCATAACGGGGCAGAACGAAGCGCCTCGAGGTTTCTGGAGTACTGGTCCAGGAATACTACCGGAGAAACCTATATTAGGATTCAGTTTTCGAGGGCAGGTGCCCCTCAGCAACAGGTTGCTGGACTCGTCTCAACCCCTAAAGGGAAGGAGAAGCAGACGTATTCCATACAGCAAAATACGCTGATGTAACAGAAGTCATGGGCTAGCGAAAGCCACGTATACAAATGACTGTAGTATCGCGTACACGCATGGGACATTTCATCTCGGAAATCGTTAGGGAAGTCAATATTCCGAGATCCACAGTGTCAAGAATACCACATTTCAGGCACTAGCTCTCGCCATCCACAACGCAGTGGCCAATGGTCTTCACTTAACGACCGAGAGCAGCACGTTTGCGTTAAGTTGTCAGTTCTAAGAGGCAAGCAACACTACATGAAATAACCACAGAAATAAATATGGGACGTACAACGAACGTACCCAATAGGACAGCGCGGCGAAATTTGGCGTTAATGGGGTATGGTAGCAGTACCTTTGCTATCAGCACCACATTGATTGCAGCGGCTCTCCTGGGCTCGTGACCATAACGGTTGGATACTCGACGGCAGGAAAACTGTGGTCTCGTCAGATGAGTCCAGATTTTAGTTGATGAGAGCTGATGGTAGGGTCCGAGTGTGGCACAAATCCCACGAAGCTATAGGCCCAGGTCGTCAACAAGGCACTGTTCAAGCTGTTGGTGTCTTTGTAATGCTTTGGGCTTTGTTGACATTGACTGGACTGGGTCCTCTGGGTGTTCGGCTACTTGGAGACTGGTTTCAGACATTCATGGACTCATGTTCCGAAAGAACGATGGAATTTTTGTGGGTGACATGCGCCATGTTACCGGGCTACATTTGTTCGTGACTGGTTTGAAGAGCATTCTGAATAATTTGTGCGAATGGTTTGGCTACCCAGATCACAAGACATGAATCCCATCGAACATTTATGTAGCATAATCGAAAGGTCAGTTCTTGCACAAAATCTTGCAGCGGCAATACTATCGCAATTATGGACGGCTATCGAGACAGCACGGCTCGATATATCTGCAGGGGACTTGCACCTACTTGTTGAGTCCATGCCACATCTAGTTGCAGCATTAGCCCGGGAAAAAGAGGTCCGACATGATATTAAGAGGTATCCCATGATTTTGTCACATCAGTGTATGTTTTGTAGGATATATCACTATTGTAAAATTATTTAAAACAGTGTTACTAGAAAATTGTTATGAGATAAACCTGTGTGTAGCACAATTAAATTAAAATTGTATAGATTAGGAAGAGTGACGTGTCTGACGACACAGTTGGCAAAAAAGTTGTAAACAGGGGTTTCAGGCCATTGTTCGATGCAGAACGCATCTGGCGTTGACTGAGTGTGGACCTTTACCTGATGTTAGTTCCACCTCAGTGACGCAATAATATGTTTGCAGTTCATTTGACGTTTCAAATATAAAAATATGAACAGTCGCGTAGGAAGTGACATTAATTGGCGTTTCTAAGTTACATTTTTAACTGTGGCGATAGCTACATCCTTAGACGTAAGCTCACGTGAATTAGTTTATGATATGTGTGAACTATCACAGCGTTGGGTTGAACAGTCGTTGATGGTCTTTTGATCGTGATTGTGAGTGTCTTGAAGAATTTTGCACGTGATAGTGTCGAGCTTTAAGTATAGAAAAATTTAAGGTAATGCGGGTGAGAAGGAAAAACAACCCAGTGACGTTCGAATACAACATTAGTAATGTGATGCTTGACACAGTCACGGCGATTAAATATTCAGGCGTAACTTTCCTAAAAGATGTGAAATAGACTGAGCACGTCAGGTTGGCAATCGAGAAGGCCAATGCTAGACTTCCTTTTATTGGGAGAATTTTGGGAAAGTGTAACTAATCTACAAAGGAGATGGCGTGTAGAACGCTAGTGCGACCCATTCTTGAGTAATGCTCAAGTGTTCGGAATCTCTTCCAGGTCGGATTAAAGGAAGGCAATGAAGCTATTCGGAGGGGTACTGTTACATTTACTACCGGTAGGTTCCATCAGCACACAATTATCACGAAAACGCGTCAAGAATTCAAATGAGAATCCCCGGAAGGAAGACGACGCTCTTTCCGCGAGGCACTATTGCGGAAATATAGAGAATCGGCATTTGAGACCGACTACAGATCGATTCTACTGCCGCCAACGTACATGTCGCGTAAGGACCACGAAGATAAGATCACAGAAATTAGGGATTGTATGAAGGTTTACAGACACTCGTTTTTCCCTCGCTCTCTTTGCGAAGGGAAATAACTTGTAATGGCACGTGATGCCCTTCGTCATGCACCGTGCCGTGGATTGTGTAATACGTATGTAGATGTCCTATTTGATGGTGAATGAGCCTCTTATTGAGTTATTTTTGTTAATGGGAAGGGTAACTGTAGCAAACCAGTGGAAGTGCAGCATCAGAACTATTGCAGATCAGGTAAGGGGAGCTGGATTTTAACACGTGCAAGTGTGGTGTTTGGCAACGAGTGACCAGAATTAGCAGGTAGGTCTCTGCTGTCACTCGAGTACGCATCATTGGGATTACGCCGCTCATAGCTGCAGGAAATACATTCTGATATAAGCTGCGGATTTGTTTCTGACGTCTTCTTCCTATCTGTTGCATTAATTATTAATGGATATGGAGGAACGACATTTCAAACTCTGCAATAATAACTGTTCAGTATAATTCAACTGCCTTTCTCAAGAAACTAATTATGCTTTGATGATGATTCACATATTTGACAAGTCAAAGATAGCGCTGGAGCATGTTTAGTAACACCGTAATTAAAAATAATGCGTAAATTTGTACTGCTAATGTGAAGTGGGCTTACACTGACTCTACAGTGAAAGTTGCTTTCTGACATCGATGTATTGACGTGTATGGTGCTCTGCGGTTGATATGGGATGAAGGAATTATCATTTTTTCGTCTATATTTTCATCTACACCTATATCTACGTGAATATTCTGCAGTTCACACTGAAATGTTAGGCAGTGGTCTCATGGAACCACCTTCAAGCTATTTCTCGACCGTTTCATTCTCGAAGAGCACCTGAGAAAAATGGACGCCTAAATCTTTCCGTGGAGCTCTGATTTCTCTTATTTTATTACGATGACCATTCTTCCCTATGTAAGTGTGAGTCAGCCAAATATTTTCGCATTCGGAGGAGAAAGTTGATGAAAGTTTAAGTTTTGGAAACAGATGGAAATCGGTTGGGGCAAGCCGGGACTGTATGGAGGATGATCGATGACAGCGAACCCAAGGCGATGGAGTGTTGGAGATGTCACAGGGCTCGTGTGTGGTCTCCCAATGCACTGCTGAAGGAGAGTGTGCTCCATGGCTGGATGAACTCCCTGAATTCGAAACTCGATTATAGCACCTTGTTTCTCACGCACCTACATGGTTACGTTATACATCGCCATGCTATACGCTACAATTCGGAAGCATCAAGTGGCAGAGGACTGCAAATATGTAGACACGAAGAATAAAGACGTAGAAGGTTAATAACATTTATTTTATTTAAAAAGCTTTAAGAGTTTTCACATAATAAGTTCGGAGGCACGACTTTTCAGCACGCCCTCGTATTTTGCAGTAATATGTAAATAGTCTTCACGGGTTTGCAACGGAAGACGTTGTGCAAATTCCACAATATTTCCTCGGAGCAACTGTCCGACATCTTCAGGTGGTTCAGCCTTTCTGGTGGCAATGTACGACTGACGGCATGTACGCGTCGACGCCCTGTATATAGAACAGGCGCTCGAAGAATGCGCAGGCGCGGAAATCACGTATGCTCAATGATTTGCAGGTAGATGGTGCCATACTAAAACGCCCTCTGCCGAAAACCGCAGAGCGGCACTCCTGTGCGTGCGCTGTACGCTATGTTTACTAACAGTGCGGCCAGACGTCACTTACTAAAAAAGTATACTAGACCAATGTTATGACGGGTCTGTTATCGAAAAAATCTTAATTTTCTCGTCGTGATTTAATAGCGGCCAATGCAGGGTTCCACGCTGTTCTCAGTGGGAATCCCGTATCCCTGTTGATGAGATTATTGGCTGTGCAGATATGTATTGCTTCCTTAATGACGCAGTCCCAGAAAGATGATGCCGGGGATAAAACTTCCGTCTTTTCATGAATCATGCGATGTCCTGTATTCAGACAGGTTTCCGCAATTGCCGACTTTTCCAGTTGACGTAGGCGTGTACGACGCTGATGTTCATCGCAGCGTTCTTGTACTGTGCGACATGTCTGCACCATATATGCTGCCCCACATTGACAAGGAATCTTGTACATACCACATTTCCTCAGGCCAAGATCATCCTGAACCGAACCCAACAGGTTCCTCATTTAGCAGATGGTCGAAAAACATTCTTAATGTCATATATTCAGCGGACTCTTCCCATTCTTGACGACATGGCACCAAAATATGGCCCAAAGGCCACAGTGGTGAGTGTCTTCGTATATTCATTCTGCTCCATAGATTGAACTCGCTTGGGCCTGAATGCATTACGTATATGTCTCTCAGAATAACCGTTCTGTCGGAACACTGCCTTCAAATGTTGTATTTCACTCGACAGGCTTTCAGGATCAGATACCACATGTGCTCTTTGAACTAACATACGTAATGCACTACTGCATTGTGCAGGATGATGGCAGTTTGTGGCCTGCACATACAGATCTGTATGTGTTGGCTTGTAGTAGACGCTGTGTCCCAAGGTTGCATCTGCTTTCCTTCGTACCAAAACATCAAGGAAAGGTAAAGTACCATCTTTTTCCATTTCCATTGTGAAGTTTATATTCGGATGGAACGAATTTAAATGCTGAAGAAACGTAGGTAGAGTATCCCGTCTGTGTGGCCACACCACATACCATGAGGCTTTGAGAGTGGCTGACTGTAGTGTTTTTTCTTCAAAGTCCTTCATAAACTAATTGACCAACACAGGAGACAGAGGGCTTCCCGTGACGACACCGTCCCGTTGCTCAAAATATTGATCTTGAAATAAGAAGTACGTTGAAGTAAGCACGTGTTTAAATACTGCCACTATGTCCTTCTCAAACTTGTTGCTAACGAGCTCTGAAGAGTCCTGCAAAGGCACCTTCGTAAATAAAGATACAACATTGAAACTTACTAAAACGTCCGACGATTGCAATCTAAGAGTTATCAGGCGGCAAAAGAAATCTTCAGAGTTTCGAATATGATGGTCGCACTTGCCTACGAGAGGTTCCAATAGAACCCTTCAATTATGCGACTGCGTAATAGATGCTGAGAATTCCCATATCTCTGCTCTGTCATTCCCATTCAGTTTTAAAGGCTTGTGACGACTAATCGTTAGACTGCACGTCTTTTTGTGCGAACAGCATCTGGCCCTGTGCACGACTTTCATACCACGAACAAACAGTGAAGAGTAGACAACGCTGACACCACGATTCTGCCAAAATAAAGAAAGTTGGGCCGGCCGAAAAATTCCGCACCGCAATAATAAATGAAATTTCGCGAGAAGGACCGAGCAAAGCCGAGATAGGCCAAGCCTTGGCGCCCATACACGGATCGCATGCAGTTTGACACGCCATGGTCGGCCCTGCGTTTAGTACATTTGTTGCATCTTCTCAGTGTTCTGCCAAAAGAATACGCAATCTTTGGTCAGCCTTCCGAAAAACATTATCTGTGTGATGATTCCAATTTAAGTTATTAGTAACTGTAATATCTGGGTATTTGGTTGACTCGACAATCTTCAAATTTGTGTGATTTATCGTATAACAGAAATTTAAGGAATTTTTTAGTACACATGTGGGAGAAGTCACACTTGTTATTGTTAAGAGCAATTTTTACATCCGCATCATGCCAGTATCTTGTCTAAATTGCTTTACGATTTACGTTGCTCTTCTGGTGACTCAGCTACACTGAAGGGCCAAAGAAACTGGTACACACGCCCAGTATCATTTAGGCCCCGGCGAGCATGCAGGAGTGCCGCAACACGACGTGGCATGGACTCGACTAATGTCTGAAGTAGTGCTGGAGCAAACTGACACCATGAATCCTGCAGAGCTGTCCATAAATCGGTAAGAGTACGAGAGGATGGAGATCTCTTCTGAACAGCGCGTTGCAAGTCATTCCAGATATGTTCAATAATGTTCATGTCTGGGGAGTTTTGTGGCCGGCGGAAGTGTTTAAACTTAGAAGAGTGTGCCTGGAGACACTCCGTAACAATTTTGGACATGTGGTGTGTCACGTTGTCCTCCTGGAATTGCCCAAGACTGTCGGAATGCACAATGGACATGAACGAATGCAGCTGGTCACATAGGCTGCTTACGTACGTGTCACCTGACAGAGTCGTATCTAGACGTATTAGAGGTCCCATATCACTCCAACTGCACACGCCGTACACCATTACAGAGTCTCCACCAGCTGACATGTAGGGTCCATGGATTCATGAGGTTGTCTCCATAACCATACACGTCCATCCGCTCGATACAATGTGAAACGGCTTTGTGTCGTGCTGTCATCAAGGGTACACGAGTGGGCCTTTGACTCTGAAAGCCCATATCGATGATGTTTCGTTGAATGAATCGCACGCTGTCACTTGTCGATGGCCCAGCACAGAAATCTGTAGAAATTTCCAGAAGAGTTGCACTTCTGTCACGTTGAACCATTCTTTTCAGTTGTCGTCGGTCCCCTTCTTGCAGGATCCGGTCGGAGCGATGTCGGAGAGTTGATGTTTTACCGAATTCCTGATATTCACTGTAGACTCATGAAATGGTCGTAGGGGAAAATCCCCATTTCCTCGCTACCTCGGAGATGCTGTGTCCTATCGCTCGTGCGCCGACTATAACACGACGTTAAAACTCACTTAAATCTTGATAACCTGCCGTTGTAGCAGGAGTCACCGATTTAACAACTGCCCCAGACACTTCTGATACAGGCACTGCCGACTGCAGCGCCGTATTCTGCCTGTTTTCATATATCTGTATTTGAATATGCATGTCCATACCAGTTTCTTTGGCGCTTCAGTGTAAATGTAAACGACAGAAACATCGGCAAACAATGTAAAAGGGCTGTTCAGATCGTCTCCTAAATCCTCTATACAAGGGTTAGGAACAGCTGAGGGTCTATACGTATCCTTGGGGAACCACAGATATTACATCTGTTTTGCTAGATGACTTCTTCTCAGTAACTTGAGACTGTTACTGACAGGAAAACACGAATGCAGTCGTGCAACTGTAATGATTTTCCATAGGTACCTCGTAAAGCCCAAATGCACCATAGTTGGCTTAAGTAGCATGACAGGTTCATACAGTCTGAGAATATCACCTGGTATGGCTTTCACCTAACAGTGTCCTAGGGTCATCTCTTTTCGTCCTGACGTCCATCATGTCTTCATTGCTTCCCGTGTGATGGGATTGTTGAAGCGGGCAGTTCGCTGAATGACGGTGGTCCAGCTTCACTCAGTCCAACAACAAGCTTCATGTAAACATTCATACAGCATGAACGAGCAAAGTGCTTTTGTGAAAAGACAGCTCTGTATTTAGGATTCATTCGAAGTGCAGTGAGCTTAAGATACCTGTAACATATTATGTCTAGTGTTCCATTTCTCCCAGGGAAGAATGACACCTCTGTCTCTTACCTCTGTACTGTGCTTCGCGCTTCGCGAGATCGAGTAAGAAAGTTGTCGCATGTGTCTTCACAGAGTTCTGAACGCCTTCACTCCATCACTGCTTTTCTTACAAGTACGGCTGTTATCGAATATTCTTCTATCGTGTGCCTCATTGGCTCTGCGGGGAAACCCGGATATCTCTGTCCACATACCTGAGCCAGCAGATGTCGCATAAATGTAAACACTGTCACACCTTCCTACGCCTATGTCAGCCACTTCCGTCTATTACTGCTCAACTGAGTTTTTAAATAGTGTAGACGCTCAAGCAGGAGCATTGTACACTATATTCTGTTCATAAATAAGTGAATACGCAGGAGACTTAAGTGCAGGTTGTAACAGCGATAATGTTTCCTCATGTAAAAGGAAAGAGGCCTCTTAAGGCTACCGAATTATGTTTTTAATAGCAAACGTAGTTTCCAGGAAACTGACAGTTCGTTTCTTATCACATGGTTTGGGATTAGCCAAAAGACAGGGGTAAACGTTCAGTGAAAAATGAGTTTCCTCTAACAGTGATAACGTTAGCGCATCATCATACTACGAAACTCTCCATTACTTATGTGCATCGTGATGCTAAAAGTGGGGTGTCCAACAGCTAAAGGCTGCGATCGCCTCACTGTTTATGAGGCAGTCGTCTGTGGACCCCTGACGGAAACAGAAACACATATTATGACTGACTGCTACTCAAGTTGTTTCACCTGCCAGTCTATGCGAACCAGCTCGAGAAGATGTTGTCAGCCAGTCGGCACCGTAATTTCAGCCTGAAGAAACGGAGCTACTGACCACAACTGTCGACAAACCATTTCCTGTTGCTCAATCTAGGACACGAAACATCAGCTTCCACCTAGGAGACATCAGCCTGCTTGACGTTGATGCTGTTCCTGACGATAACAACGAAAGTGGATTGATTGAGACTGTGGAACACGAAGATGTTGACTTCACGACTTACAAGCCGGCGCAGGATCATCCGACTATGAAGGTTCTGTTACTGTGCAGACTAAAAGTCACCATCGATCTGGCTCCCCGCTACGTGACTCAAACCATTGCAAATAGCAGCTGGAGACTAGAAAAGTCTAGTCGCTTACAACACCTTACACCACTAAAGACGCACGAAACTCATTCGGCGTCACAGGAACCTACGGAGCCGCTGCTCCACATCAGCTGAAGAAAGTACCACCTGTTACCAGTTATTTTAGGGAAAAGTACCTTGAATAAATGCGGCGTTGGAAGTACAGTTAGAGGGGCCCCAAGGCCGTATACCAAGCCAACGGGGTCAAGTATTATTTTCCTACCTTTACAGAACAACGGAAAGCCACTGCCTTTTTTTCAACAATATCAACTTCACTTCTTCACGTACCACCCTCCGATTAAAAGTTGGCTTGAAGGGTCTTCCGGTGTAAGTTCCAGCAGACGTGCCGGCCGATGTAGCCGAGCGGTTCTAGGCGCTTCAGTCTGGAACCGCGCTGCTGCTACGGTCGCAAGTTCGAATCCTACCTCGGGCATGGGTGTGTGTGATGTCCTTAGGTTAGTTCTAAGTTCTAGGGGACTGATGACCTCAGATATAAGGTCCCATAGTGCTCGGAGCCATTTGAACCAACCAGTAGACATCTAGACGAGCGCAATCTGAAAAAAATTGTTTTCTTCCAGCTAATGTTTACCAATATAAAAAAAGGGAGGACCCATCCAAGGACTTACGATCTCTTCCCACTGACTTTATTATTTTGCCGCCAGATGAGACCAATGACCGAATATACACCCATTAAAAAAAGTTTTGCATCACCTCTGTTCCGAGAATACCGGAATCTGTACAGAAAAGTGGAACAGAGATCAACATTAACATCATTTCCGCCCTTTTTATGCCGGCCGCGGTGGTCTAGCGGTTCAGGCGCTCAGTCTGGAACCGCGCGACTACTACGGTCGCAGGTTCGAATTCTGCCTCGGGCATGGATGTGTGTGATGTCCTTAGGTTAGTTAGGTTTAAGTAGTTCTAAGTTCTAGGGGACTGATGACCACAGATGTTAAGTCCCATAGTGCTCAGGGCCATTTGAGCCCTTTTTATTGCTCATGAAAACCACACATTGCATGTTGTACCACCATACAGCGAGATCTTCAGTGGTGGTGGACCAGATTGCTGTACACACCGGTACCTCTAATACCCAGTAGCATGTCCTCTTGCATTGATGCATGCCTGCATTCGTCGTGGCATACTATCTACAAGTTCATCAAGGCACTCTTGGTCCAGATTGTCCCACTCCTCAACGGCGATTCGACGTAGATCCCTCAGGGTGGTTGGTGGGTCACGTCGTCCATAAACAGCCCTTTTCAATCTATCCCAGGCATGAACAATAGGGTTCATGTCTGGAGAACATTCTGGCCACTGTAGTCGAGCGATGTCGTTATCCTGAAGGAAGTCGTTCACGAGATGTGCACGATGGGGGCGGGAATTGTCATCCATGAAAACTAATGCCTCGCCAATATGCTGCCGATACGGTTGCGCTATCGGTCGGAGGATGGCATTCACGATGACCATCAGCGGCGTACGTCGGCCCCACATAGTGCCACGCACTTGCTGGAGAGTGTATCTAAGGTGATCAAAAAATGGCTCAAATGGCTCTAAGCACAATGGGACTTAACTTCTGAGGTCATCAGTTCCCTAAAACTTAGAACTACTTCAACCTAACTAACCTACGGACTTCACACTCATCCATCCCGAGGCAGGATTCGAACCTGCGTCCGTAGCGGTCGCGCGGTTCCAGACTGAAGCGCCTAGAACCGCTCGGCCACCCCGGCAGGCTAACGTGTTCAGCCAGATTGGTTTGCCTCCAAACACGTCTACGACGATTGTCTGGTTGAAGGCATATGCGACACTCATCGGTGAAGGGAACGTGATGCCAATCCTGAGCGGACCGTTCGGCGTGTTGTTGGGCCCATCTGCACCGCGCTGCATGGTGTCGTGGTTGCAAAGATGGACCTCGCCAAGGACGTCGGGAGTGAAGTTGCGCATCGTGCAGCCTATTGCGCACAGTTTTGAGTCGAAACACGAGGTCCTGTGGCTGCACGGAAAGCATTATTCATTAAAGTGGCATTGCTGTCAGGGTTCCTCCGAGCCATAAACCGTAGGTATCGGTCATCCATTGCAGTGCTAGCCCTTGGGCGGTCTCATCGAGGTATGTCATCGACAGACCTGTCTCTCTGTATCTCCTCCACGTCCGAACAACATTGCTTTGGTTCACTTCGAGACTCTTGGACACTTCCCTTGTTGAGAGCCCTTCCTGGCACAAAGTGAAATGCGGACGTGATCGAACCGCGGTGTTGACCTTTTAGGCATGTTGAACGACAGACAACACGAGCCGTGAATCCCCTTCCTGGTGGAATGACTGGAACTGATCGGCTGTCGGACCCCCTCCGTCTAATAGGCGCTGCTCATGCGTGGTTGTTTACATCTTTGAGCGGGTTTAGTGACATCTCTGAACAGTCAAAGGGACTGTGTCTGTGATACCATACGCATAGTCAACGACTATTTTCAGGAGATGTGGGAACCGGGATGATGGAAACTGTTTTTTGATTTGTGTATAATCATCAGTATGTAGTTGAAACAAGGGTTTTTATCGAAGATTATCTATCGAATGAGCTCGTCCTCAGTGTAAACGCTGCCAGCTCTTTGAATATATGGCGAATTACTGCCACATTACACAACGGAGTGTGAGGTGTGCAAGATACCATTATTTTCGGGATGGCATACTGCCAAGGGAGGAGAAGGCAAAATGCCGCAATTGTGAACAGGACCACCATGCCTCAGGTGCCCGGCCTACCAAGACTTGCTTCATGCTACCAACAATGTACTGTTGCCAGTACACACAACTGTCATCAGGCCGTCGTCTAAGGATGTCTGCCAATTCTCCGATGTCCATTCACAGTAAGTCCATTCAACACAGCAGTGTCTGCAACAACGAGCACAACCTCAACAACACCGGTAGCAACCATAGTTTATCTCTCAGTGCTGACGATAGATATACGCATCGGACATATTAAGTTTGACCAGAGTACCACTCACCTTCCTTTCCTTTAATTATCTTTACCTTGTAAAGCCAGTGTCCTGTTAATTTACATTTACGAAACCAGAAGTGGGAAGGATCCACTGAGTGCCCGTTCCCCTCTGAATGTGCTGCAATAGAGATAAAATTTTCTTTTATCTTTCACTGCAGAAGCTGAGACCGCTTACGGCAGTAAGTCTTCACTTACACTAAACACACACACACACACACACAAATGGGGAATCATTCTAGCGACAATAAAGGTGGCAAATAGGGGTATAGTTTCTTGCAGTCAACAGGAAAGAACTAACGATCAAGTCTGAACACACTTTATTTAACTAAAACGTCTTCTTGGTGTGCACTAATGACGAAACGCAAGAACAACAAGCAACATATAAGAACCATAATACTATACTACACAATTACAAAGTGGCGTTGCACCCAAAAAGGTACAACTTTCTACTGAAGACCACGGCGAGTGTCTACTGGGCTAGAGCCGGTGAAGGTAGTAGCCGGAGCTGTCCTAGCTGTAGGTACACACTGCCGGTGTGACTCTGCAGGCGTGCTTATAATACCGATTCTGTGGAGTGCTACACTTAGTCACATTAGTTCCAATTCGTGGATCTCTGTTACATGGCTTTTCACGAAGTAGTGTCGTGTTTATGCGGAAAGTCTGTTCATGTTTACATCCACTGGCGATGTTTTGAAATGAGCCCTTGAAGGGAGTTCGGCAGCCCACCTTGCTTGTCTGTTGCGCAGGCACTCTAATTGATAAGGGGCCGCTACGATAGGGGAAACCGCTTACATAAGTCACTCTGACAAAAGGCAGAATGATATGCCCTGGCGCCTGGGGATCAGAATCTCGGAAACGGTGAAGATGGTCGGCTGTTCAGATGACACTGTCATGAGCATCTACGGAAAGTAGATGCAGGTCGGTGAAACCATGAGTTGCTGGCAAACCGTGGACGTCTATGTGTCACTACATAACGCTGAGGAAGGAGAGGCTTACCCGCTCTGTAATGCAGTATAAGCGACGTTCTATAGCAGATCTGACTACAGAGTACGATGCTGGTGCCAGCACAACTGTATCACAGTGGACATCGGGGGTCCTCAGCAGCCGACCCCTGTTGCCCCTATGACTTCGTCAACTGAAGAATGGAAATGGAAAACGTTCTACGTTCCAGATCTGAAACTTTTTAAAGAAACACACCGCTATTTCACTGTTTTATTGTTTATGTAAGTACAAACCAAGTCTCAGCCTTTTATGCCATTTTCAAGCATTAGTTAGTAAAAACAGGCTTACGTGTGGAGCAGAGACCACTTGCGGTCGGAAGTCTTCAGTCACTCTACACAAACGCACGCACGCACACACACACACACACACACACACACACACACACACACACACACACACACATAAAACACAAAACGGGGAAGCCTTTTTTTTAATACGAGTAAATATGACGTGCACCCACTGATCTGTTACAAGATGGCGATTTTACATCCGGCATTTCGTAGAGAGCCAATATTTTTCTTAATGTATGGCCAGCTTTCAGCT
Source organism: Schistocerca serialis cubense (assembly GCF_023864345.2). NCBI lineage: Eukaryota > Metazoa > Arthropoda > Insecta > Orthoptera > Acrididae > Schistocerca > Schistocerca serialis. The sequence continues at coordinate 1,003,296,688 of NC_064640.1, forward strand.
TGACAACATGTTAAGTGTCCTGCAACATATGTTAAAGATTTAAACTCAAATACTTTAAAATGTCATAAAAAACCGAAACCTGGGTTATACTTAGATAAGCAATAAAACGGTCAAATGTTGGTGTGTTCCATTAAAAAGTACTGTATGACTGTTTCTCAGCAACATCAAAAACCGATCTGACATTTCTCAAGAGAATTAAAAACCGATATATCTCTGTTTAACTGATTTGAATAAAAAAACAAGAATGTATACTGATAGCACAGAGCTATGCCGCCGATTGCATCACCGCAAAAAATAATGAGACAAATTAGAAAATAAATATTTCCTTAAGAACTTTCTAAGTGCCATATCAGGAAACTGACTGGTTCTAAGCGTTAATAAGAAAGTTTTTACAAGCTGATTCTTGCAAAGAAGAAAACAGCAATCAGCCACTGTTCAAATGTCCATATGTGTGTGAATACCTAAGGGACCAAACTGCAGCCACTGTTAATAATGTTATATACGGGGTGATTCATCTAAAACTTGCACTACAGATATTGCGGAAATGGAAAGCGCTATTGATGTGAGGTTTTCACAGATTGGATTGGTAGTCACCTGCTCGTATTATTACCCATTAAACAGATTGTAATAACACTTAGAAAGTGAATTTTTTGAGCAAAAATGCGCTATTTTAAATGGAACGATGGATATTGACATTATCAGACTAGAAGTAGGGCAAATTAGAACGTCATTGGTGTTTGTTCAAATGGCTCTAAGCACTATGGGACTTAACATGTGAGGTCATCAGTCCCCTAGACTTTGAACTACTTAAACCTAACTAACCTAAGTACATCACACACATCCATGCCCGAGGCAGGATTCGAACCTGCGGCCGTGGCGGTCGCTCGGTTCCAAACTGCAGCGTCTAGAACCGCACAGCCACTCCGGCCGGCTTAGTGTGTGACAGTTCAAGTAGTAGCTCATGACCGGTCGATAGGGTTTACCAATGCAGAAAAAGCCGACATGCTCACGGTGTATGAAGAGCGTAGGAAAAATGCAGTTGGTTCTTGTACGGCATATGCGGCAAGATATCCCAATAGACGTCAACCATCGCGCTAATTATTTGTGAACCTCTTCAAGCAGTTACGTGAAAGTGGTAGTGCAGCACCAAGACAACGTAACAGAAGGAAGCAAAGGAAGACAGAAGAAGAGGAAATCAATGTTCTTGCAGCTGTTGTAGTTGCTCCGTACATTAGATCCCGCCCAATCGCACGAGAAAGTGGCATGAATCGGTCAAGTGTCCTACGCATTCTCCATCGACGTAAGTTCCATCCCTATCGCACCTCTCTCCATCAAGAGCTGCATGGAAACGATAATGAGAATCGTGTTAACGTCTGTACATGGGCGTTAAGACAGGATACTCCAGATGTATCATGTTTAGTGATAAAGCCAGATTTACCACTCATAATCAGGGAAACCTCCGAAACATGCACTATTGATCTGTTGACAGTTCTTGTTGGGTTCGTCAGGTGGATCGTCAGCGTCCATGGAGTGTAAGGAGTGTAAACGTGGTGTGGGATAGTGAACCATCAACTAATAGGCCCGTTTTTTATAGACTGAACACTGAATGCGCAAAAGTATCGCAGCCTCCTAACAGACCATCTTTCACCAATACAAGAAGACGTTCCTCCGGAGACAAGGGGAATCCTGTGGTACTAACATTATGGTTGTCTCTCCCATGGTACACGAAGTACTACAGCATATCTTCTCGAATTGTTTCCAAATCGATGGACCGGATGCTGAGGACTGTACGTTGACCGGGCCGTTCCCCGGATTTGACGCCTGTAGACTTTTTCTGTGGGAAAGCTGAAAGACGCTGTCTACAAGTATATGCCACTGATATACAACGACGTGTTACTGCAGCCTGCTCGGACATCTACGCTGAAATTCCAGCATCGCTGCAGCTTTCATTCCGTACCAGACTGGAAGCTCATACTGCCACTGCCGGTGGTCATTTTGAACACAACGTGTGATGGTGAATTGTCTTCTTACTGGTCAGAATCCGCATAACTAGTGTATGTACGAGGGGCGTTCAGAAAGTAAGCTCCGATCGGTCGCGAAATGGAAACGACTATGAAAATCCGATAAAGCTTTGCACAGATGTGTTGTGTAGTGTCTCTAGTATAACTCCAGTTAGCATCACGTCGCTCTTCTCATTTCTGAGCTCGCAGTGAGTGCGTAAAGATGTCTAGAAAATAGTGTCTGCCGCCAAGTACGAGGGCCTGGTGAGAAATTTCGCCTGAAGCTATGCAGCTAACATTACATAACTGTCGTGCTGTTTCGTCTTCACGACAATTCTCAGCCGCATTCTGCAGGGGCAATGAAGATGCTCCTGCATCGTTTTCAAATGGAAATGTTAGATTACCCACAATACAGTCCGCAATTGTCTCCCCCTGAGTTTCATCTCTGGTCACATGAACCGCTGTCTTTGAAGACAACATTTTGACACAGACAACGAGGTGTAGGCCAGCGTGGAAAATTGGCGGAAAGCACTGGCGGCTGCCTTCTATGATGAGGCTATTGAAAAGTTGGTACAACGCTATGACAAAAGTCTAAGTCAGAACGGCGACTACGTAGAGAAGTAGCTGAAAGGTGTAGCTAATTGTTACAAGTAAAACATTTCTGATGTTCACTGTGGTTTCAATTTGGCAATCAATCGGAGCTTACTTTCTGAACAGGCCTCGTATTATTACAATCTATTGATTGGCTAAGACTATGGGTCGCTGACTACGAATCCCTTCTGTGAAAATCGCACATGAATAACACTTTCCAATGTCGTGCGATGTATTTTGAGCTGATTCACTCTGTATTAACACAAATAGCGAGGTTTCCGATTTAGAATCGAAAGGTTCATCTTTAGACGGATTTTCACGTTTATATTACATTTCTTGTTGTGTACACTAGTTGCTGTAAGAAACATGCAATGGCTAAAGGAAATAACAAAAAATGTAATATAAATGTGAACAGCCACCTGAAGATGAACCTGTCGGTTGGAAACCCGTTGCGATGCTATATGTGTAAATAAATAACTTTAACAAATGGCTGCTGTGTTTCCATCTTCTAACGAATCAAACAAAATGCCAGGAGAAAAGTTTTTGTTCCAAGTGCAATAAATACTGAGAAATTACGTTTTATTTGTGATAATAAAGTCCGCAGCTCGTGGTCGTGCGGTAGCGTTCTCGCTTCCCACGCCCGGGTTCCCGGGTTCGATTCCCGGCGGGGTCAGGGATTTTCTCTGCCTCGTGATGACTGGGTGTTGTGTGATGTCCTTAGGTTAGTTAGGTTTAAGTAGTTCTAGGGGACTGATGACCATAGATGTTGAGTCCCATAGTGCTCAGAGCCATTTGAACCATTTGATAATAAAGATTCCGATACAGAAACACAACATTAGGTTTTTAACTAGTGCAACAGCAGTAAGCCGGCCGTAGTGGCCGAGCGGTTCTAGGCGCTTCAGTCTGGAACCGCGCGAATGCTACGGTCGCAGGTTCGAATCCTGCCTCGGGCATGGATGTGTGTGATGTCCTTAGGTTAGTTAGGTTTGAGTAGTTCTAAGTTCTAGGGGATTTATTACCTCATATGTTAAGTCCAATAGTGCTCAGAGCCATTTGAACCATTTTGAACAGCAGTAAACAAAACCGCTTGTCGTATCTTTTTAAATTATGTGTCTCCAGAGGGAAGTACAGCCTGCTACAAACACCATGCGATATCTTCTAATGCATGCTTGACAGGTTTTCTCCATAGTTTGGCATCTATATCTAGTGTGACAATTTGCAACAAAGTGCAATAAGTAGAACAGCACTCAAAGCGCTTTTTATCAAAAACTGTTGTCCATTTCCACTCTTCAATTAAGTTTCCAGTGGGCACTGTATCATCGAGGATATAATAAGGATAATTGGGAACTTGCCTCTTGTTACTTAAGTCGATGGTCGTGTCCAGAATAACGTCATCCAGGCGGACGGGTGCTCCAAACACGGTGGGGATAGCATTATGCTATGGGGCACATACAACTGAGCTGAAGTACCATCTGTATTGGTAATCGTGGGCATCATGACAACTGTGTATAAAGTGAATATTATTGCAGACTACCCGCTTCCCTTCATACTTGATGGCGATGGCATCTTCCAGACGGCCGGCCGGAGTGTCCGTGCGGTTCTAGGCGCTACAGTCTGGAACCGAGCGACCGTTACGGTCGCAGGTTCGAATCCTGCCTCGGGCATGGATGTGTGTGATGTCCTTAGGTTAGTTAGGTTTAGTTAGTTCTAAGTTCTAGGCGACTGATGACCTCAGAAGTTAAGTCGCATAGTGCTCAGAGCCATTTGAACCATTTGAACCATCTTCCAGACAAATAAAAATGGCCTGATCAGAACCCATTGGAACACATTCGGGACGCATTCGGGGGCCAGTTTGATCCCGCAAACCATCGGTCCATAGTAAACGGGAAGTGTGTGACCAGACCTTCGTTGGATTCAAAGGGCAGAATTTTCTTTAGATATGGAATATGTGTAAGTCAGGAAAAGCCAAATGTAATGAATACGGCGGATTTACCAACAATTCGTACCTCAAATCTTGCAGTTTGCCTATTGTCAAATAACCTTTAATTGTTCTATGAGATTTCGGGATTGCAGCCGGATCATGTTGACTTATTGCCACGATATTTCGGCTGGCAGTCGTCCAGCCATCTTCAGGTGAGTGTCCTTCACTGGAGACTGCAAGTTAACGTAGTCAACTTTATAGCAAAAAATTGGCGCGAAAACGCATGCGTATTGGTCTCCGTCACAGGAGCGTCCTCTATCGAAATCGGCGCCCTCAGGAGCTACTGTTCTATCTGTGGCGCACAGGCGCATGCGTAAAGGTGAAAACTACAAGTCCGCCCTCTGTCGGAATACGAGCTCGCGTCGCTAAAAACAGACGTCAGATGTCGCCAGACGTGTCATTATGAATAAAATGTCTTCTCTAAGAGGAAATTAGAGAGATCACCGGGTCCCAGGCCTTGTCCAGTTGAAACCCGCCATCACGATTTATAAGATTTTGCGATAGGCGTATCTCCACAGATTCTTTAATTACTGAATCCCATAAAGTTTTCACTGGGGCCAAGATTTTCGTGGCAGAAAAATCCATAGCGTGTCCTGTGGCAATACAGTGCTCAGCTACGGCCGACTTACTGGGCTGCGAAAGGCGAGTGTGGCGTTCGTGTTCAACGCACCTTTCATGTACTGTGCGTGTCGTCTGACCTATGTAAGTTTTGCCACAGTGGCAAGGAATTTTATAGATTCGGCCTTCCGCAGACCCAGATCGTCCTTTACTGAACCGAGAAGGGCAGACGACCGACGCGAGTTCCTCTGCTGACAGTACGAGATTGTCTGTAGCGTCTCTCCTGGGCTCGTGACCATATCGTTGGACCCTAGAGAACTGGACAACCGTGGCCTGGTGAGATTTCAGTTGGTAAGAGCTGATGGTAGGGTTCGAGTGTGACGCAGACCCCGCGAAGCCATAGACCCAAGTTGGCAACACTGCACTGTGCAGGTTGGTAGTGATTTCAGAATTGTATGGGCTGAGTTTGCATGGAATGGACTAGGTCCTCTGGTCCAACTGAAGCGATCGTTGACTGGAAATGGTTATGTTCCGCTACATGGAGACCACTTGCAGCTAATCATGAACTTCATTTTCCCAAACAACGATAGAATGTTTATGGTTGACTATGTGCCCTGTCGCTGGGTCGCTACTGTTCGCGATTGGTTTGAAGAACGTTCTGGACAATTCAAGTACCTGACATGAAAAGCAGATAAATTGCTGTTATAATGTTGGCATAAGGTCCGTAGAAAGGAAAGTGTCACACTATGAAACACCAGTCTGAAATTTATCAAAGTGTGTGGAGAGGTTCATCACATAACGTGTATTAAAGAATTAAACTTTCACTACATTCGAATCTGATGTCCATCATAAAAATCTGTATGAAGTATGACGCCCATAGGACGAAAACAGTCGTGTATTTGTTGTGGAGACAAATTGCCTCCGAATACCATCCTGAAGAATTTCTTGCCATTGATGAAACACATATTGTGCCTATTCAGGAAGACTGCTGGCTTGAGGCTGGTATGAAAGTGTACGTATTCTCATTGAATCCCAGACATGCTCTGTGGGTTACTGGTCAGGGCTGCCTCGTGATGACTGGGTGTTGTGTGCTGTCTTTAGGTTAGTTAGATTTAAGTAGTTCTAAGATCTAGGGGACTGATGACCATAGATGTTAAGTCCCATAGTGCTCAGAGCTATTTGAACCATTTGAACTGGTCAGGGGACCAGGCAGACCAATTTAACATTCATAGATTCCTCAAGGATTTTATTGAGTGAACTCAGTGTGTGGTCTTGCATTATCTTGCTGGTTTATACGATTTAGTACAATGGTCATTAAAGATATGACAACAGGATTTACCATTCTCGCCACATAGTAGTTTGCCTCAATCCAAAAATTAACAAATCATTGCTGTCGTTATATAGAACAGCTCCCACACCGTAATTTTAGGAGTTGGAAAGGTATGACGCTCGAGAATCGCTGTTTGCTGTGTCCTTTCACCAGGTAGTCCACAGACACGCTGGCGTTAATATTACCACCACAAACAGACATGAGATCTGAATACCACAGAATGCTACTCAGTGTCAATGATTCTGACTCAACTCCACGGAAGTATCTGTTGTTTGTGGTCTGGCTCAGCAGAAAATGAGGAATGGAAACTCGAGATTTCTACCTAAATTGGGGTAATCTGTTCCATACGTTTCGTGGGGGTACTCCTCCTGTAGCATCTACCCGGATTTCGGAAATATTCATCCGTCTTATAGCAGAGCCAGCTGAATGTTCCCGCCGGATACTCCTGCTGGAGGGACAAGTGTCTATTCTTCTTGCTACGCTGTTGATCTGAGCCCATCTCATTACAACTAGAGTTGCGCTCTTCCGAAACTACGTTTCGATAAATGACGTAGTAAATGGTATAATTACCGGTAGTACTGACAGCATTGGTAGGAAAGAAGCATAAGTGACCGAGAGAGAGAGAAACTGAGAGCAGACGACTTCTCTTTGTGGGAAAGTTGTTTAGCAACAACAGAAACATCTTTTATATAAACTCGACGAAGTACTGAAGCGATGTTTGATACGATTTTGTTCTACTTTTTTAAGTTTATCTTTTTCGAAGAAATTGCGTTTTCTAGGGCTATATGATAAAATTTTATTTCTTTTACTTTTGCTACAACGTCCCTCTGTTTCACGTTACAGATCAACAATTTTAGAATAACACCTAATTAAACATTGACAGCTTCAATGCTGCTACGAATACAGTTAATTTTTAAGTAACAAACTGGAGGTAAACTATGTAGAACAAAACTGTTCTGTACGTTACACCGCCCTTTATATATCCTCTCTTAATTTCTAGACCATTCACCGCTTTCTGTTTCTAGGAGAATCAAGTAAGACACTGATCGCATGCACAGACAAAGCGATAAAAATGAAGTAAAGCCACATAGGTATGCAACACGCATAAAGTACTGGTAACGCGCTTGCGATCTTAACTGACGAAAGGTATTAGGAAAACTACTATAGTCTACCTTGCTTACGATAGTGCATAATAGCATACAGTACTTTTGCAACTCTAATCACCAGACATTCTGCAGTCACTGCACTAAATCCAAGTCTGTGAAATCTGTTGGTATGATGCTCCCATGTCTGTCATTCCAGTGACTCAACCTTCTTAAAGTTTGAAAGTTGGCAGTAAACTGTTTGCTCACGTCTTCTGCGAGTGCTAAGTTGGAATATTTATTTGAAAAGTCCCAGTAACCTGAGATACATCTCAGACATCGTGTATCCACACCATTCGCCATCTGTGAAAATGGCTTTTTCCAGTATTGCATATACTGAAAATAAGCTCGCATTAAAATGTACTTCTAAACAGCGTATACCACACGCATTTAAATAATGGAGTATCAGTTCGGATAATAATTTCGTGGTGTAACACTTCCCATTATTAGTTACGTAGCTGGAGCGAATAGCGATGTGAGACTGATGATGTTTGGTTGAAAATTGTATTTTCAGCCTCAGAAATAGCAAAGTAGACAGAATTACGTACTAAAGCAATCACATTTAAGGCTTGCATAAAATATTTCACTTTTTAATCAGTGTGACATTTACGAAGAGACTCGAGCATTTGAATATGCAGCACTTTCATCGTCAGTCAATGACTGACTGCCGAAAAGCTGTTGGACACGTCTGTCATCGAAATGCATGGCGTTCATAAAATTAGTACACTGGCGAATCGAACCTGCACCGGTAACCTTTCTTGCTGAAGCGCTGCTTTTGGGTCGGGGAGGCCCGCCGTGCCCGAATCGAATCTCCTCGACTGCTTAACGACGAGGCTCTTTGTGCTGGCCAGCCGGGATGTGGTTTTTAGGCGGTTTCCCACAGCCCACTTGGTGAATACCACGCTGGTACCCAAGTCCCGCCTCAGTTTAACGAATCACAACCATTTCACTTGGCTAATATTACATACAGAAAGTTGGAGTAAACATATTCCGTCCGGGAAGGGGTGGGTGTGGGGGGGGGGGGCGGTGTGGCGATAGGAAGAGTTTCCGGCCACCCCTTCAGCCCACTACGTCAAATCTGTTAACAACCATGCCGACCTTCACCGATGTGTGATGAAGGCAAGGGAGAGAGAAGAACAAGTGTTCACTGCCAGATAGATTTTGGTTTTGCCCTCCTTTATATCTGAATTATTAGTTTCTAATCCTTTCCGTTATATTCAGAAGTTAATGGCTTCAGAAACTCGTACGGGGCTGTTTTATATCTTCCCACACACTGTACCTATTGCTTTTTATTATTAGTGTTTGCATCTATGCACCTACTGCCAGTTCTTCTACAGTTCTTCAGAAACGAGGGTACACGTGTAAGCGATATATGATGTTATGAAAAGACCTCTAAGGCTCCTCATAGGTTCGTGTTATACTGTAAAATAAACTTGAAAGGTCTCTGTTGGATTCCTTTCATGTTAATTTTTTAAAACTGTTGTCATTTACGGCATACATTCCACTTCTAAATTTACTGTGGTGTTTCTGACTATCTGGGAGGAGACTGAGCAGTGGAACGTGTTACTTTTACACATAATCAAGAACGATCTGTCACACTACTACACTTAACACAGTTTATGTGTAATTCATGTCACACAGTCTCATACGGAACCTACATCCGCTTTCTTTTATATACTGTATATGATAAGATACTGTCATCCCCCTTCCCTTCTATGTGAAAGGATGAATGAGCAAATGTATTTCTAGTTGCATGCTCGATGGTAGCAGACAAGCCTGTCTGCTAGAGAACAGTAGGACCAACGTCGGAACAGGTAGCTACGCTTTATAAAAGCAAAGAGGTTTCTATTCTTAGTATGGTCCTGTCCGTCATTTGTCTTGTTGGTATAGGAAGCTGCCTATCTGGTCACTTCCGTTTTGTATCTGGAAGCACCCTTGGTAGGGGCCCACGGGCAGTCTGTCCGCAGAGAGCGTCTGAAGTGGTAAAATCTCCGGCTAAGCGCGTCTCTGCTAAGTCCGTAGGACAATGGACTTCTTAAATTCAGCCTAACTGAAAATTTAATCACTTTTATTTCAGATCTAACTCTAAAATATCTTATGTTATCTTAAATTGCAACGCAGCGTAATTCGAGTGTGAAGGTCAGAATATCTTCCAGTAGTTGCTTTGTCACTACTTTATGAGTAAAGTGGAACCACGTGTGGATGATCTGTAACTCTAAGATCATCAGTCTTAAATGCGAATGTGCGTGAGATTATAACGTCTCGTCTTGACAATATTTTTCAATGTTCAATTTGATGTTGAACCCACGTGGAGTGTACTTTGTGAGACCAGTACCACGTGCTTATACAGTTGTTTGACCCATCAGGTTAATAGTAAGACAATAGTAACCAGTTCGAGGTTTTTCTTTTGTAATTTGTGTGTCGATGTAATTTATTTTCATTATCAAAATTATTGTGGAGTTAGACTCTCTGTGTAAACCAAGTTGACCACGTGAAGCATGTAGCGTAATCATCAAAGTAGCCCTCAGCTATTCTTTTCGGGAAGATTTCACAGAGAATTAGTATGAATTTAGTATACCAGTGTGTGGTAATTTCGTGACGGACAGGATTACGCTACGAACGTAACTTCTTTGGGTAAAAATTGAATCGGTTGGTTGTGGTTAATTTCCTCTTGCATATGTTTCAACGTTCTTCGTGTGTTATTTTATGAATGCAGTGTCGTATGCAGTCTCCCAATCTTGGCTCCATTTTTGATGTGTTCCGTAAGATTACAAACTCACATTTTCACAATCCTAAATAAGGCACCAGTTTAGTTATGAATCAAGTTTAATATGCTGAATTTTTAACGGAACAATGATCAATGTTAAAATAAATGTCCAAATATAAACTGATTCATTTCTTTTTATTTTAATTGCCCTTTCATATATATATCACCGGTTATCGTAAAAGATCATAATTAATGTTGGTCTGGTTGGGAATTTGGTAAGCTAGACTGGATACCTGGTGAAATAGTTGCTCAGTAATGCAAGGTTAACTTTCCCAGATAGCTCACAGTTTTTAACCCGCTTTTATTGTCTTGAATATCAGCACTGCTTTCAGAACAACTTAATGCATCAACATTACACATGGGGGATGACAGTATCTTATCATATACAGTATATAAAAGAAAGCGGATATAGGTTCCGTATGAGACTGTGTGACATAAATTACATATAAACTGTGTTTTAATGTGTAGTAGTGTGACAGATCGTTGTTGATTATGTGTAAAAGTAACACGTTCCACTGCTCAGTCTCCTCCCAGATAGTCAGAAACACCACAGTAAATTTAGGAGTGGAATTTATGCCTTAAATGACAACAGTTTTAAAAAATGAACATGAAAGGAATCAAACAGAGACCTTTTTTTTACAAAAAGCTGTTTATAAATATACTGGGGTGCTTTTATACTCTATATTTCATAATAACTGTAGTATTGTCTTAACTTTTACAAACGATATGTGACAGTGCAATAAACCTCTGCTGTTGGTGGGTGGAACGTTTCTTCCTCCAGGCAGTGAAGAGGGAGTAGATCAGGGACCTGTATGCACTGTGCGGGGCATTTGTGTGTCCAGCAATACGGGAGAGAGTTGTGTGAGCCGAATTTTACACAACGTAATTTCTCTTTACATGCGTATTGCAAACTGAAATAAGTGTTCTGTTATATTTTGTGCTACACATGTCACTACGACTTCTTCATTGTTTTCTCATATAGAATCAATATGAAAGACATAGCTCTGTTCATTAGACGTTGCAGAAAGGGCACTGGGATCTGTATTCCAATGAAACTCAAGAATGTTCGTTATAAGATGATGAAACTGAAATTTCTGACACACAGACACACACACACAGACGGAGAGAGAGAGAGAGAGAGAGAGAGAAAGAGAGAGAGAGAGAGAGAAAGAAAGTGAAATAGAGAAAGGGAGAGAGTGTGTGATAGAAATGAAGACAGACTAAAACATTTAATCTCTCTTTTTAATATTACTACAAGATAAAATGCGAAATTCGACAGAGAAAGACGGAAAATAATATTTCTGGCTGATCACTGAACTAATAAATGATGTGGTAAATCTATAGCAATACTATAAAATCTAAAGCCTTCAGATTTGACGGAACCTGAGCGACACATAAATTTAAAAAAAATACCACATTTTCTAGGCGTCTTTTTAAATATAGGTCTCGAGTTATATTTTCTTCAGAACTCCAGTCCAAATGTAAAATTCTCTGTGTTAAAATTTGCACTCAGTGGTACGTACACAACAAAAACCAGAGACTAGTGTTCTCGTCTGGGTAATGAAGCCATGTGTGGTAGGACTGCACACAATTTTGTTGGTGTGTCAGGTTAACTTCGTCGTGGAGGAGTGATCGGTATACGGTGGGCCATTGTCAGAAGACTGGCTTAACTCATGACTACTTACCGTCCCTCAGTATCATGCAGTCCTCCCACACTTGTATGGCTCAGCTCTCCGACACCACAGCAAGATGACAGTCTGCAGGGGAGTGGCACATTGCGGTATACTACTGCATAACCTCGAAGGTTTCTCTGACTGCTATGTCGACTGGACTATTTCCCAGGACCCTACACTGACCTGGTACAAAGAGAAATCCATCCACTATTGTTTTAGAAAAGCAATGATGTGCCTTATAATATGTTGTACATCCACGTTGGGTACCTTTATTATATTGTTTTGAAAACACGAAGAATTTCGGAGCAGATCAGAAATTTCGCACCATGGTTGATTTGTTCGGTTACATTCAGGACAGTACATAGTTCTATCCCACATGTACACTCATTCAGAAGAAAGAGTGTGAAGTCTTCGACGAACAAACAGCCAAGAGAGTGACCTCCCACCCAACTGTTACTGTATAGTACAGTAAACTGCTCTTCTTTTCTGAAATAAATAACGACTTCTTTGTTATACTTGGGCCGATTGCACAACCACCGCTAGCTGGAAGACAAAATGGTTCAAATGGCTCTGAGCACTATGGGACTTAACATCTATGGTCATCAGTCCCCTAGAACTTAGAACTACTTAAATCTAACTAACCTAAGGACATCACACAACACCCAGTCATCACGAGACAGAGAAAATCCCTGACCCCGCCGGGAATCGAACCCCGGAAGCTGGAAGACAATTTTAACGTTATCTTCTGGTAAACCTTCCGGGATGTAAGGTCGTGGTCCATGAAACTCTTCAGCTCCTAACGTTTCGTCCAGAGCTGCGCTGGACATCTTCAGAGGGGTGTTTCTCCTCCGGTGAGTCTTGCCGACTGACGGGTCGGCAAGACTCACCGGAGGAGAAACACCCCTCTGAAGATGTCCAGCGCAGCTCTGGACGAAACGTTAGGAGCTGAAAAGTTTCATGGACCACGACCTTACATCCCGGAAGGTTTACCAGAAGATATGTCATCCGGTCGTGAAAGCCTTCATGCTACAATTTTAACGTCAGTTCAGAAATTAATTCTGCTCATGTCTCCGCTCTATTGTGTAACATCGAACTTGGATGACCAAAGGAGGGTGCTGATCTAAGACAGGAATAAACATGCATGGCGAAACCGTAAAAATCGGCTATCGACACGTAGACATTGACACGTAGACATTTATCATACATCTTAAATACACAGTATTTATTATCGATGGTGTCGTGTTGTAAAGATGGAGGTAAATGAATAGAAAAAGGACCGATCTCAAAATTTCTCCCCATACAAAATAGATCTGTTGCTGGAAATAGTATTGCGCCAATATAAAGACACAATGAATTCCGCACTTATTGCATTGTGACTCCTGTTACCTTCATGTTTTGTTGGTTCTGGAATTTCTTCGTAGACAGATTTTCATCCCAAAGTTGTGTGCCATACTTTGTATACATTTTAATACGCTCTGATTAAGCTCAACCTGTCAATTCTAAAAATTCAGGGCCTCTTAAGCAGCCAATGTAGCGATCTTCTTCCAAATTGGCGTAAAACGTTGAGGCACAACCAGCCCTAAAATCAATCCTTGACTGGGTTTACGAAAGTCCTCCCAGCTTGAAGATCATTATTGAAAAGCTGATTCATTGGTAAGCGATAGTAGTGTAAGCTACCAGGTTCAAGAACAGTTCTGGGTTTGTCTATTGAGACCTCGAATTAATTATTGCGATTGACGAAGGAGGCAGTAATTGTAATAGTGCAGCATAGCGGTAGCGTCACGAAGAACCTCTTTAACAGTATAAATATGAAACTGTCAGATATGTGTGTGATTTTGGAGTCGAGTGGAAAGAACATATCTCTTCAGTGCCTTGAACATGTCGGCTTTTGCACCGACAAAACAGCATTTGCGGGAAGGATTACTTTTCTGCTTTCATATTAAGTAATTTGCTGTGGAAAGACACCATTTGCTAGTGGAAACGTACAGAGAACGTGCTTTGTCGGAATCAACGTGCAGAGATTGGTTTCGACGATTCAAAGGAGTGGGTGACAAAATAAGTCCTGGTCGGTGTGGCGTACCAAGAGGTGCTGCAATCGGGTCAAATTCTGAAGGTAACGAAGCACAATTACTTAGTTTCAATCGCACACTTAAAGACAAACGCCTGCCGTATGCTCAGAGCCATGACAATGCCATTATGTTGCTTGACAATGAAAAACCACATTTTCAAAATCGAGAGAACGAAATCTTGAATGGATTTCGATGGGATGTCTTCCCCCTCCCCCCTCCTTCACCCCCTCCCTGCGCCATATTCACCAGACTTCGCCCGTTCGCATCACCATTTTTTCGGTCCAGGCGGCATGGTTATTCTGAACAACACTGCACTTCTCTTAACTGGCTCCATGAGTGTATCTCCTCAAATGAACCAGATTTTTTTAATCCTAGAATCCATTTGTTACTTGATAAGTGGTAAAAGGTTATAGCCGCCAAAGGGCACTACTTTCAACGAATTATACTACGCCATTCTGTTAAGAGAAACATGTCCATCAAGCAGCGGGACTTAAGTCAGGTACCGAATACGTCACTGTCACGATGGTTTAAAGGCCACCATTTCCGCATACCCCTGAAGGTCACCCCATCAGTCGAGCTGGGTAGCCTCGCGGTCTCCTGCGTCTTGTCACGGTTCGTGCGGCTCTCCCCCTTGGAGGTTCGAGTCCTCCCTCGGGCATGGGTGTGTGTCTGTTAAGTTAGGTTAAGCAGTGTGGAAGCCTAGGGTCCGATGACCTCAGCAGTTTGGTCTCATAGGAACTTACCACCATCTCCCCATCAACATCGCCCCATTCCCCTTCCCGCTTTCACCAGTTTCCACAAAACCCATTACCCCCTCCCCATTCCACCCCTTCATTTACCCCCTGCTCTCTGTGTGTGATCAGGTGCTTCAGAATAATTTAGAAGCACTGCTACTGCTGCTTGGTAGACAATTTGGAGCTGGATGCCCTATTACAGTTTTTTATGTAAACAGTTATAGTGAAGCAAGCAGTGCCCGCCGAACGTGCACAGCGCATGCACGGGCCGGGAGCCTCCGATCGACTGGGGTCGCGTGCTGCAGCGCACCGCTCGTGCCTGCCGCCGCCTGGGGTTGCCGCGGAGTAGGGCTAGCAGGCGCCCCCACCACCACAGCCCTGCTGTGGAAGAATGGTCTCTCGGAATAAATACCCTTAGGTACTTCCACTCACATTAATGTCACCATCGCCCATGTTCGACATGA
The DNA here is from genome assembly GCF_023864345.2 of Schistocerca serialis cubense. NCBI lineage: Eukaryota > Metazoa > Arthropoda > Insecta > Orthoptera > Acrididae > Schistocerca > Schistocerca serialis. The sequence continues at coordinate 1,003,311,997 of NC_064640.1, forward strand.
ACGTGCAATAACTACTCACAGACGGCAGATGGAAGCACTAGCAGTGGAGGGTATATAAAGCGTGTCGGGGGAACGCGGAAAACAGTGCTGTCGTTGTCGTAATGGGGCAGAGAACCGATTTATCTGACGTCAAAAAGAGGACGATCTTTGACATTCGGCCCAAAAATATAAACATTTCCGAAACGGCAAATTTTGTAAACTGTTCGCATGCCACTGTGCTTGAAGTATACGATGCATGACAAAATGGCGTTATCCGAAACTGGCGCCGAGGCAACTGTGGTGCACCACGAGCCATAGATGACAGCGGTGAACGACGGCTGTGGAGACGTGCAAGTGTAGAACAACTGAGTCCCCAGGTGAACCACGGAGCTACCAACAATGTCTCCTCCACGACTGATCAGCGAACTTTGCTGCTCGTGGGCCTCTGTCGTAGGCGCCTGGTTCGTGAAACATTCTGACTGTTGTTCATCGGCGATGAAGGCTAATACCTCGACTCCATCGAGAGGTGACAGGTGGCCTTTTCAGATGCATCACGTTTTATGCTCCATAGGACAGATGGCCGTTGGCGTGTACGCCCCTGCAACAACCGTCCGAAGAGTGCAGGCCGCCAAGCCGAAGGAGGGAGCATTATGGGCAGAGGAATGTTTTCGTGGCATTCTCTAGATGATCTCATAATTCTGGAATGCACAATGGATCAACACAAGTATGCATCCATCCTTGGGGACCACGTCCACCCCTACATGCAGTTTGTTTTTCCACGGCACTATTGCATCTACCAGTAGGACAAGGCAACGTGTTACACAACTGACGAGCCGGCCGAAGTGGCCGTGCGGCTAAAGGCGCTGCAGTCTGGAGCCGCAAGACCGCTACGGTCGCAGGTTCGAATCCTGCCTCGGGCATGGATGTTTGTGATGTCCTTAGGTTAGTTAGGTTTAACTAGTTCTAAGTTCTAGGGGACTAATGACCTCAGCAGTTGAGTCCCATAGTGCTCAGAGCCATTTGAACCATTTTTTACACAACTGACAGTGTACGTACGTGGTTCTAAGAGCACCAGAATGAGTTTACCGTAAACCCCTGGCAATCAGATTCTCCAGATTTAAACCCAATCGATAATCTGTAAGACCGCCTCGATAGGACTGTACGCGCCACGGATCCTCAACCGAGAAACCTAGGCTAGCGCAAGTGGGCAAAGCACTGGAGTCGGCATGGCTGCACATCCCTGTCCGTACCTTCCAGAACGTCACTGACTCTTTTCCTGCACGTCTTGCAGCGATCTGCACTGGAAATGGTGGTTATTCAGGCTTTTGATAAGTGGTCACATTAATGAGACTGGACAGTGTAGCTACAGAGGAGGAGACTGCCAACTGCATTCGATGTAAATAATAATTATCTTTTTTTATATTCGTGATCTGAAATATTATGAAGTTTATGTAAAGTCATGATCTGAAGATTCTATCCGTATGTTACAGGATATGATGACAATCTTTTGTGAATGAAAACACTGTCCAGGTGTGCTGTATTACTTCTTTATTATCTATGGAATTGGCCAGTTTCGACCTTTCGTCATCTGAAGCATATGTTTTAAGCTTCCAGCTTCACTGTACGTTATTATATATCGTTGGTAATGCATTGTAAAGTGAAAGTGGAAGCTTACAACACATACTTGAAAATGACCAAAGGTCGAAATTGGCCAATGTCATAGATAATAAAAGATAATACAGACTACCTGGACCGTGTTATCATTCACAATAAACGTTGAAGCTGTAGCCTCTACAAAAATTAAAATTTGAAAATCATGACAATCGCCTAGCCTAGTTCTGCAGCAGTTGCTGGATGAGGCACCAGCAGCGTAATTACTGGAGCAGATGGCAGCTGCAGAGGATGATGATGAGCAGGTGGTGTTCCTTGTAAGTACTGAAACATTTTTGGACTTGTTTGTGTGTGTGCATGTGCAAGACTTCATCATTTGAGGATTCTTTCTATGTGTTACAGATGAATTATGCTGTGACTTCTATGAATGATGATGGTGTTCTTCTGGGCAACCATCCATTCTCACTTCCTTATTTTATATATGTTTTCACTCAAAATAAAAACTACTTATTTACTCTGTCCTTTTTTTACGCTTACTAGATGGCAGGGGCCAGTCACATCTTATACCAGCAGGGGTTGTTGAGTCAATATCAATGACCCACAAAAAAAAATACTCATAAGTACCAGTCCATATGCTACACATGTTGTCGTTATTGCTACATCAAAAAAGCTACGCTTACAGGGTGATTTTCTCTTTTTTTTAGGAATACTGGATGCTGACATGCTGTTGTGGACTCTGGAACCCACGCCCAGCAGCGTTTCATGGGCGCCAGAGCCCGTACTCAGCCCATCGGAGGAGACAGAAGAGGCGTACGCCTTCTCCGGATGTACTTGCTATACTAGTGCACCTATACTGGCCAGCAGCACTTCTCAGGAAGCCCTAACAGCGCCAGGTACGTGATGCTACGGAATTACCTTGTAAAGTGATTCCGTGTGCACTTAAAGATACGATCTTACATTCCGACATTGAGAATCAGGCAGCGTATCAGCATCCAGTTCTGTTTCTCAGTGAATGTCAGTATGTGTGGGGATGGGAAATTTTCAAGATCTCTGATGACCCGCAATTTACGGCCATAAAATGCAGTGCTACATTACCATCACAACGAGTGGTGACGTTATCACAAAGTTCTTACATTTATGGGAGCAAGTTGATGCGATATTAAGAGGCATTCCGTTTCCTGAGTGGTATGAAAGTTTTATAAAACAGAAGGTACAGATCCGATCCATCTAATTTTAAGAAAAAGCCTCGGGGAAAGCCCTAAACAGGGTTCTGTGATTGGGGAACGGCAGATACAATTTCGATTCATATTCCTCCTGTATCCGTCTTCCGAGAGATGTAGCTGATGAAAGAGTCATTGTTAATGTGAAAAATTACATTTGTATGTTTACTTGGTTTCTTCTGTTTTGCGAGAAAATATTTGAGGAAAATGCAGAGCGTACAAGTAAATACGACATACGTTTATCCATTGTTTTCAGGGTTTCTTCTGTGACTGTATTACTTTCGTGAAATAAAGAACAGCCGCCTACGGTCTCAATCGTGAAATTATGATTTTGAAGCACAGTACGAGCAAACACCTTTATGTACACTCCTGGAAATTGAAATAAGAACACCGTGAATTCATTGTCCCAGGAAGGGGAAACTTTACTGACACATTCCTGGGGTCAGATACATCACATGATCACGCTGACAGAACCACAGGCACATAGACACAGGCAACAGAGCATGCACAATGTCGGCACTAGTACAGTGTATATCCACCTTTCGCAGCAATGCAGGCTGCTATTCTCCCATGGAGACGATCGTAGAGATGCTGGATGTAGTCCTGTGGAACGGCTTGCCATGCCATTTCCACCTGGCGCCTCAGTTGGACCAGCGTTCGTGCTGGACGTGCAGACCGCGTGAGACGACGCTTCATCCAGTCCCAAACATGCTCAATGGGGGACAGATCCGGAGATCTTGCTAGCCAGGGTAGTTGACTTACACCTTCTAGAGCACGTTGGGTGGCACGGGATACATGCGGACGTGCGTTGTCCTGTTGGAACAGCAAGTTCCCTTGCCGGTCTAGGAATGGTAGAACGATGGGTTCGATGACGGTTTGGATGTACCGTGCACTATTCAGTGTCCCCTCGACGATCACCAGTGGTGTACGGCCAGTGTAGGAGATCGCTCCCCACACCATGATGCCGGGTGTTGGCCCTGTGTGCCTCGGTCGTATGCAGTCCTGATTGTGGCGCTCACCTGCACGGCGCCAAACACGCATACGACCATCATTGGCACCAAGGCAGAAGCGACTCTCATCGCTGAAGACGACACGTCTCCATTCGTCCCTCCATTCACGCCTGTCGCGACACCACTGGAGGCGGGCTGCACGATGTTGGGGCGTGAGCGGAAGACGGCCTAACGGTGTGCGGGACCGTAGCCCAGCTTCATGGAGACGGTTGCGAATGGTCCTCGCCGATACCCCAGGAGCAACAGTGTCCCTAATTTGCTGGGAAGTGGCGGTGCGGTCCCCTACGGCACTGCGTAGGATCCTACGGTCTTGGCGTGCATCCGTGCGTCGCTGCGGTCCGGTCCCAGGTCGACGGGCACGTGCACCTTCCGCCGACCACTGGCGACAACATCGATGTACTGTGGAGACCTCACGCCCCACGTGTTGAGCAATTCGGCGGTACGTCCACCCGGCCTCCCGCATGCCCACTATACGCCCTCGCTCAAAGTCCGTCAACTGCACATACGGTTCACGTCCACGCTGTCGCGGCATGCTGCCAGTGTTAAAGACTGCGATGGAGCTCCGTATGCCAAGGCAAACTGGCTGACACTGACGGCGGCGGTGTACAAATGCTGCGCAGCTAGCGCCATTCGACGGCCAACACCGCGGTTCCTGGTGTGTCCGCTGTGCCGTGCGTGTGATCATTGCTTGTACAGCCCTCTCGCAGTGTCCGGAGCAAGTATGGTGGGTTTGACACACCGGTGTCAATGTGTTCTTTTTTCCATTTCCAGGAGTGTACATACACACACTTTCCATATTACAGCACATTTGAAAATACAAGTTCAAATAAGTTAAGCAATTTTAAATTTAGAGATGCTGCATTTCTATAAATCTGTAGGTATTATAATTTCAAAGAACGTATAAGTTATTACATAATTTATTACAAAGAGGTAATACTTTAAAACAAGTATTGGTGTGTATGTCGAAAGTGGTTGTATGTTATAAAATGGTTGCACTATTAGAAAATAGTTTCTTTAGGAACAAATAAACTTTTAAAATTACTGAAAAATTGTGACTGCTAAACTCTATTTGTTGACTAAGTATATTTTCAGAAGAGCGTTTTTTAACAATATTTCTAATTGTTCTACCAGATCAGGCTTTTCCATGGTTTTCTATAAAGACAGTTCAGGTTTTGTGGATGTCACTTGGTCTGTGTCTGTTAAACATACAGTCAAAAAGCATCAGTGATTTCGTTGTAGCGTATATGGAAAGCTTTTCGTGTTTTGCCTATGTGAAATGCAGGGCAAATGTTACTTTGTTCCACTGTGTTCTTTTATTTGAGTGTTTGTATTTACTGTGTGAGCTAAGTGGTTCGAAGTTTGTTGTTCATCAAGAAAGATGTTTTAATATTATTGTTTCTAAATAAGTTAGCAATTTTTTGTGATGCTGTGCCTAACTAGGGAATACTTGTAAAGATACACTTGATATTCTTTTTGTTTTAACTTTTGTTTACAAATGTGCTGTAGAATGGATAGTGCGTATATACACATAAACGTGTTTATTCGTAGGGTGCTTCAAAGCCACGTATCCAGTACTGGAAATAGTAAATTATTTTTCGACTTCTCTTAGTTTTGTGAATTTATTTTCACAATGTGCCAAACAGAAATATACTGTTGTAATCTTATCAGAACCAGAATTAACCAAGCTCTGAAAAAAAAAAAACTGATGTAAACCGACAAAGCACTAGAAGATGAGCCACCAGGTCTCGAAATGCATCGTGCATTGAAACAAATTCACGATTGTGACTGAAGGGAGTTGCTCATTATTTTACGTAAATACAATATATTTGACATTCGTTGGTACTATAAACGTATTGGTATTGATTTACCCATGAAATTTCAGGACTCTGTAAACTCTGAGATTCAGAATACCGGCATATTCCTTCACGTATATGGCCAAAAAATGAAAGAAAAGTATGATGGGCAGAAGAAGAAGAACATCAAGCATAAGGTTGTCAGGCCCCTCCACTAACTCTCATTCACAAGTCAACGTGAAATACATGCTAATCTGTTGCTTACGTCTTTTAGCGCTGAACAGCATTACTATTGGATCAAAAACATATCCTGCCTTAATTCCTCCTAGTTGATTACATACAGTCACACATTACATACTTATTGTAGGTGCCTGAATGACTTCTGAGCAAATGAGGACAAGACGGAATGCTCTCCCCAGGTTATGGTACACATAGAAATGCATGCTGGGAAGAGTTCTCATAGTTTAAGAAATGTTCACTCAGGGAACGAGTATCTTTTGTATTGTATGCAGAACTTCTAGTTACACTGGTGGCCTTCATACAACCCTCACAAAACGACACCCACCATTGCTGCAGTGTAGCTGGTTCTACGTTCAAATGATTCTAGGTGCAAGTCTCTTAAGTCAGAGAGTACACTACCTGACAAAAAGGTGAAGCACCAAGGAGATGAGGAAGTGACCAAACAGAATTTAAAGGGTTGGAGGGTATGTGATGTTACTGTAGTGGTTGCAAAGACGACTCAAATTTACAAAGAACTTCGCACACTGAGCCCACTTATCAGTATGGCATTACACCCTGCTGGTTTGGATACGTAGACTGATCTAGTTAGGAAGGTCATCACAAATCAGTTGTGTCCTCTCCTGAGGGAAGATGGTCGACAACTGTTGTAACTGGACCTTGATACCCTGGACACTATATCACTGGGATGTAGCTAGTATCCGAGTAGGAACCACAAGTATTCTATCAGAGACCGACCTGGGGATCTTGCTAACTATGGGATTACCACAACATCACGCAGACAGTTGAAAGAGACACGTGCGATGACTGGACAAGTATTATGCTGTCGAAAAATGGCACCATGATGCTGTTACACTAGAGGTATCACATGAGGAAAATGCGTGTGTAAGAATTGGTAGCAAAAGTTAGGTGTGGGGAAGTTAGGCGCGGAACTTGAAGAAAGAAGAAGAAGGCTACGCAGAGGCATGCTGAGTTCGTGTCAGCAGTGGAGATTGCGGGAGCAACGGGCGCCCCGGGTCGTTGGTGGCAACTTCGTTCATCTTCGCCGGCATACGTTCGGCAGCAGCAGAAGTAGCCAGCATGGCCGATAACTTAAGTACATGATTCTATAGTGTTAATATGTGCGAAACCGCAGAATTACCGTCAGTGATGCAACTTCCAACGGATGTGTGGTTCAGGTAATGTTAGTGGAACAATTGGTCCAAAATCTCAGTACTATGGTGTTGATAGGGAAGGTATTAGTGGGTTCAGACAGTCCAAAATCAGGAAGCGAAGTAAGCTTTCTGACAATAAATCGTTACAATTAATAAAAATTTTGCTACGAATGCAATTTGGTACAGGGGCGTTGACTACAGAAATGGAACACGGAAACTCCAGTCTCAGTTCAAATATTGCAAGAGTAAAAGCAGAGGTGGAAAAACGCAAATCAGATGTTGAAGGCATTATTCGTACAAAATTAGAAGTTACAAGGGCAGGCATGGGAAAAATTTCTGAGGGGGTTGGATTACTCGACATCAGAGTCGATACAGTATAAAAAGATTTCGGAGAAATTTGGAAAAGATATTGGATGAGATGAGTAGCGTTATTAAGAATTGTGTGCTGAGGCAAAATATAGACGAGGAATTGACCGCTAAAACGTTTAACAGTTTGTCAGGTAGAGTAATAGAATGTGAGAAAGAGGTTATTAAGAACAGAGAACGTTTTGAAGCTGCAGTAATTAAAGAATCTGTGCAGCATGAACAGCAGTTTTAAGATATACGGGCAGAATTAAATTCTTTGGCAGTAAATCAGGACTCTACTGTTATAATGCTCCATGAGATGTTTCAGGAACCACGAAGTGTTTTGAAAACGATGGAAAACACCATTCAGTTGATTTTGTTGCTGCATGTGGAGATGGTTTTGCGTGAGAAATGCGGGAAGAGCAAAAATTAAGTTCGCGAAAACGCATCTTAAAGGCAATTCACAATCGTGTGCTAATTTAATGAGTGCTTCATTTACTCCCATGAAGTATTGGAGAGTTTCTCCTGAACAGATTCTCGAGTGAAGAGAAGCAAACGCGACTTCAGAATGAGTTTCTAAACGGACCGAGTTTCAGACACGGGAGCCGGCCGAAGTGGCCGAGCGGTTCTGGGCGCTACAGTCTGGAACCGCGCGACCGCTACGATCGCAGGTTCGAATCCTGCCTCGGGCATGGATGTGTGTGATGTCCTTAGGTTAGTTAGGTTTAAGTAGTTCTAAGTTCTAGGGGACTGATGACCTCAGAAGTTAAGTCATATAGTGCTCAGAGCCTTTTGAACCATTTCAGACACGGAAGCGGGTGGATGCGGAATTTTTGTGTATATGAACTGGCCAAATAGACGCTTATAAGCTGTCCGCTGGGAGTGTTGACGGAGATTTAGAAGCTCAAGCGACGTCTACCGGAATTTTCACAACAGGATCTTGTCAAAAAAATGGTTCAAACGCCTCTGAGCACTATGGGACTTAACATCTGTGGTCATCAGTCCCCTAGAACTTAGAACTAGTTAAACCTAACTAACCTAAGGACATCACAAACATCCATGCCCGAGGCAGGATTCGAACCTGCGACCGTAGCGGTCTTGCGGCTCCAGACTGCAGCGCCTTTAGCCGCACGGCCACTTCGGCCGGCTCGTCAGTTGTGTAACACGTTGCCTTGTCCTACTGGTAGATGCAATAGTGCCGTGGAAAAACAAACTGCATGTAGGGGTGGACGTGGTCCCCAAGGATGGATGCATACTTGTGTTGATCCATTGTGCATTCCAGAATTATGAGATCATCCAGAGAATGCCACGAAAACATTCCTCTGCCCATAATGCTCCCTCCTTCGGCTTGGCGGCCTGCACTCTTCGGACGGTTGTTGCAGGGGCGTACACGCCAACGGCCATCTGTCCTATGGAGCATAAAACTAACTAACCTTAGGATATCAAACACATCCATGCCCGTGACAGGATTCGAACCTGCGACCGTAGCGGTCACGCGGTTCCAGACTGAAGCGCCTAGAACCGTACGGCCACACCGGCCGGCAGGATCTTGTCCACACCACGATAAATTCCATTGACGACTTTTTAGATTTTATTGATAAACTTAAACAGGTGTCGAAGTTGAAGCCACATAATGGGAGCAGTAGACAGGGAAGTGGGTACTAGAATAGGAATTATAATAATCACGAAAATAATTATCATTGTTATGCTGACAATATTTTTCAAAAGGTAAATGGAAATGGGAATTCTCACAACGGAAATCAAAACCGGGAACGAAGATTTGAGGAGCAGGAGCGTCACGAAATGCGACACCAGAATACGAGGTCGGGAAAGTAGAGTTCGCTCACTGCGAAATAAACCGGTGGTGGAAAGAACACGTTATTTTAAAAAAATTCTATGGGTGTCGAAAATTCGGTAAAGTAGCCACAAACATTAGAGATGGAGGTTATAAGAAGTAAGAATAAAACGGGGAATAATTTTAAACAGTGCAAACATAAAGAGGCCACCAGAAATATAAAATGTGTAGAGATGTTTTATAGTGATGACATGGGGCTGAAAAATTTATTTTGTTCAAATGGTTCAAATGACTCTGAGCACTATGGGACTTAACATCTGAGGTCATCAGTCCCCTAGACCTTAGAGCTACTTAAACCTAAATAGCTGTATACATGGTAGAATCCTGGAGATACTAGAAGGTATCAGATAGATTATATAATGGTAAGACAGAGATTTAGGAATCAGGTTTTAAATTGTAAGACATTGCCTGGGGCAGATGTGGACTCTGACCACAATCTACTGGTTACGAACTGTAGATTAAAACTGAAGAAACTGCAAAAAGGTGAAAATTTAAGGAGATGGGACCTGGATAAACTGACTAAACCAGAGGTTGTACAGAGTTTCAGGGAGAGCATAAGGGAACAATTGACAGGGATGGGGGAAAGAAATACAGTAGAAGAAGAATGGGTAGCTCTGAGGGATGAAGTTGTGAAGGCATCAGAGGATCAAGTAGGTAAAAAGACGAGGGCTAGTAGAAATCCTTGGGTAACAGAAGAAATATTGAATTTAACTGATGAAAGGAGAAAATATAAAAACGCAGTAAATGAAGCGGGCAAAAAGGAATACAAACGTCTCAAAAATGAGATCGACAGGAAATGCAAAATGGATAAGCAGGGATGACTAGAGCACAAATGTAAGGATGTAGAGGCTTATCTCACTAGGGGTAAGATAGATACTGCCTACAGGAAAATTAAAGAGACCTTTGGAGAAAAGAGAGCCACTTGTATGAATATCAAGAGCTCAGATGAAAACCCAGTTCTAAACAAAGAAGGGAAAGCAGAAAGGTGGAAGGAGTATATAGAGGGTCTATACAAGAGTGATGTACTTGAGGACAATATTATGGAAATGGAAGATGATGTAGATGAAGATGAAATGGGAGATACGATACTGCGTGAAGAGTTTGACAGAGCACTGAAAGACCTGAGTCGAAACAAGGCCCCGGGAGTGGACAACATTCCATTAGAACTACTGACGGCCTTGGGAGAGCCAGTCCTGACAAAACTCTACCATCTGGTGAGCAAGATGTATGACACAGGTGAAATACCCTCAGACTTCAAGAAGAATATAATAGTCCCAAGCCCAAAGAAAGCAGGTGTTGACAGATGTGAAAATTACCGAACTATCAGTTTAATAAGTCACAGCTGCAAAATACTAACGCGAATTCTTTACAGACAAATGGAAAAACTGGTAGAAGCCCACCTTGGCGAAGACCAGTTTGGATTCCGCAGAAATGTTGGAACACGTGAGGCAATACTGACCATACTACTTATGTTAGAAGAAAGATTAAGGAGAGGTAAACCTACGTTTATAGCATTTGTAGACTTAGAGAAAGCTTTTGACAATGTTGACTGGAATACTCTCTTTCAAATTCTAAAGGTGGCAGTGGTAAAATACAGGGAGCGAAGGACTATTTCCAATTTGTACAGAAACCAGATGGCAGTTATAAGAGTCGAGGGATATGAAAGGGAAGCAGTGGTTGGGAAGGGAGTGAGACAGGGTTGTAGCCTGTCCCCGATGATATTCAATCTGTATATTGAGCAAGCACTAAAGGAAATAAAAGAAAAATTCGGAGTAGGTATTAAAGTCCATGGAGAAGAAATAAAAGCGTTAAGGATCGCCGATGACATCGTAATTTTGTCAGAGACAGCAAAGGACTTAGAAGAACTGTTGAACGGAATGGACAGTGTCTTGAAAGGAGGATATAAAATGAACATCATCTAAAGCAAAACGAGGATAATGGAATGTAGTCGAATTAAGTCGGGTGATGCTGAGGGAATTACATTAGGAAATGAGACACTTAAAGTAGTAAAGGAGTTTTGCTATTTGGGGAGCAAAATAACTGATGATGGTCGAAGTAGAGAGGATATAAAATGTAGACTGGAAATGGCAAGGAAAGCGTTTCTGAAGAAGAGAAATTTGTTAACATCGAGTATAGATTTAAGTGTCATGAAGTCGTTTGTGAAAGTATTTGTATGGAGTGTAGCGATGTATGGAAGTGAAAGATGGACGATAAATAGTTTGGACAAGAAGAGAATATAAGCTTTCGAAATGTGGTGCTACAGAAAAATGCTGAAGATTAGATGGGTACATCACATAACTAATGAGGAGGTATTGAATAGAATTGGGGAGAAGAGGAGTTTGTGGCACAACTAGACAAGAAGAAGGGACCGGTTGGTAGGACATGTTCTGAGGCATCAAGGGGTCACAAATTTAGCATTGGAGGGCTGCGTGGAGGGTAAAATTCGTAGAGGGAGACCAAGAGATGAATACACTAAGCAGATTCAGAAAGATGTAAGTTGCAGTAAGTACTGGGAGACGAAGAAGCTTGCACTGGATAGAGTAGCATGGAGAGCTACATCAAACCAGTCTCAGGACTGGAGACAACAAGAACAAACCTAACTAACCTAAGGATATCACACACATCCATGCCCGAGGCAGGATTAAAACCTGCGACCGTAGCAGCAGCGCGGTTCCGGACTGAAGCGCCTAGAACTGCTAGGTCACTCCGGCCGGCCATTTATTTTGTGAAAGGGAAGTGATTGATGGAATGAATGCGTTTTTGGTGGAAAATTCTGTGATTAGTAGAGAGGCAGGGGTAGATCTGAAATGGCTAGAGATAAAATGTATGATGAATTCAGTAGTAACGATTATAGTAATGTAGATGAAAGAAATGCAGATGGTTTTGTGTTGGAGGAAGTAAATGAAGCTATCTGTGAAGGCGGCAAAGGTGTAGCCTCGTCAGTTGGAGATGGCGTCTGTGGTGTGTAAACGGAAATATGTGGAGGTATTTGTGAAGACGGTGCAGCAATAGTCTCGTCAGCTGGTGATGAACATTATTATGTAACGGCGATTGCGGGTGATTTATTGTTAAAAAGAGGCAAAGCTGATGTTTTAGGTGTTTAAGCTGTGAAGATTGAAACTACTGGTATTTCGGCATTTATATGTGTTGACGGAAGTGAACCGATGGCTCTTGATGAAAACATGAATTTTGTGTGGATGTTGAAGAAAGAATGTGAAATTGTGTTAGACGGTATGTTAAAGCATAAACTAGCGGAGGCGTCTGATAGGAGAGGAAATGTGAAGGAGTAAGGCTTAGATCCGAGATTGGCGAAATTCAGGTGGGCTGTGAGTTCCAATGTGGAGCGATGCAATAGCGTTAATTTATGCGATGTATCGGCGGATATTGACGGGGTTATTGGTGGCGATTGCTTTAATACATCGGCGGATGTAGTATCTGTTTTAAGTAATGAATCTTATGAGTTATCGGTGGATGTTAATTGTCTTACTTGTGATAAAGTTTGTAGTGTCTCGGCTGAAATAAGTGAGGATTTGTTTAAGAGACGAAGGTTTAAGTTGTGTCGCTAATCGGGAGAATGCTGCAACAACTGATATCGTTACTTTGGTGGAAGCGATCTTTGTATTTGATGCTTACGGTGCTAGTAAATAACGGATTTTGAGGGTGATTTAAATCCAATAGATGAGCTGGAGGTGGATCAGGAGAATGAAATTGAGGGTTGTTACGAAATTATAATGTGTACCAAAAATATGGAAGAAAAAGAAAGGGACGTTGAAAATAACCTTTTGAGGGAACAGTGTTTAGAGAGGGGTGAAATTAAGAATGTGCAGCCTATAAGTGAATTGATCGATGTTAGTCATGAAAGAAAGCGTGCATATCTCGAAACTAAAGATGCGGTTCCAGCGGTTGTCACAAATTTTGTCCCTAAACGGAAGAGTCCGTTGATAACGAGGACATAAGAGTCGAATTTGGCCAATTCACAAAAAACGTAGAAAACCTAAGGTTCAAAAGGTACAGTGGCGGTATAAATGTTATAAGAGGCAACAGTGGCAGAATTTCACCTTTTGAAAGAAGAGTGGCATGTATATAAATAAATATGTCTATGTAAATGTGTAATTTTCACGTGTAGTTTATAAGAATTTTGGGGTCCATTTCTGTTTGAATTAAAGGGTAATCTTGGTGAATTTATGACGTATGTAAAATGTGTAAAGGCGCAACGAGTGAGCTAATATTGGCCTCACAAATCTTGGTGCTGGGGGATCGGCAGAACAAAATTAATTTCCTTAATTTACGTAAGAGAGGAGCAAGAAATTTTTGTATTTAAAATTGGGGGTAAAATTTCTAGGGCTTACTTAATTGTGTTTTCGTAGTATTTTGAACGGGTTTCTCATGTACTAGATAAAGTCTATTTGTAATTATTGTTGCCACAAAATCTGGTTCTTGGAGGTCGTCAGACGTAATTAAAATTTTAATTGCTTGTGGGAATAGAACGTGTAGCTATGTGCAAAGTATAAGCAAAGTCTTGGTAGTGTATTTCGTGGAGTAAATCCATAATATAAGTTTTTTTGGAAGACTTTTGAATATACTTATGTATGTAAAATTCTGAAGATAAATGGTATTTTAGAACAGATATGAGTGAACATTTGTTGAGTATACAATGCAGTTATCTGCTGAGTTAAAAGGTAGTTAAATAGGCAATATCTGCACAGGGCAATATTAGTTTTAAAAACTTCTAAAGCAGTGATAAAATGTTAGGTGATTTATGGAGTCGAGTAATTTCATTTCACGAAAGACCTGTTTTCTTGTGGGAACATGGACAGAATGTTTGAAATGTCGAGCTGAATCTCGTGTTTTGCCTATGCGATAAATCGGTTTTTGTTTGCCATCCTGTTTGTGAATGTTTCATTCCACTGGTAGGGCGTTCAGTGTACGATCTATGGGAATCCAGGAAGTTATATGATTACTGTAACTACCCCACCGTCATATTTCGACAGCTATCATCCTTCAGCACTCACGGTGACTGCGGACTGACGCACATTTCAGCGTAGTACCTGGCCAGAGGGGTCAAGAAATTCTGCAGAGTTGCTGGACTGCGAAGCATCCAAACTTCGAAGCCAGAACACCGATCTATGTTGTGTTGGTGATGGTGAAGTGCTACGCTTTTTGAAAGATCTAGCTGACTCAAAAGTTACGTGAAAGTTATGCGTTTATCTTGGCATTTAATTAATATGAAATAATTTTCATAATTTGTGTTTGATTTAGTAACTGTATGCAGATAAGGTGTTACAGTATATCCTAGGAGGTACATGCAGTTCCATACACCACTACAGAGATACTTACACTATTGTTCTGACATGCATTTGGGTATTCTAGTTACATATTACGTGTATTTATTTACCATGTGAGTATGTCAAATGTGGTGCGACTTATTGAGACAAATTAGCGAGCTAATGTGCCACGTTAGTGGAAGTGTGTAACGTTACGCGTATGTAGGCGAGTGATTTGGCCGCTTTGAGTTGCTAGGAGGTAACGTAAATTTGCTTGTGGGGGCCTGGGGCTTAGGGCGTGGCTTGGCCGTCCCGGCCAAAGCACCGTGGCTGGAAAGGCCGCAGCGGCCGGTACAGGGCAGCCGTGTACAGAGACGAGCAGTGTCGCCAGAAATGGATAAATCTCAAAGCTGGCGATTTGGACAGCTGTTATTCGATTGCCGTTGTGCAGGAGACACTGCTCCGAAAATGGCGAAATGTCTGGCAAGCTAAAACGTGGCTTCTTACATGTCTTTGAGAATCTAAGATAATATTTACTGTTAAGTATTAAACCAAACCTGAACTCATCTGCGATCTCAGACAAATGAAGTGTATCCAATGCGACAACAATTTTTCAATATCTTTAGAGCCACATGAGCTAATATTTCCCAGTGACTAACATTTTCGCAATGAACATCTGAATTAACAACTTTTAAACGCTTACTATGATTTCAGTATATGATATCTCAGATGATAGCATTACACTGTGGCTATCATATCTGAAAACTACGAATCTTTATCTATTTTATTTTTTGACGACGTATTTTATATCTTTTTTATTAGGCAAATGTTTGCCAGAACATCGTATTCTCCACAACTATACAGCTAATGAATACATTATGAATGCCTCACATATTGTCATATTTGTGTAGCTTACTATTTTTAACGAAAATTCGTTGTTATTTGTCATAAGCACAGTTGAGTAAGAACGCTGCCTGATTTATTCATGAGGTGATTGATTCTGAGTGGTCAACGGCCGCTTCGGTACTCTAACTTTTGAAGGAACTTTACACATCAAGAGGTCTGAATGTTCTCCAGACAGACAGGGAGGAAGTTACTATTTTTTTATCGTGTATGTTAATTTGCAAGTCTTGAGCCAGTGAATCTTTCGTGTACTGCGATTACGAAATACACTTCGTTTTCACGTATCTTACGGGACTATTTAGTCTGGGGATTTTGCTGCCATTCTCATACGCTCGCAACGTAATTTAACTGCATTTGATGAGGGCATTTTTGTTTGTATTTTAACTGAATATCGTAGGACCACTTCCCGTTTATTTGAGACGTCTTTTCTTGAATAAATATTATTCAACATAATTCTCTGTCGTCTACATCAATTACAGACATTGAAATAGAACCATTGTTGTTAAATTGTTCATTTAATTTTTATTTTGTATCTCTGTGTATTTTATTAACTCATAAATCTAGCCAATGCATAGATTGTTTGACTACAGGATCGCAGCTACAAATTATTATTAGCAGTGAATTATCTGCGGGGTATGAAAGTAGGTGTCGAGCTATTCTTTTTAAACTGAGCAGTGTAAGCCCAAGTACCTAAAGTACGAGTAACCGCAGGTAAAGACGCAACTGGTTTGTTCGTATGGAATGCTGCTACGAAGAGCAACTACGCTATCAGTGTTACGTACAATCGCATCCTGCCTCTCTAACTGTTCATCTCCTCTTACCTCTCTCTCAGTCCATCTGCTCCTCCCTCCTCTCTTCGCCCATCTGTACCTCCCCCCCCCCTCTGTCCATCTTCTCCTTCGGCCTCTGTTCATCATCTCCTTTCCGTTATAATTCCATGTACTCATTTTCCTCTCTTCGTCAGTCTGCTCCATCCCTTCTCTCTGTTCATCTTCTCATTCCCCTTTTTCGTTCATCTCCTCCTCCTCCTCTCTCTGTTCATCTCCTCACCCTTCTGTCTGTACATCTCCTCCTCTTCCCCTTACTCTGTCCAGTCCATTTCCTCCACCCTCTCTCTCTATTCATCTCGTCTACCTCCTCTCTCTTCCTGTCTCTTCCTAGACCTGTCTCTGTTCATCTCCTTCTCTCCCCTCTCCCTATCCATTTCTCCATTTTCTGGCTCCGTCCCTCTCCTACCTAACTGTGTCTATCTCCTCATTTCCCCCTCTGTCTATCCATCTCCTCCTCCCGCCGTTTCCCGCCCGAATAGGGGGCTGATGGTTCTTACCCCCGCAGTAGTTCTTTCCATATCGAAACTAATGACTGTACCAAATTTGGTTGAAATCGTTCCAGGGATATAGGATGAATTTCTCACCCGGGGCTTTAGGATGAATTTCTCAACCGGGGCTTTGCCCGCGTACGAAAGTGTCAAATATATTTCACATGTATCTAACAGATTTTACACGTATTTGTACACACATTCCACCTGTATCTCTAGGGAATTTCGCCCTGCAGTTTCATTGTCACCCTGCTCGATGGTTACGACGTTGTATCTCCGGAAATATGTATGGTACGACGTTATACTCTCAATTTTACTAGTAAATTCACTGGTATATGTGAATACTGTCTCCAAAATGTGTCGCGAATACGGTTAGTAGCAAAGAAGTAATAAATCAAAAGTCAGGCTTGATGCGGCGGTTTTACTGCATGAATAGCAAAAATGTAGTAAGTGATAAACAATTTTTCGTTTTATCGTTGCTTGGCTGTTGTCAGCGAGTAAAAAATTGTTGAAGGTCTGATATGATGTGTAATGTTTGTTGCAGGTCACTAAGTACTCTCATTTTCATATACTGGCAGACTAAAGTAAGGGTATTCGCTGGTTGGAGGCTACGCTGTTTTTTCAGTCCCATCCCTGAATTTGGCAGGTGGTTCTTACCCCACGACGATTCTTTCCAGGCAGTACGTGCTACTCTGAAGAGACAAAGAAACTAATGCACCCGCCTGATACCGTGCAGGGCCCTCGCGAGCACGCAGAAGTGCCGCAACGGGACACGGCATGGACTAAACTAATGTTTGAAGTAGTGCTGGAGGGAATTGATACCAAGAATCCTGCAGGGCTGTCCATAAATCCGTAAGGGTACGAGGGGTTGGAGATCTCTTCTGAAAAGCACGTTGCAAGGCATCCCAGATATACTCAGTAATGTTCGTGTCTGGGGAGTTTGGTGGCCGGCGGAAGTGTTTAAGCTTAGAGGAGTGTACCTGGAGACACTCTGTAGAAATTCTGGACGTGTGGGTGTCGCATAGTCCCGCTGGAATTGCCGAAGTCCGTCGAATTGCACAATGGGCATGGCTGGACGCAAATGATGCTTACGTACTTGTTACCTGCCAGATTCGTATCTAGACGTATCAGGGGTCTCATATAATTCCAACTGCACACACCCCATATCGTTACAGAGCCTCCACCAGCTTGAACAGTCCACTGCTGACATGTAGGGTCCATGGATTCATGAGGTTGTCTCCATACCCGTACACGTCCATCCGCTCGATACAATTTGAAACGACTTTGTGTCGTGCTGTCATCAAGGGTACACGAGTGGGCCATCGACTCCGAAAGCCCATATCGATGAAGTTTCGTTGAATGACTCGCACGCTGACACTTGTCGATGGCCCAGCATTGAAATCTGCAGCAATTTTCGGGAGAGTTGCACTTCTGTCACGTTGAACGATTCTCTTCAGTTGTCGTTAGTTCTGTTCTTCCAGGATCTTTTTCGGCACCAGCGATGTCGGAGAGTTAATGATTTACCGGATTCCTGGTATTCGCGGTACACTCGTGAAATGGTCTTACGGGAAAATCTCCACTTCATCGCTACCTGCGAGATGATGTGTCCCATCTCTCGTGCGCCGACTGTAACAACACTTTCAAACTCACTTAAATCTTGGTAACCTGCCACTATAGCAGCAGTATCCAATCTAACAACTGCGCCAGACACTTGTTGGCTGGCCGGAGTGGCCGAGCTGTTCTAGGCGCTACAGTCTGGAACCGCGGGACCGCTACGGTCGCCGGTTCGAATCCTGCCTCGGGCATGGATGTGTTTGATGTCCTTAGGTTAGTTAGGTTTAAGTAGTTCTAAGTTCTAGGGGACTGATGACCTCAGAATTTAAGTCCCGTAGTGCTCCGAGCCATTTGAACCATTTAGACACTTGTTGTCTTACATAGGCGTTGCCGACCCCAGCGCCATATTATGACAGTTTACATATCGCTGTATCTGAATACGCATATCTGTACCAGTTTTTTTGGCGCTTCAGTGTATGTGTACCAAGTTTGAGTGAAATCGAGCCAGCAGTTTAGGAGGAGGTGTGGAACATACATACATGGGTACATACATACTTGTATACGTACATCCATATACACGTATATATGGATTTTGTTACGTGGTAGTCGTTACATACGCGTTATTTTGTTTTGTTGTTACATGATGACCGCCATATAAGCATTGCTTTGTTTTGTTTTTGATTACGTGGTGGTGGTAAGTTCCTATGGGAGCAAATTGCTGAGGTCATCGGTCCCTAGGCTTACTCACTACTAAACCGAACTTAATCTAACTTACGATAAGGACAACACACACTCCCATGCCCGAGGGAGGACTCGAAACTCCGACGGGAAGAGCCGCGCGAACCGTGGAAAGTCGCCTCAGGCCTCCCGGCTGCCACGCACGGCTTTCAAATGGCTCTGAGCACGATGTGACTCTACATCTGTGGTCATCAGTCCCCTAGAACTTAGAACTAATTAAACCTAACTAACCTAAGGACATCACACACATCCATGCCCGAGGCAGGATTCGACCGAAGCAGCAGCGCTGCTGAAGCGCCTAGAACCACGCGGCCACAGCAGACCAGATGCGCGGCTTTCAATTACGTGAGTAAGCATGGCTGGTGCAAAGCTGAAATTAGATGAAAGGCCTTTTGAAGACGTTGCCCTTTTGAAGAGGTTTATTTAGTACGAAAACAATAACGATGTTTATCGCCGATGAAAAAATGAGTTTCAGACAGAGCTATCGAAAAGTGAATAGCTGCGCGCATTGGAGACAAATTCGATGTGGAAGGGTGTGTTACAGTTGTTACAACAATTCGCTCGCTAAGAACAATTCCCTCTCCCGCCATAGAAGTCTGTGGGACAGTGTGGCCATGAAACCCGGGTGAGCCGCTCAAGTTTTCAGATGCTACGTCCCAAGGCTACCACACGCAGTGAGAGAGGGCGACTGAAATTCGTAGTATTGCATTGGTTTATTTGCAAGTGCGCAACAATGACGTGTTTGCAGAGAAGATTGTGTGGCCTGATGAGGCGCAATTTAAACTCATTGGTACAGTATGCGTTGTATTGTGGTTACAGAACACGTTACAACAGCGCCCACTGTGCCGCGGCGAATTCACGCGTCAATGTGGACAAAGACGTGAATTTACCGGGAAGGAATTTGTGGTATGGGCTGTCTTATCGTGATTAGATCGAGTCGTTCTTCTTCGATGCCATAACTGGTGAGGTGTATCTAGAGTAATATGAGACATCAATTTTACCCGCCAGCAATTAGTTGTATGACCGAGCGTTAGTTCCGCTTCGAGCGCCTAGCGGGAATGCTCTTGTTTGCTCGTATTTCACTTGCCGCAGCGTCGCTTGTGTGAAGTTTTCCTCGTTTGCGTTGTTCTGTCCGCCGAGTGAGTCGTAGCGCCTCCGCTCCGCCTTGCCGTCTGTTTGTGTTCGTCTACTTGCAGCGGAGTCGGAGCTCCACTATGGCTACCACGGTTTCCGCGTGTATTCCACGAAAGGGTACTGTGAGCTTTGCTTTCATTAAACAACGCGACACGTGCAGCCCGGGTCTTTAGAAATCCACGACTGGCCTGTCGATACAGTTCATGTGAACTCTGATCAGGTCGACATCGCTCATTTTGTCGCAGACGGGTACGTGTTTTACGTGAAATTTGTGGATCCCCTTCACGTTGAGAGATAACTGTCGCGACATGGTTCTCAAGTCCAATTCAAGCATCGTGATAATTCCGTTAGTATGGTGTCACTTGTTGATGCTGAAATTGACTACACCAATGATCGAGTGTTCAACATCCCGCCAGAGGTTGATGACAACTTTCTAAAGGACATATTGACTCATGGTAGCGTCAAAAACATTGGTCGTGAATGTTGGTCTACTCAACACAGATTACAGTGTTATACTGGAACTCGTTCCGTGGAAATGCATGTTCGACGTAATATTCCATCACATATAGCGCTCTTGGAAAAAAATGTGTTCCGAGACTGTTACCTGAAATGCTCCTCCATGATACTGACAAGAGGGAGATTGAGTTAATAATTAAATCACTAAAGACGAACAACTCTCGTGGATATGATGGGGTATCTAGCAGAATACTGAAGTGTTGTTCTGTGTATGTTAGCCCAGTACTTTGTCATATCTGTAATTTTCCTTTAGGAGTGGTCGGTTTCCTGACCGATGAAAATACTCGGTAGTGAAGCCACTTTATAAAAAGGGAGACAGGGATAATGTTGACAATTTTAGACCTATTTCTATGCCATCGGTGTTTGCTAAAGTTATCGAGAAGGTTGTATATACAAGGTTACTGGAGCATTTAAATTCACATAATTTGCTGTCAAATGTTCAGTTTGGTTTTAGAAATGGTTTAACAACTGAAAATGCTATATTCTCTTTTCTCTGTGAGGTTTTGGACGGATTAAATAAAAGGTTGCGAACGCTAGGTGTTTTCTTTGATTTAACGATGGCTTTTGACTGTGTTGACCACAAAATATTACTGCAGAAGTTGGACCATTACGGACTAAGGGGAGTAGCTTACAATTGGTTCGCCTCTTACTTTAAGAACAGAAAGCAGAAGGTAATTCTCCGCAATATTGAGAGTGGTAGTGATGTTCAGTCCCAATGGGGCACCGTTAAGTGGGGCGTTCCCCAAGAGTATGTGCTGGGGCCACTGCTGTTTCTTATTTATATAAATGATATGCCTTCTAGTATTACAGGTGATTCAAAAATATTTCTTTTTGCTGATGACACCAGCTTGGTAGTGAAGAATCTTGTGTGTAATACTGAAACAGTATCAAATAATGTAGTTCATAAAATAAGTTCGTGGCTTGTGGAAAATAATTTGATGCTAAATCACAGTAAGACTCAGTTTTTACAGTTTATAACTCACAGTTCAACAAGAACTGATATTTTGATCAGACAGAATGGGCGTATTATAAGCGAGACAGAACAGTTCAAGTTCCTAGGCGTTCGGATAGATAGTAAGCTGTTGTGGAAAGTCCATGTCCAGGATCTTGTTCAGAAACTAAATGCTGCTTTATTTACCATTAGAACAGTATCTGAAATAAGTGACACTTCAACACGAAAAGTAGTCTACTTCGCATATTTTCATACGCTTGTATTCATTGTCTCACGACAAATAATGGACATATCGTAATGGCGTAAACTGATAGAGCGGGTCTCTTACATCAGTACTATGTAGACATCTATGACGTCGATAAGTCCAGTGAAACCTTTTAAGACTCACTAGTCCGCATCTTGGATATGATAATTAGACCTGAACATAGTGAAGCGCTCTTAGCTGCCTTGCCGGCCGGTGTGGCCGTGCGGTTAAAGGCGCTTCAGTCTGGAACCGCTTGACCGCTACGGTCGCAGGTTCGAATCCTGCCTCGGGCATGGATGTGTGTGATGTCCTTAGGTTAGTTAGGTTTAATTAGTTCTAAGTTCTAGGCGACTGATGACCTCAGAAGTTGAGTCGCATAGTGCTCAGAGCCATTTGAACCATTTTTTGAACCATCTTAGCTGCCTTTCAGCATGAGGAAGTTTACAAACTTATTGTGGGATCGCCTTCTGAGAAGTCTCCGGGTCTCGATGGACTTTCCAAGGAATTTTACGTGCGCTTTTGGCCGTTGTTGTGTGCTGCCTTTACGCCTCTTTTGAATGAAGTGTTACGGGGTGGAGTAGTGCCGACCTCGTTCAAAGTGGAAAAAATTGTTCCAATCCCGAAACCCCGTGGACCGGCTGCCCATGACCCAACATTCGAGTGTCGTGACGTGGTTTCGGTTGTTGCTGTAACATCCGTCCCTTGTGCCCTTGCTTTTCCAGACTTTGATAAGGCATTTGATGGTGTTAATCACGACTTTTTTGTTCAGATTCTGTCGGTAATTGGTTTTACGGATGACGCACGGAAAGTGCTCTCAAATCTGTTTACGGGTATTTCAGATTCGGTGGTTGTTAATGCTCAACTGACGCCACCGATATGTATCCGTTGGGGAGTGTCTCACGGAAGTTTGCTGTCAATGACTTTGTTTGTGTTGTTGTGTTGTCTCTGGAGACCCTACTTCGGATGCTAGCATCCCAGCTGAAAAGTTTGACGCTTTCCCGAGGAACTATAGCTGTTCGTGCAAACGTGGATGACGTGATGGTTCTACTCCGCAATCTTGTGAAGATACGTCGACTGAAGGCTGTATACGTTTATTATTGTCGAAGTTCAGGAGTACTACTTAATGAAGGTAAATGCAGGCTTCTTACCTTGCGAGGTTTTGATGACGCGATTGTTCCTTGGGCTACTGCAGTGGTTCGGCATACGTCTCTCAGTGTCATCATTGATGGTTCTCCATTCAAAATGGCGACGCTCAGCTGGAAGTCTGTTACGGAAGAAATACTGGGAGCGATACTAGAGCATGAATGTCGTTCTCTTAGTCTGCTCCAGAAAGTCCGAATATTGGATACATATGTCTTATGCAAAGCTTATTATGTGGCCCAAGTTTATCCGCTTCCCTCGATGATGGCGAAGAAAATACAACAATTATCTGGTCGTTTCTTATGGAAAAGACATATCTTTCGCTTACGGTATGAGGTGGTCACGAAGCCTCGTTCCTTTTGGGTGTTGCGCCTAGCTGATGTAAGAAGGAAGACGCAGATGCTATATGTACGTCGTACTGTTTTGACGATGACTCAAGAAACTCACACATTCACGTCTCGTTTATTTCTCTGTGTCCGTTCTGCTAGTCTTGAACCCCCTATTGGTGTTGGTCGCATAAATTATACGTTAAGTCATATTCCTGACTTCTGTCTTGCGATGAGCTATTTAGAGGCTGGCATTTTATAAAGACCCGTCCTCACGAAGAAATTTCCAACGACTCGTTGGGAAGCAGTCCCTTGCCCGAACCTTGTTGAAAAAGGATCGCCGCAAACAAACAGGACAACAGTGTGGTTCAATATCAGTCTTACGATTTTGCGCGTAGCGTCCTCGTGGTATAAGGCAGTAAGTAACTTGATTCCAACGAACGAGCGTCTTTTCTGTATTGGGCTTAGCGACACGGATTTATGTAGTCGCTGTACGTCTACAGATACGATACGACATCGCTTTACTTGTGGAGGTCGTATGGCAAATTGGCCTTGGATTAGGACACAACTGGCCTTCCTTATTCGATCTTCTGAGACTGTATGGACTATGGACATCATATTGCTGCCAGATTCTTCCTTATTTCCACGGCCGTAAGCCCATACAGTTATGTGGTTGCTGGGACACTTCGTTCATTATGTTGTAGAAGGCGAGGGGGAGAGATCACATGAACTTCATGCAGTACATGATCACGGCCTACTGGACATGCTTGCTAATGCCTCGATACCGAGACCTCTTCGCCAACGTGTTAAATCTTAATACATGTTGAATCTTGTTTTCCGTCGGCAAGTTGTTGGTTAATGTTATTTTTTTGATGATACGTGTTTCCTTTGTTATGTATATTCCCATCTGATTTGCTTCGGCTTGTTCTCTCCTAGTTTCCCTGCTCGTATTGTTTTGTGTTGTGACTCAGTATCGCTCCTCTTCTATTGTGAAATATGTGTAGGTGAAGCGTATATACAGATGAGCGTATACAATCCTTGCAATCAGATTGGAATTTTTCTTAGTTTGCTATTTAGATTAAAATTTGATTTCGTCGTCTTTCTGCTTTTAGATTCTATATAAAACATATATATATATATATATATATATATATATATATATATATATATATATAAGTTTAAAAATGAATGAAATATAAAAAGTACATAAAAATTGTTGATGCATATCATGAGAAATTGGTGGTGGTTTGTCGGCTATGTTATCGTTTTTTTTTTGCCTTTCTCTTGTTATTTATTATTTTGTCATCATAATTAATTTTTACTCCCATTTGCAGCTTTTATTACATGATGATATGACTATGGTCTACTGAAATTTCATGATAGTACCAAGTCACACTGATAACGAAAAGAAAGTGGTGTAGCGCAGTAGTTAGCACACTGTACTCGCCTTCGGAAGGACGACGGTTCAAACCCGCGTCCTACCATTTCGGTGATTTCCCGAAATCGCTTAAGGCAAATGGCGGCGTGGTTCCTTTGAAAAGGCGCGGCCGCTTTCCTTCTCTCTTATTCCCTAATCCGAACTTGTGTGCCGTCTCTAATGACGTCGTTGTCGACGGGGCGTTAAACACCAATCTTCTCCCTCCTCTTCCATGAGTTGTATGGGGCGAAAGGTTTTATTTTTAACTTTCCCCACTCCACTACCATAATCGTGTATAGGAGTACCTCAAAGGGAATCTACCCTCACCTTGAACAGACCGAAGAGATGCTGTCAAGTATCCACTACTCTCCAGATTTAGCAACTCTGGGTTTTTGCTCGTGGGGAAAAGTTAAGGATATCACTACCAAGTCTTTCGCGACGTAGTCCTTGCATAAAAAGTCTCGGTTTTCTTGCCGCGTCAAATTTGGATAAAATCCCGAGCTTCCGACGACTACCTCCGTCATCTTCGTCAGGGGTAAAACTGCGCAGTTATTCAACAGAGACTCCGGATGTGCACTCAGCAATGCATGGAAGTTCGCAGTTGATAAAGAAAGAGCGCAGAGGGAGACTTCTTACATTCCTCGCAGTTCTCCGCCTGTTGCGATGGATGGCGCTGCAAGTAACACTGGATAAAGCACGCAAACAAAATCTATGGACATAGCGACCGCCACCTCCGTACGCGCCGTTTTCACCGTGACGTCATCCATCCAATGAGAAGCCGTCCACTGCTTATAAAAACGGAAGCCTCACCGGTCCACGACAGTCAGTTTTACCCCTGACGAAGATGACGGAGGTAGTCATCGAAAGCTCGGGATTCTATCCAAATTTGACGCTGCAAGTAAACCGAGAATTTTTATGCTAAGTTAAGGATATCGTTTAGCGACGAAAAACCGCGCACATTGGATAAACTACAACAATGCGTCGAACATTCCTGTGCAGATATTCGACTAAACACGCTGCAATGGATAGTTCGTGTAGCACTTCAGCGGCGTCGCCTGTGTATGTATGCTAAAGATGACCACTTCGAACACCTACAGTGACTTCAATAACTTGACCTTTAAACTACACCTTCACCGGAAACTGGATGTTTGAGCAAATTAATTTCGAAACTATGAGCGATTAAAGTGTATACTCTGTATATCGTTACGCGAAGTATCGGATCTAAGTGAATATGAAGTTTCCAGGGGATCATTGGGTGTGACTGAGAAAAAAAAATGTTACATATGTTTCAGTCCTTTATTGATCCGACCAGTGCTATAATAAATGCTCAAAATGGGTACCATTAACTTCAGCGCAGAGCCGGTATCAACGTAGCGAGGCGTCCCGTGCCCGATGCAAAAGGTATGGTGTGTTCTGCATGTCTGAGGCTGCTGCAAGAATTCTTGCAACTAATACCTCCATACCCAACGTCACTTATTATACAGGGTGTTACAAAACTAGTATTTGAAAACATGAATGAGATTTTCACCCTGCAGCGGAGTGTGCGCTGATAGGAATCTTCCTGGCAGATTAAAACGGTGTGCCGGACCGAGACTCAAACTCGGGACTTTTACCTTTCGCGGGCAAGTGCTCTACAACTGAGCTACTCAAGCACGACACTCATTACCCGGTTTCACAGATGCAATTCTGCCAATACCTCGTCTTCTCCCTTCCAAACTTCGCAGAACCTCTTCTGCAAAACTTGTAGAACTAGCACTCCTCGAAGAAAGGATATTGCGGAGACATGGCTTAGCCACAGCCTGGGGGATGCTTCCAGAATGAGATTTTCACTTTGCAGCGGTGTGTGCCCTGATATGAAATTTCCTGGCAGATTAAAACTGTGTGTTTGAGTCTCGGTCCCGCACACAATTTTAATCTGCCAGGAAGTTTCATTTGAAGACATAGAGGTAACGCGACCACTTTTACAAGTAATTGATTAGGGCTGACCCAGTACATCACTTGTTTCACGGTTCTACTCATTAAAAACCAAAGAAACTGCTCCTCCTGTACTCGATAATGGGGTCTCTTCAAAGAGATTCAGTAAGGCCTGTTCCATTTCGTGTGTGCGGCGTCTCCTTGGAGCACCACAGTTACGCATGCTGACAGTGGACGTACACTTTCTCGAAGTTGTTACGTAATTGTAGCGAAAAGGATATGCGATGGAGTTGGACGTTGTGGGGAACGATCTTGATGAAGGCGACCAGCAGCTCTTCCATTACCGTGAGCTTCGCCATCCAGAAGGATCATGTCGGTGTGCTCTGCAGACGTGTAGTCAGCCATGTTGCTCTGACAGTCACAGACACATGAACGAGGTGAGAGAGGCAGGATACATGTCAAATGAAATCAGCCGATCCGGCGTAACCACCCCGCACTATGACTAGCTTGTTGCATACCTGACTAGCAAACATGTTTTCAAACGACTACAACACGGAAACGATATGCCTCCGGACATGGGTTCCTATTCAAAATGTTATATACTCACTCCCTTGACAAGTCCGAGAAGTTTGTAACTGTATACTGCTACCGTCAAGCAGGCACTACAGTGCTGCATGCTGTTTACTGGCACATTGCGAACGTCAAGACGTCATAACACTAGGTACCTTAAATAAATTTAGGTGTAACGATGTTCGAAGGAGGTTCGTTTCGTTTATCTTTATCGCCACAGGCGTAATCACACATGCTTTGTGCTCTCGCAATATGCGTTTCTGGTAGCTGGTTACATAACAAAATCCATTTGCTGATGGCTCCATCGTAATTTCTCTTAGTGTGGACACTGAATGTTTGAAGACTCTGTATAACCTTGGGTTTTGTCATTAATCGTAAAATAATTTCGTTTGACGGAAACATTCACAAATAATGACAAATAGTCGCAATTGGTGTACATTATTGTCGGCTTGCGTGCCTCAGCGATACAGATAGCCGTACCGTAGGTGCAACCACAACGGAGGGGTATCTGTTGAGAGGCCAGACAAACGTGTGGTTCCTGAAGAGGGGCAGCAGCCTTTTCAGTAGTTGCAAGGGCAACAGTCTGGATGATTGACTGATCTGGCCTTGTAACACTAACCAAAACGGCCTTGCTGTGCTGGTACTGCGAACCGCTGGAAGTAAGGGGAAACTACGGCCGTAATTTTTCCCGAGGGCATGCAGCTTTACTGTATGGTTAAATGATGATGGCGTCCTCTTTGGTAAAATATTCCGGAGGTAAAATAGTCCCCCATTCGGATCTCCGGGCGGGGACTACTCTAGAGGATGTCATTATCAGGAGAAAGAAAACTGGCGTTCTACGGATCGGAGCGTGGAATGTCAGATCCCTTAACGGGGCAGGTAGGTTAGAAAATTTAAAAAGGGAATGGATAGGTTAAAGTTAGATATAGTGGGAATTAGTGAAGTTCGGTGGAAGGAGGAACAAGACCTTTGGTCAGGTGATTACAGGGTTACAAACACAAAATCAAATAGGGGTAATGCAGGAGTAGGTTTAATAATGAATAGGAAAATAGGATTGCGGGTAAGCTACTACAAACAGCATAGTGTACGCATTATTGTGGCCAAGATAGATACGAAGCCCACGCCTACTACAGTAGTACAATTATATATGCCAACTAGCTCTGCAGATGACGAATAAATTGAAGAAATGTATAATGAAATAAAAGAAATTATTCAGATTGTGAAGAAGGACGAAAATTTAATAGTCATGGGTGACTGGAATTCGGCAGTAGGAAAAGGGAGAGAAGGAAACGTAGTAGGTGAATATGGATTGGGGGGAAGAAATGAAAGAGGAAGCCGCCCCGTAGAATTTTGCTCAGAGCACAACTTAATCATAGCTAACACTTGGTTCAAGAATCATGAAAGAAGGTTGTATACATGGAAGAAGCCTGGAGATACTGACAGCTTCCAGATAGATTATATAATGGTAAGACAGAGATTTAGGAACCAGGTTTTAAATTGTAAGACATTTCCAGTGGCAGATGTGGATTCTGACCACAATCTATTGGTTATGACCTGTAGATTAAAACTGAAGATACTGCAGAAAGGAGGGAATTTAAGGAGATGGGACCTGGATAAACTGACTACACCAGAGGTTGTACAGAGTTTCAGGGAGAGCATAAGGGAACAATTGGCAGGAATGGGGGAAAGAAATACAGTAGAAGAAGAATGGGTAGCTCTGAGGGAAGAAGTAGTGAAGGCAGCAGAGGATCAAGTAGGTAAAAAGACGAGGGCTAGTAGAAATCCTTGGATGACAGAAGAAATACTGATTTTAATTGATGAAAGAAGAAAATATAAAAATGCAGTAAATGAAGCAGGCAAAAAGGGATACAAACGTCTCAAAAATGAAATCGACAGGAAGTGCAAAATGGCTAAGGAGGCATGGCTAGAGGACAAATGTAAGGATGTAGAGGCTTATCTCACTAGGTGTAAGATAGATACTGCCTACTGGAAAATTAAAGAGACCTTTGGAGTAAAGAGAACCACTTGCATGAATATCAAGAGCTCAGATGGAAACACAGTTCTAAACAAAGAAGGGAAAGCAGAAAGGTGGAAGGAGTATATAGAGTGTCTATACAAGGGCGATGTACTTCAGGGCCCATCTGTACCGCACTGCATGGTGTCGTGGTTGCGAAGATGGACTTCGCCATGGACGTCGGGAGTGAAGTTGCGCATCGTGCAGCCTATTTCGCACAGTTTGAGTCGAAACACGAAGTCCTGTGGCTGCACGAAAAGTATTATTCAACATGGTCGCGTCGCTGTCAGGGTTCCTCCGAGCCATAATCCGTAGGTAGCGGTCATCCGCTGCAGTACTAGCCCTTGACCGGCCTGACCGAGGCATGTCATCGACAGTTCCTGTGTCTCTGTATCTCCTCCACGTCCGAACAACATTGCTTTGGTTCACTGCGAGACGCCTGGACCCTTCCTTTGTTGAGAGCTCTTCCTGGCACAAAGTGACAGTGTGGACGCGATCGAACCGCGGTATTGACCGTCTAGGCATGGTTGAACTACAGACAACACGAGCCTCAAAGTTTCGTAGATGGCAGATGTAATAGACCTAGGCATAGAAGTAAAAGGACTGTAATATTGTATGTTTATATTTTTGCAAATGTTACATGCTGAATAGTTCCAGGTAAGCTGCAGTAGTTTAATTAGTAATGTTTCTTCTTTACTGCAAGCTTGCTTCTGATATAGCTCCATTCTCTTGTAAATATGCGGATGTTACGTTTGGTGAGTTACTTGTGTTTATGAAAGTTGTACAAAAAGGTCAGTTTACATACGTTCGTACAACTGCGATGGCTATTCGAAAAGTCACGTCCTATCGGTCACAAAATGGAAACCACTGTGAAAATCAAAAATGTTTTATTTGCAACAGTTAGCTACACCCTCCAGCCACTTCTTTACAAAGTCACTGCTCCGACTTAGACATCTGTCGTAGCGTTGTACCAACTTTCCAACACCCTCGTCATAGAAGGACTGTGCTTTCCGCCAAATTTCTACGCTGATTTAGTCTTTGCCGAAACGTTGTCTTTATAGCGAGCAGTTAATGTGAGCAGAGATGAAACACAGCAGGAGCCAATTCCTGGGTGTATTTTGGGTCTTTGGGTCATCAGACACTTCCCATCGGAAACGCTGGAGGAACATCTTCATTGTCCTGCAGAGTGCGGCCGAGAATTATCGAGAAGGAAGAACTGTATGACAGTTATGTGGGCTGCATCATATCAGGTGAAATCTCACTCACCAGGCCCTCATACTTGTCCGGAAACATTATCTTATAGTTATCTTTACGTTCTCACCGTGCGCTCAGAACTGAAAAAAGCAGCGTGACGCGATCGAGGTGCATACTAGAGACACTGATTAACACATATGTGCAGAGCTTCATCGGACTTTCACAGTGGTTTCCATTTCGTGACCGATCGGAGCTAACTTCCAAATACCCCTCGTAGGGTGTCCATAATTCATCAGAGACTAAACCGTGACTGTCTATTTGTTGCTAGATTGTTGTAATCATGTAAGTTCTATTTTTATGTAATATTCTCTTGAACTACTTTTGACAGCTGCATTGAAAGTTCGTTCACGTTGATTCTTTATGTTTACTGAGTAACCTTTGCTAATCAGTGACGTTAATTGTGTTTCATTGATATTATAATTTCGTTGTGATTTATATCTTTTGTTGTCTTTTTTTTGTTTAATGTGTTTTTTACCCGTTCTCTTTTCCTAGATAATTTTTATTTTTAAACTGTCATTGCAGCTGTCAAAAGTAGTTCACGAAGATGTTCTATACAAACAGACATTACGTGAGCATAAAAACCATTCGAGAGGTTACTCACTGACGCGATATGGACACCTATTCCAACTAGATGTTAGTACATGTAAAGTGATCTTTATGTAGTTCTTTTATAGAAGTAATTAGATTCGCCAAATGTAACATCTTCAAGTTTACTTGAGAATAGGGCTATAGCCAAAACAACCTTGTAGTAAACAAGAACATAACTGATTAAACAATTGCAGCTTACCTGGAGCTATTCAGTATGTCATATTATGACGTATTCTATGCTGTGGGAACAGCCGAAAATGTTGTTGTTGTTGTGGTCTTCAGTCCTGGGACTGGTTTGATGCAGCTCTCTATGCTATTCTATCCTGTGCAAGCTTCTTCATCTCCCAGTACATACTGCAACCTACATACTTCTGAATGTGCTTAGTGTATTCATCTCTTGGTCTCCCTCTACGATTTTTACCCTCCACGCTGCCTTCCAATACTAAATTGGTGATCCCTTGATGCGCCAACACATGTCCTACCAACCGATCCCTTCTTCTAGTCAAGTTGTGCCACAAACTTCTCTTCTCCTTAATCCTATTCAATACTTCCTCATTAGTTATGTGATCTACCCATCTAATCTTCAGCATTCTTCTGTAGCACCACATTTCAAAAGTTTTTATTCTCTTCTTGTCCAAACTATTTATCGTCCATGTTTCACTTCCATACATGGCTACACTCCATAGAAATACTTTCAGAAATGACTTCCTGACACTTAAATCTATACTCGATGTTAACAAATTTCTCTTCTTCAGAAACGCTTTTATCCTTGTTTTGCTTTTGTTGATGTTCATCTTATACCCTCCTTTCAAGTCACTACCCATTCCATTCAACTGTTCCTCCAAGTCCTTTCCTGTCTCTGACAGAATTACAATGTCGACGGCGAACCTCAAAACATGCCGAATGGACCGCTGAGGATTGCCATCACGTTCTCTTCACCGATGAGTGTCGCGTGTGCCTGCAACCGGACAATCGTCGTAGACGTGTTTGGAGGCAAACCGATCAGGCTGAACGCCTTAGACACACTCTCCAGAGAGTGCAGCAAGGTGGAGGTTCCCTGCTGTTTTTGGGTGGCATTATGTGGGCCGACGTAAGCCGCTGGTGGTCATGGAAGACACCGTAACGTCTGTACGATACGTGAATTCCATCCTCCGACGGATAGTGCAACCATATCGGCAGCATATTGGTGAGACATTCGACTTCATGGGCGGTGGTCTAGCGGTTCCGGCGCTCAGTCCGGAACCGCGGGACTGCTACGGTCGCAGGTTCGAATCCTGCCTCGGGCATGGATGTGTGTGATGTCCTTAGGTTAGTTAGGTTTAAGTAGTTCTAAGTTCTAGGGGACTGATGACCACAGATGTTAAGTCCCATAGTGCTCAGAGCCATTCGACTTCATGGACAGCAATTCGCGCCCCCATCGTGCACATCCTGTGAATGACTACCGTCAGGATAACAATCAGTCGACTAGAGTGGCCAGCATGTTCTCCAGACATGAATCCTATCGACAATGCCCGTGATAGGTTGAAAAAGGCTGTTTATGGACGACGTGGCCCACCAACCATTCTGAGGGATCTAGGTCCAATTGCCGTTGAGGAGTGGGACAATCTTGACCAACAGTGCCTTGATGCCATGACGAATACAGGCATGCATCAACGCAAGACAACATGCTACTGGGTGTTAGAGGTACCGACGTGTACAGCTATCTGGACCACCACCTCTGAAGGTCTCGCTGTGTGGTGGTACAACATGCAATGTGTGGTTTTCATTAGCAATAAAAGTGGCGGAAATGATGTTTACGTTGATCTCGATTCGAATTTTCTGTACAGGTTCCGGAACTCTCGGAACCGAGTTGATGCAAAACTGTTTTTGATGTGTGTATATTGTAATGAGATGAAATTGTGCTGGCGATGACAGACTTTCTGTATGCATCCACGCGTGTCTTTGTACTACACATTTAAAACAAGACGAAAACCTACATTCTCAGATAGAATTTTTTTAATAGAATTTTTACATAAATTTCTGAGCTAGCATAAGTTTATGAAAGAATAATTATACTGAACACATCCGAATGTGGTTTATTAATGATTTTCTGGGACACCGCTTTCACTGTTAATATAATACATAGTTTTAGCCTGTCGAATTAAATCACAGTAGCATTGCACATTGCAACTACGGAAAACTGCTTCCGCTTCAGACGATTGTACAATAACTCGTAGTCTGTAAAACGCACATTAGTCCCACGAAATTATCACAGATTATTATGGAATCTGAACATCTAGGCCGTCTCTGATTACCGTTTTTCTCTCTGTTCTGTGCGGTAACATTTATAATTCCTGTAAGTCGCAAGTGACACTGGATTTTAGTTTTCTCAACCAGCTACCCACCTATTTTTTGTTACTGTTTTTTGATAATCATAGTTAAAGAAAGAGCACCAAACGCTTAACTGTTCTTTCACATCTTGGCTTCTTGGAATAGCGTTTTCAAATGAAAATATTGACATCACTATTGATGGTGTGATGGTGGCTTTAGTATATTGAAAACCTCAGAATAGAGTAATAAGCATAGAACGTGTGGAGGCCCCTTATGAACTGGTGGTGTCCGGAAAATGCGAACACGACGGCTTGAACGCGGAGATATGCAGACACAGCAAGTTCGAGAAAGAGACAGTTACCCAGTCTACCTGGCACAGGCGATGTCCGAAAATCTCCGGCAAAACCTGCGGTCCGTGTATCTCAGCGTCCACGTTTCTGCGGCATTCCTCACAACTGACTGGTCGAATGCTTGGCTCTTGTTTACAGTTGCTAATTCAAGCTTCCACCGAGTCTGCCACGGTAACTGCTCGATCAGCGTCGTTAATTGTCAAGTGAATGGGCCCCGGTTCGATACCCGTACAGGTTTGATATATTCTCCTCTCGGAAAACGGGTGTTGTGTTGTACTTGCGTCCGTATGGACATAATTAACATTCCACTGCTGAGCTGGCTGCATGGTTTACTGAATATTGCAGCCTGAGAACTTCCCTACACTCAGATGAAATATTCGACCCCATACAACTTTCGGCCTGACTTAATTTTTATACTAAAATTATATCTTCCACATCTAAAGATAATTTTACATATATTTGAACACCAATACACTATTTTCCTGATAATATATTTTTATTTTTCACACCGATCAATTTAGCAACATCGATTTTGAACCACGAAAATTAGTAATCACAACTGGTAACCTAAAGGGGTCAAAAATTACTTTACAATAAAACTAATGTTATTATACTTTAGTTTTATGCAAATAAAATTTCTGTTTTAATTTTTCTAATTTTACTGTCAATAATTCAATTTACAATTATACGAAGACAGGAAACTGATAGTTTTTATACTGTCAAAATTTGTTTTCTTCATTATTAATTATTAGGCGCATAAATCATTATGTGAGTAATTATTTCCAGAAATCATTATGTAAATTATGCCTGGAAAGTAATTTCAGTTGAGAAGGACGTAATGAAATTCAGTTGTATTACATAATGTTCTTGAACGAAAAGGAAATTTTAGGCGTCAAACGAGATATAATAGTTTCAGTTGTTGTTGAGATTGGTCAATGTTAACTATCAAGTTCTTTGTGTTGGGTTGAAATGTTCCACAACGCATTTACTTAACAAGTGGTGTTGTAGAAAGTGTCAAGAATTTATGAATAAATACTGATGATGTCCAAAAGCAAGACCAGTCCACCGACTTTCCTGAAACAAAAAATTTCGCCCTATTAACTGGAAGGCCTAAACAGGAATGACACCCTAGGCAACGAAACAGCCATAGCAAGATAACTAACATTTACATGCTAATGGTATACGCTAATGGAAGAAACCTTTAGATACTCACAGGTTTCAGATAGATTATATAATGGTAAGACAGAGATTTAGGAACCAGGTTTTAAATTGTAAGACATTGCCTGGGGCGGATGTGGACTCTGACCACAATCTATTGGTTACGAACTGTAGATTAAAACTGAAGAAACTGCAAAAAGGAGGGAATTTAAGGAGATGGGACCTGGATAAACTGACTACACCAGAGGTTGTACAGAGTTTCAGGGAGAGCATAAGGGAGCAATTGACAGGAATGGGGGAAAGAAATACAGTAGAAGAAGAATGGGTAGCTCTGAGGGAAGAAGTAGTGAAGGCAGCAGAGGATCAAGTAGGTAAAAAGACGAGGGCTAGTAGAAATCCTTGGATGACAGAAGAAATACTGATTTTAATTGATGAAAGAAGAAAATATAAAAATGCAGTAAATGAAGCAGGCAAAAAGGGATACAAACGTCTCAAAAATGAAATCGACAGGAAGTGCAAAATGGCTAAGGAGGCATGGCTAGAGGACAAATGTAAGGATGTAGAGGCTTATCTCACTAGGTGTAAGATAGATACTGCCTACTGGAAAATTAAAGAGACCTTTGGAGTAAAGAGAACCACTTGCATGAATATCAAGAGCTCAGATGGAAACACAGTTCTAAGCAAAGAAGGGAAAGCAGAGAGGTGGAAGGAGTATATAGAGCGCCTATACAAGGGCGATGTACTTCAGGGCAATATTATGGAAATGGAAGATCATGTAGATGAAGATGAAATGGGAGATATGATACTGCGTGAAGAGTTTGACAGAGCACTGAAAGACCTAAGCCGAAACAAGGCCCCGGGTGTAGACAACATTGCATTGGAGCTACTGACTGCCTTGGGAGAGGCAGTCCTGAAAAAACTCTACCATCTGGTGAGTAAAATGTATGAGACAGGCGAAATACCCTCAGACTTCAAGAAGAATATATACGTAATAATTCCAATCCCAAAGAAAGCAGGTGTTGACAGATGTGAAAATTACCGAACTATCAGTTTAATAAGTCACGGCTGCAAAATACTAACGCGAATTCTTTACAGACGAATGGAAAAACTGGTAGAAGCCGACCTCGGGTAAGATCAGTTTGGATTTCGTAGAAATATTGGAACAAGTAAGGCAATACTTACCCTACGACTTATCTTAGAAGCTAGATTAAGAAAAGGCAAACCTACGTTTATAGCATTTGTTGACTCAGAGAAAGCTTTTGACAATGTTGACTGGAATACTCTCTTTCATATTCTGAAGGTGGCAGGGGTAAAATACAGGAAGCGAAAGGCTATTTACAGTTTGTACAGAAACCAGATGGCAGTTATGAGTCGAGGGGCACGATAGGGAAGCAGTGGTTGGGAAAGGAGTGAGACAGGGTTGTAGCCTCTCCCCAATGTTATTCAATCTGTATATTGGGCAAGCAGTAAAGGAAACAAAAAAAAATTCGGAGTGGGTATTAAAATCCATGGAGAAGAAATAAAAACTTTGAGGTTCACCGTCGACATTGTAATTCTGTCAGAGACAGCAAAGGACTTGGAAGAGCAGTTGAACAAAATGGACAGTGTCTTGAAAGGAGGATACAAGATGAACATCAACAAAAGTAAAACGAGGATAATGGAATGTAGGCGAATTAAGTCGGGTGATGCTGAGGGAATTACACTAGGAAATGAGACACTTAAGGTAGTAAAGGAGTTTTGCTATTTGGGGAGCAAAATAACCGATGATGGTCGAAGTAGAGAGGATATAAAATGTAGACTGGCAATGGCAAGGAAAGCGTTTCTGAAGAAGAGAAATTTTTTAACATCGAGTATAGATTTAAGTGTCATGAAGTCGTTTCTGAAAGTATTTCTATGGAGTGTAGCGATGTATGGAAGTGAAACATGGACGATAAATAGTTTGAACAAGAAGAGAA
Source organism: Schistocerca serialis cubense (assembly GCF_023864345.2). Lineage (NCBI taxonomy): Eukaryota > Metazoa > Arthropoda > Insecta > Orthoptera > Acrididae > Schistocerca > Schistocerca serialis. The sequence goes on from NC_064640.1 coordinate 1,003,348,820, forward strand.
TATAAGCTTTCGAAATGTGGTGCTACAGAAGAATGCTGAAGATTAGATGGGTAGATCACATAACTAATGAGGAGGTATTGAATAGAATTGGGGAGAAGAGGGATCTGTGGCACAACTTGACTAGAAGAAGGGATCGGTTGGTAGGATATATTCTGAGGCATCAAGGGATTACTAGTTTAGTATTGGAGGGCAGCGTGGAGGGTAAAAATCGTAGAGGGAGACCAAGAGATGAATACACTAAGCAGTTTCAGAAGGATGTAGGTTGCCGTACGTACTGGGAGATGAAGCAGCTTGCACAGGATACAGTAGCATGGAGAGCTGCATCAAAGCAGTCTCAAGATTGAAGACCACATCAACAACATATGCTAATATAATGTTTCTGCCCTTATGAAATTATATAAACGTTTACAACACTAGAATAGTTAGTTCAACGTAGGATATTCACCTTACGCACATCTACAAGCATTTTGATGGCAGGGGATATGTAATATTATAATGGGCACTTCCTGAAAGACAGTAAATTGGGGAAAAAACCTTCCACCGTAATTACTACACTGACGTCACTTATACACCAGGAATAAATACAGTCTCGGAATTTGATGAAAGATAGTGTATACTACGTAGATGATCAACATTTCTGCCTTCCCTCGTTAGTCTACAGGAGAGTGAAAGTCACTTTTATGTTTCGTTTTTGATAACGTCATGTTTACTTCAGTGGTACACTGTGATACGTTTCTAACAGGTCTCGAAAACAGGAATTAGACTGCCAAATAAAAAAATACTGGATGTTACTTGAAAAAGAAGCACTGCTGTTCGCATATTCTAAAGAACAAAGTTACAAGAAAAGAAGTCAGGCTGATTAATGTTCCACTGGTAACTAAACATTTTCTTTGCACTATTTATATTTCGATTCTGGACAGTAAATTATTTGGGATGATCAAGAGAAATGAGACACGTTGTATACAGGAATTAATATCGTTATTCTCCGCTTGGCCAGGGTAACAAGAAGAGAACATTTGATTGTCTGCCGATGGAGATCCGTCGCGAAGGGTGTATACGAAACACTGCATAAGCGGTGTATCATTGCTGTGTAGCAAGTGCAGTAATAATTTTACCAGTTTTGTCACTGATAAATGGTCGAAGCCCTGGCACCACGTGGGGCATGCAGTAAAAGTGGGTATTGCACGGCAGCTAAATCACCCGCACGATTGAGTCACACACTGCGATTCATACGGGTAGGCTGAGAAAGCCGCTGTCCCGACGGCTACCTACGCTGGGAGCTCCCCTACGTTTGGTTGCTGGAGCGGCCTCACACACAGAGCCGATCGATATGCGAACGTTCGGCGAATCCATTAACAGCATTGGTATCCTGTCGGAGATTGCGGTTGGTCTCTATTCAGTACTGAGCCTCGTGGTAGGGGGGAAGCTTTACATTGCTCCCTTCATAGAGAGAGGGCTGGCCAACATTAGCTTCGTATTATTATTAAATGTGTAAGTTGTTGTGTTACAGATGGTAACAAAGAACGGAGAATGAAAAACTTTCGACCGGTGCAAAGAAAGTAAGTTTTCCTCGGGATACTAAGTAGATCCCGTTCCACGAAAGAAAAAATCCTTGGTGGGTAACTAATATTAAACCCGGGTGCTACGGGTATCAGTGAGAAGCTATTACATTAATTTTTTTAAATTTTTTATTTATATGAATTCGCATGCCAATACGCGCGGGGAATAGAAACCTTACAGAGGAAAAGAATAATTTTGTATCAGCTTATGTCACTAAAAACGAGTTTTCACATAAGGGCGAAGAATATTATTGTCCTCTAAGTTACGCTAGTTTTTGGTGGTGAACTTAATGGAGACAACAGTCAAGAGAATGGAAATGTTCGGAAAGCTGTTAGGATCAACCAATAATGTTACCCCACCGCCCGTACCACTCGAAACATACAACTACTGGTGTCATTTTCTGCGTTTCTGTGAGACAGGGTTCTTTGGCACAAGAAGCGAGCGCTGTTGGCGGTAATCACTGCAAAGATTGCATCTTCTTACCGTTTAGGAAGGTCTTTCTGGCGATCATCAAGTTGCGCCAGTTGTTCATTGAATGCCTCTTCAAACATTGGAGCTAATGTATTGGAAGTAGGCCGCTCTTTTAAGAAGAGTATAACTACTACATGTCGTGTGACCAATACATAATGGAGCTGAAGGTCATATTTGTATTACTATTCGCCTGATCATCTCCGTGGATGATACATCCCATATACACACGGTTTTGTCACATAATGAGAGCATCGTCTACATTCGATGTCAACGTGCAATAACGACCCACAGTCGTCAGGTGGCAGCAACAGGATATATGAAGTGCGTCGGAAGGACGCGGAAAACAGCGCAATCTTTGTCGTAATGCGGAAACAGAACGGTTTATCTGACGTTCAAAAGCGCATAATAATTGCTTTCGGGCCAAGGGCAGAAGCATTTCCGAAACGCTAAGTTTGCAAACTGTTCGCGTGCCGCCGCGGTTAGAGTATACCGTGCATGGCAAAATGGCGCCGTCCAAAACCATCACCGAGGCAACTGTGGTGGACCACACGGGTGAACGACGGCTGCCGAGATGTATATGGGCGAACGGACGTGTTACTGTTGAGAAACTAACCGGCCAACTGAACCGAGGGACTACCAACAGTGTCTTCTCAACGACCGTTCAGTGAACGTTCCTGCTTAAGGATCTTCGCAGCAGACGTCTGGATCATGCACCCATGCTGACTGCTATACATCTGTGACGAAGGCTGGAATTTGCCGTCAGTACCGTAACTTGACGTCCACTGAGTGGTGACAGGTGAACTTTTCAATGAATCACGTTTCATGCTCCATTAGCTTGAAACGTCTGAAAGCAAACATCCTGCAACAACCTTTGGTAGGGTCCAGGCCGGAGGAGAAGGCGTTGTGGTCTGGCAGATGTTTTCATGGCATTCCCCGATTCCCTGGGTGATCTCTTCATTCTAGAAGGCACAGTGGATTAACGCACGTAAGCATCTATCTTTGGGGACCACGTCCATCTCTACATGCAGTTTGTTTTTCCTCAACACGATGGTGTCTACCAGCAGGACGTGTTACATAGCTTGTAGGGCACGTGCATGGATCGGAGAGAACCAGGATGAGTCTGCTGTACTCCCCTCGCTATCGAACTCCCTGCATGTAACCCCAACCGAGAATCCGTGGAACCACCTCGATCGGGCCATTTACGCCATGGATCCTCAGCTGAGAAACCTAGAGCAGCAGTCCACGGCACCGGAGTCGGCATGCCTCCACATCGCTGTCTGTATCTTTCAGAATCTCAATGACCCTCTTCCTGCACGTCTCGCAACGGACCGCATCTACATGTACATGATTACTCTGCAATTCACATTTAAGTGCTTGGCAGACGGTTCATCGAACCACAATCGTACTATCTCCCCACCATTCCACTCCCGAACAGCGCGCGGGAAAAACGAACACCTAAACCTTTCTGTTCGAGCTCTGCTTTCTCTTATTTTATTTTGATGATCATTCCTACCTATGTAGGTTGGGCTCAACGAAATATTTTCGCATTCGGAAGAGAAAGTTGGTGACTGAAATTTCGTAAATAGATCTCGCCGCGACGAAAAACGTCTTTGCTTTAATGACTTCCATCCCAACTCGCGTATCATATCTGCCACACTCTCTCCCCTATTACGTGATAATACAAAACGAGCTGCCCTTTTTTGCACCCTTTCGATGTCCTCCGTCAATCCCACCTGGTAAGGATCCCACACCACGCAGCAATAGTGTAACAGAGGACGAACGAGTGTAGTGTAAGCTGTCTCTTTAGTGGACTTGTTGCATCTTCTAAGTGTCCTGCCAATGAAACGCAACCTTTGGCTCGTCTTCCCCACAATAATATCTATGTGGTCTTTCCAACTGAAATTGTTCGTAATTTTAACACCCAGGTACTTAGTTGAATTGTCAGCCTTGAGAACTGTACTGTATCGAGTAATCGAATTCCAACGGATTTCTTTGGGAACTCATGTGCATCACCTCACACTTTTCGTTATTTAGCGTCAACTGCCACCTGCCACACCATACAGCAGTCTTTTCTAAATCGCTTTGCAACTGATACTGGTCTTCGGATGACCTTACTAGACGTTAAATTACAGCATCATCTGCGAACAACCTAAGACAACCGCTCAGATTGTAACCCAGGTCATTTACATAGATCAGGAACAGCAGAGGTCCCAGAACGCTTCCCTGGGGAACACCTGATGTCACTTCAGTTTTACTCGATGATTTGCCGTCTATTACTACGCGCTGCAAAAGAGGGTTAATCAGGCTTTTGGCAGGTGGTCACACTGCACTGAGGTGACAAATGTCATGGGATACCATCTAATATCGCGTCGGACTTCCTTTTACCACACGTAATGCAGCAACTCGACGTAGCATGAACTGGACAAGTCGTTGGGAACCCCCTGCAGAAATAATGAGCCATGTTGCCTCTATAGCCGACCATAATTGCCGGTACAAGTGTTCCGGCGTAAAGTGCAGGAACGTTACAGCAAAGAGGGCTGTGAAGAAGACGTCAGCCAATAGTACGCTGACCGGTCCCTCTCTAGGACAACGAGACATCAGCCGCCTCTAGGCGAAGGGAACATAAACGTCGCACCGCGTGCCCGCGACCCAGTTGAAGACTACCCGTTCTACGAGATCTGCAGCAGTGACTTAGGAACTGTATAATTTCATCTGCAGTTGGCATTGTCTATACTGATGAGATTTTTTATTTGGTCTGTCACCCATCTTACTATAATAGAAATTCATTAATAGCATTTGCTTAAATTATTGTCTGGTGATCCGAGAAAGCAGGTTTCCTAGGCACCCCATATTCGACGAGTAGGCAGGACTCAGCAGCAGTATTTTGTGCACATGATGAACTCTCGGTTATGTCCCATAAATGTTTGATGGGATTCATGTCGGGCGATCTGGATGGCCAAATCATTCGCTCAAATCGTTATCTCCAAACCAGTCGCGAAAAGCTGTGACCCGATGGCATGCCACGTTGTCATCCATAAAATTTCCATTGTGTTTGGGAACATGAAGACCACGAATGGCTGCAAATGGTCTCCAAGTATCAGAAAATAACCATTTCCAGTCAATAATCGGTCCGCTCCATGTAAACACAGCCCACATCGTTATGGAGCCCCACCACCTAGCACAGTGCCTTGTTCACAACTTGGGTCCATGTCTTCGAGGGGTCTGCACGACACTCACTCTGCCATCAGCTCTCACCAACTGAAATCGGGACTCGTCTGACCAGGCCACCTTTATTCAGTCGTTTAGGGTCGAATCGATATGACCACGAGCATTGGAGAGATGCCGCAGAGCGCTGTCGTGCTTTTATTAAAGGCAATCAAGTCGATCGTCTGCTGCCATAACACCTTAATGCAACAAATCTGCAGCACTGTCCTAACTGATACGTTTGTCGTACGTCTCACATAGATTTCAGCTGTTGCTTTAATCAGTGTTGCTTGTCTGTTAGCACTGACAACTCTATGCAAACGCCGCTGCCTTTGGTCGTTAAGTGAAGGCCGTCGGCCACTGTTTTGTCCGTGGTAAGAGGTAATACCTGAAATTTGGTATTCTCGGCCTACTTTTGACACTGTGAATCTCGGAACATTTAATTCTCTTACTATATCCGAAACGGAATGTCCCATGCATCTAGCTCTAACTATCATTCTGCGTTAAAAGTCTGTGCGGCCATAATAGTGTCGGAAACCTTTTCACATGAATCACATGAGTACAAATGAGAGCTCCGTCATTGTATTCCCCTTCTATGCCTTGTGTAAGAGATTCTATCGCCATCTGTAATTGTGCTTGTCGCTGTCACATGACTTTTGTAAGCAGTGTAATGTGGCTGGACATGTACTCGTATATCCTGTAGCATGGCGCATCCTCCCCCAGATTTATTTGAATGCTCAGCTAGCTTCTGATATGCAGACGGTTGATTTTTGTGATTGTGAGGACTGTGGAGCTTCCCTGGGACAGGCTGAAATAATCGAACGAATGAGACAATCGATACTATTGCGGATATTCCCGATTCTACTTCGAGCAACTGCGTTAAGGTTGGCAGTACTGTGGCTGTGATGGCGTGCTATGCGATGCTGGGCAACAAAGGGTGATGAACGTATTCGCCTCTTCACCTGGCGGGAAGAATACCTTGAATCTGGTTCGTCGGTTTCCATTGTAAATGTACGTAAATATTTGTCATGCCATCGTACAAAACATTATGAAGGGACCCTTACTGTTACATTCACAAAAGGAGCTCGGGAAAAGTGACATAACGCCCGTTTTCCATGCCTAATCTTTCTCTTGTGGTTTTTCCGTGAGATGTGAGGTAGTATAGTCAGATCGCCTCGAGTATTAATTACTTAATATTACCTAATGCTGTTTCTATAAAATAACCGTCTTTCATCTATACATCTCCGTGCCATATTCCTATGCTACTCCATAACAATGTGAAACTGGCTGAACCGATTGATTACTAATCGAACTACAAACCTCAGCGTTACTTCGAGATCCCCCACTGAGGCAATCTAATGAGGATCTCTAACACTCGAGCAGAACTCAAAACATGCCATACCGGCGTCTTGCAAACGATTTTTCTTGCACCTGCACTACACTTTTCAACAAATCTTCCTAAAATTTTAAATGTTTCATTTTGCCTTTCTTCAGTTGATTTTATTCTTTTCAACGTTTAAAATAGCCTCTTCTTTATTTATTTTTATCTATTTATTTATCCCGATCAGATTAGGGCCATCAGGCCCTCTCTTATATCGGACCAGTGTTCCATTCATGCAGCATTTTACACGTCATAGTTTCGCCATGACAGTAGTTTGAAGAAGAAAAATAGATTAATCTAGTGACAATATGAATAAAGAGTAATGACTAAGACCTAATAAAATAATTACTGGCAGTATTTTTACAACAGCTGCTATACATAAAAATTATGATAAAAGCAGTAATAATAACAGTAAAAGAAAAAATTGAATAGTGATGGTAAACATCAGAAAAACTGTCAATAGAAATGAAGATATGTGCAAATGTACATTAATATATTTGGGTATAAAGCAGATGTTTACTGGTATAGCGAGTTTTGGGAAAGGGAGATTTAAGGAGGCCGTATCAGTTAAGAAAAAAACTGGGAACTTAGGAAGATCTAGTAGGAAAGAAGGAAGTAATGGGGTGAAGTGCATTCATGTACAGAGGAAGGCATTACTGTTGCTTAAGCAGATACGTCATTAACTGTTTTTTGAAGCCGGACATGCTTTTACGTTCTCTATTATAACGAGGGATGTTATTCCAGAATCGGGTTCCTGCTACTGCATAGGACTTCGAGAAGGTCACTGAGCGATGTAGTGGAACTACTACTACTACTACTACGTGATCAGGCCCTGTGGACAGCACGCATCTACAAGTTTCCTCCTACACTGTATTCTGTCCATTGCTGCTATCCGCCATTCGTCCACATCTATTGACACTTGGTTTAAATCTTCATGGAGTCCATCCCTCCAACGCTTCTTGGGTCTCCCTGGTGGTCTCTTTCCTGTAGGTGTGAAATCCAGGAGCTTCCGAGGCCATCTGTGATCCTCCATCCGGGCCACATGGCCGGCCCACTGCAAACGTTTGGCCTTGACAGTTCCTGCTATGTTGCGCTGATGGTATAGTTCCTCAAGCTCTTGGTTGTTTCTGATCCGATGTAGTGGAACAGAGAGGATTTTATTATGATGGGAAAGTGTGTTTCTATCATGTTGTTCAGATATAAGCATTAAGGACGAGGAGAGATATGAGGGACAGTATACATTTATAAGGCAGTAGATGAGACAGAGTGTATGGAAATCTCTGCGTTCGTCTGCACGCAGCCAGGACAGTTGTGCATATGCTGGTGAAATGTGATCAAAAAGTCGAACGTCACAGATATATCGAACGCAGGCATTCATGACCAGTTCCAGACGTCGCGAATTTTCCTGAGAGAGACCTTGTAGGATAATATTGCTGTAGTCAATAATTGGGAGTATAAGCGTTTGTACTAATTTCTTTTTCACATCGAAAGGGAAGAGTTTTTTTATACTTTTGTAGGGCATGAAGGGATGCTGATGCTTTTTTGCGCACTGTCCAATTTAGATTTTCATCTGTTATTACTTCAAAACTCTTTGCTGGGGGAGAGAAGTTGATATTTGTTCCATTTAGGATTAGAAATTACACGGATTCTGTGGTGTCACCGCCAGACACCACACTTGCTAGGTGGTAGCCTTTAAATCGGCCGCGGTCCGTTAGTATACGTCGGACCCGCGTGTCGCCACTGTCAGTGATTGCAGACCGAGCGCCGCCACACGGCAGGTCTAGAGAGACGTACTAGCACTCGCACCAGTTGTATAGACGACTTTGCTAGCGACGGTTAACTGACAAATACGCGCTCATTTGCCGAGACGATAGTTAGCATAGCCTTCAGCTACGTCATTTGCTACGACCTAGCAAGGCGCCATTACCAGTTTATATTGAGCATATTAATGTACCGTCAAGAGCGATGTACACTAATTATGGATTAAAGTTAAGTATTCCAGCAACAATGTACCTTATTGGCTATATTAATTACATTTAACTGTTCCAGACCTCACACCAGTCTGCGTGTAATTAATCGCGTGCATTTCGGCCTCCTCTAGCAACACGGTGTTGGCTCTTCTGCCAACACAGCAGATTCCCGATTTTTGGGATAATGAGCTTGTAGTGACCAACAAGTGCCGCTTGGGTTTTAGATGGGTTGAGTTTTAGTCCTACGTTCTGTGCCCATTTAGATAGTGCATCGAGGTCAGTATTGAAATTTTCAATAGCTTTCTTAAGATTGATTGGTTTTGCACTTAGATACAACTGAAGGTCATCAGCACACATGTGATATTTCCAATAGGTCAGAACCGATGGCACATGCATATGGAATTGGAAGATTCTCCACTTGTTACGCAATGAAAGCTCTTATGTGACCGATACACACTGAGGGTGAGATCTTCCATTAACCAGCTATAACAATGAAAATTGCTAACTAAGTCATACTGGATGAAGAAACACAAACCCCGACCTCCAACCACATACAGTATGGTGAAGTTCTGGGAAAATGGACAACACTATGTTAACATTAATTTACAGAGCATATGTAGTATCTGTCCAATGGTATCTTTTCAAAAAATCACTGTGCTTTATATGATGGGTAAATAATACAAGGATCCGTAGCCTCGAGTGAACGGAGAGCCCTACATCGTCAAAATTGGATCATAACTGCCGTGACTGGTACAAATTGTACACAAATGGTTCCAAAATTTATGTCTCTGTAGGTTCTGCATTGTTTTAGTTCTAACAGGGTGGGAAAAATCTTCTTGTTACACCAATAAGTATCAATATTAACCGCGGAAATGTTTGCGATTCATCAAGATATTCTTCCCATATTCCTTTTACAAAGCGACAGAATCTTAATATGGTCTGACTCGAGTGCCCCACAGGCACTGACCACAGAGATAAAAGCTACAGTTGCATGCAAAACTTAATGACGAAAGTAACTTTCTCATGATGTGTCACAGAGAGAAAAGATAGCTCGATGAAACTTGGATCTTAACGTAGAAAGAAATGCTACAGAATGCTACAGAAGTTAACTGAAATAAGCGCGCAACGAGACGAACATAAATTACATTTTTATTCAAAGACGATAATTACAGTAAAGCCACTGCGAATCATCATGGTCCCTGGACATTACAAAAGGCGTGGCATGGCTCTAAATAGGATATGCTATCACCACGGATGACACAGCGTGCTCTGCAACGCGCTCCCTTGCTGGCCACAAGGTCAGTAAAGAGTTCTTATAGCAGAGCGCCAATTCTTCACCAGAGCGCTTGACGACTGCTGGGTGGTCGTTGGTGCATGTGGAGGTGCTGCAACACGTCTTCTCAACGCATAGCACACATGCTCGGTGGGAACGGGCAGGTCGCTCCATTCGCCGAATACTCTCTAGTTCCAAGACCTCCTCCACCTGCTCTGTTCGCTACGGTTGCGCACTGTCATGCATAAAAATAAAGTCCGGCCGTATGCACCCTTGAAAAGACGCACGTGGAGAAGCAGTGCGGTGTCAAAATAACGTCGATCAGAGAGTGTATCCTGTTAAAGATTTGGTGGTCAGTACGCCATTGCAACATTATGGTACTAATAGAACGTGTAAATATAGTCATCAAGAACAAATATACTGAATAATATTTTAATAGCTAACGATTATTTGTCTCCTAGGGGATCTCTTAGTTCAATGAATTGTTCTGTTGGTAAATGTATTTGCCATTTCACCCGTCGTAAATTGTCTGTGATGTGCCACTGTGGTATCAGAGCTACTTCACTCGTAAACTGTGACCAAAATTCATAGCCGATGGCTCTCCATACAATGACGCCAGGAGTAACTCCGTTGTGCCTCTCCAAACTTTGGAAGAATGGGACCTGTTCACATGGCGCTGCCATACACATTGACGATGGTCATACAGGGTAGTTCAGAACTACGATTTTGGCTGACCACAATGCTACACCATTCATCAGCTATTCTTGCTTTCCGGCATCGGCATCACTCCGAACGTATCCGTCTGTGTACTGTTGTTAAGGGGGGTAGGACGTCAAACGGGTCGACATGGAGCAGGAGAGGCATCACAGGACATTTTAATTTCCACTGTCTATACTTTTACAAATAAATTCATAAAACTTTGTCACCATCACCAGGAAGGATTCAGGATTCACACTCATTGCAGTGGAAGTTCGAAAACATAACAATTTTTTTATGTGTGAAATTTCATCATTTTTTCACTTACTAATGGCTACGTTTATTGCTATAGGTACACTTTTCTTCATAAGTTAGAGAGATTCTTCGATGAATTTTGCACAGCATACATACCGTACTTACAGGTGTATGAAACGCTAGAATTTATTTAATTTATGAAAAAACGAATGATTTGTTGTATTTTAAACTTCATGTTTAGAAAAAACACAAATTTTGTAGTTAATTACCTCAATTCTTACCACAGTTTTTAATAGATTTGGAAAATTCTAGAGTTTCATACACCTTTAAGTATGGTTTGTATGCTGTGCAAAATTCATTGAACCATCTCTCTTACTTATGAAGAAAAGTGTACCTTTAGCAACAAATGCTGCCATTAGTAAGTGAAAAAAAAATGATGAAATTTCACATGTAAAAAAAAAAAAAATTACTTCCTTATGTTTTCGAACTTCCTCTGCTATGAGTGTGAATTCTGAATCCTTCCTGGTCATGCTGACAAAGTTTTATGAATTTATTTGTAAAAGTATAGACAGTGGAAATTAAAATGTCCTGTGGTGTCTCTCCTGCTCCAAGTCGGCCCGTTTGACGTCCTGCCCCCTTAACGGCAACCTACGTATGAGACACTATTTTCGTGGTTCGGCTTCTGCTGGTCGCCGGCCAATGTTACAGGGGGTCAAGTAATTTTTCTCGTATGGCAGGTGCAAGTGGGAAAGGGTTATTATATGCTTGGTGTACAATTGGACGATCTAACAACCCTACCACAACAAAGGTCAAAATTTAATAATGATTGGGGTGTTGCTCACGCTGCTAAATACTGCATTTTCGGTCAACAACAAAGTTATTATGTGGCAAGTGTCATTAGAGCACAGTTAATAAAGTCATTTCATGTAATAATGAATAAACTAGGCACTCATCTTTTCGTGTTTCCCACGCTGGTCTCGTTGTAAAATCATGGCTCAATCGTCGAAAATCTAGGTGGTGATGACTCCAAGCTCGGATGCAAATAGGCCTAGGTTTTATTCTGCTATATTCAAAAGTTTTATATATGTGTTTCACAAACCATTCTTGAAGATTAAACCTTTGCAGGACAATGGTGATGTAAAAAAGTAATCAGCACTCCGAATTTAAGTTACACTTCATTTTTATTGCTTTTGTTGCAATATCGCGTAACACACAAAACATCACTTCACAATACAAAACACACTTGAAAACATCTTCCTCACTGTTAAAGTTCACATTTTATAAGCTGACTACGTTATGCGTCTTTCCAACATGACGTCCAAGACTTGACTTTCTCAAGGTCCGACTCTCTAACAACTAACTGCTTACGCGCCCAAAAATCAAGAGTTACAAGTACGACAAGGATCATAGTGACAAAAAAAAGAATACACATAAGAATAATATCATTGCAACATAAACATATCGATGTATCAAAGTACCTCTACATTAATGAAATAAAATCTGAATGTTGTCTCAGAAATATGTCAACTTCTTTATAGAAACACAGTAGAGTATTACTGGTATCGAGAGGTTCAGGTGAGCTGCCGTAATGGTTAGGTAATTCAAGTACCATTACAACGATCAACGCTTATTGTGGTCAGCCATGGTCGATTAGAACCTAGACCTCGAGTACCCCGTTCTCCAGTTCTCATGCAGCCCAATATCGAGCCACAGTCACATCCGAATGGGCGACAAAATTGAAAATTGCAGGATTCTACCAGGCCGCCAAATGGACGTGAACAAGGAGGTCTCTTCCGAACTCTATCAGAGGCTGATAACAGTGTCTCACTCTATTAGGTAGCATCTCCGTATCTTTCATAGTGATCACTCAACATCTGATGCTGTTCATTGTAGTGCCCAACGACTCTTGTGACAACACAAAACACGAGCAATACCAACGCCATCTGCTGGCCGTTCTACCTGTGACAGATAACTACAGTTCTAATCAGTGACATAGCCGTCGATGGTGTGCAGGATGATTTTTTCCACCGTGTACAAACTCTAGGGATTGATCGATGAGAGCGTACGGAACAAAACAGATCTAATGAACTTATTTCCGGAAATGCATGGTTTCCATGCTAGAGACCATTGATTCAGTCATACATTGTTACAGAGACTGCGATCTAATACGCGCTGTACTATGCAGCCACAATTACAGCCTGGTACTGTGACTCTTACATCATGCCCTAGCACCCTCTCCTACGGTAGTCATTGGTAACGTTGTGTCCGATCCACTTCTCTCGCTGACTCACCTTGTAGTGGATGTGATACGGCGTTGCACACATGGTTTCGTGTTCAAATCGATAGTTTGCCGGACATGTTGTTTACTTACGGAAAGCCAAATGGCGACGGACGGCGGGCAGCAAAGTTGTATTAGGAGACCTGTCTCCGCCGACAACAACCTCAGCATTCAATGTTAGCAACAGTGTTCCGCCGTTTGTCTGAGACAGGGTCATTTCAGGAAACAGGAAATCACGAAGGACGTACCCGAAATGTTCGAACACCAGACTTGGAGCAAACTGTGATTAACACTGTGAAAGGCAAACGTTGTATCAGTACCAGGCAGTTGGCCCGCCAGTACAGGGTAAGCCAGACGACCGTGTGGAACATTCTCCATGACAATTGTTACTACCCTTACCACTTAAAGCGTGTTCAGGGCTTACTAGCGACAGACTTTCCACATCGGGAGCACTGGTTTCTTCACCAGGCAACAACGATTCCGGGATTTGTGCTACTCATCATATTCACAGATGAGGCCACCTTCACGCAGAGTAATATCTTCAACTTTCACAAGAGTCATCTGTGCGATAACATGCAGAATCCCCATGGTGTGGTGACAGCGAATCATTGGCATCGTTGCAGCCGGAATGTGTGGGCCGGGATAATTGGCAACCGTATTTTGGGACCAGTTCTCCTTCCACGTCGCCTAACAGGCAGGAACTATCCACGTTTCTTGCGGGTGGTTTTGCCTCCCCTGCTGGAAGAAGTACCACTGATGATTCGAAGGGCTATGTGGCTGCTGCGTGATGGTGCTACAGCCCACTTCGCCCTTAACGTCCGGACGCATCTCAATCATGTCTTTCCTGGTCGATGGATCGGACGAGGGGTCCAGTTGCATGACCTGTTCATTCACTGGATCTCAACCCGTGCGATATCTGGTTATAGGGCCATCTCAAAAGTATCGTGTATGCAGAGCCCATTCCAGATGTGGAGACACTGGGACAGCGTATTTTTGCTGCATTTGACACTGGTCGGATACAGCCTGGATGATGTGATCGAGTGGGACAAAACATGCTACGGCGCGAACACGCATGCGTTGAGGCATATGGAAGCCATTTTCAACACATACTTAACTGTGGCTGCATGGTACAGCGCGTAGTAGACCGTAGTCTCTGCAACAATGTATGACTGAATAAATGGTCTCTAAAGTGGAAACCATGCATTTCCGAACATAAGTTAATTACATCTTTCTTGTTCCATATCCTCTCATCGATCAATCCCTAGAGTTTGTACACGGTGGAAGAAATCACCCTTTATACACTACTGGCCATTAAAATTGCTACACCATGAAGATGACGTGCTACAGGCGCGAAATTTAACCGACAGGAAGAAAATGCTGTGATATGCAAATGATTACCTTTTCAGAGCATTCACACAAGGTTGGCGCCGATGGCGACACCTGCAACGTGCTGACATGAGGAAAGTTTCCAACCGATTTCTCATACACAAACAGCAGTTGACCGGCGTTGCCTGGTGAAACGTTGTTGTGATGCCTCGTGTAATGAGGAAAAATGGGTACCATCACGTTTCCGACTTTGATAAAGGTCGGATTGTAGCCTATTGGCGATTGCGGTTTATCGTATCGCGACGTTGCTGATCGCGTTGGTCGAGATCCAATAACTGTTAGCAGAATATGGAATCGGTGGGTTCAGGAGGGTAATACGGAACGCCGTGCTGAATCCCAACGGCCTCGTATCACTAGCAGTCGAGATGACAGGCATCTTATCCGCATGGCTGTAACGGATCGTGCAGCCACGTCTCGATCCCTGAGTCAACAGATGGGGACGTTTGCAAGACAACAACCATCTGAACGAACCATGCAGCAACATGGACTATCAGCTCGGAGACCGAGGCTGCGGTTACCCTTGACGCTGCATTACAGACAGGAGCGCCTGCGATGGTGTAGTCAACGACGAACCTGGGTGCAAGAATGGGAAAACGTCATTTTTTCGGATGAATCCAGGTTCTGTTTACAGCATCATGATGGTCGCATCCGTGTTTGGCGACATCGCGGTGAAGACACATTGGAAGCGTGTGTTCGTCATCGCCATACTGGCGTATCACCCGGCGTGATGGTATGGGGTGCCACTGGTTACACGTCTCGGTCACCTCTTGCTCGCATTGACAGCACTTTGAACAGTGGACGCTACATTTCACATGTGTTACGACCCGTGGTTCTACCCTTCATTCGATCCCTGCGGACCCTAAATTTCAGCAGGATAATGCACGACCGCATGTTGCAGGTCCTCTACGGGCCTTTCTGGATACAGAAAATGTTCGACTGCTGCCCTGGCCCGCACATTCTCCAGATATCTCACCAACTGAAAACGTCTGGTCAATGGTGGCCGAGCAACTGGCTCGTCACAATACGCGTCACTACTCTTGATGAACTGTGGTATCGTGTTGAAGCTGCATGGGCAGCTGTACCTGCACACGCCATCCAAGCTCTGTTTGACTCAATGCCCAGGCGTATCAAGGCCGTTATTACGGCCAGAGGTGGTTGTTCTGGGTACTGATTTCTCAGGATCTTTGCACCCAAATTGCGTGAAAATGTAATCACATGTCAGTTCTAGTATAGTATATTTGTCCAATGAATACCCGTTTATCATCTGCATTTCTTCTTGGTGTAGCAGTTTTAATGGCCAGTGTATGTGTATGGAGTTACATTAAAATCAGACCATGCATTCCAGGTACTTCAGCTTTTTTTTCAGTAAATGTATAGTAAAAATTTTTGGTTTCATTAATGGTGCAGTCAGATTAAAGTACTTTGTAGACTAATTATCTCACATAATTGTTTGGTTGTTTTTATACAATTGGTTATATTTTCAAATGCAGTAAGACAGATGTCCTGTTTCTTTCAAAAAATGTTCAAATGTGTGTGAAATCTTATGGGACTTAACTGCTAAGGTCATCAGTCCCTAACTTACACACTACTTAACCTAAATTCTCCTAAGGACAAACACACACACCCATGCCCGAGGGAGGACTCGAACCTCCGCCGGGACCAGCTTCGCAGTCCATGACTGCAGCGCCTGAGACCGCTCGGCTAATCCCGCGCGGCCCTGTTTCTTTCATTACGTTACATACTTGTATTGGGTTGAATGGAATTTGCCTCAAACCAAGAAATGTATTTTTGAGAAATCGCCTCTTTACGTCAATGCGACAGAATATAGTGGCAGTTCTCTAACGCTACCCACAAAAACGATTGAAAATATGCTCTTCGTGTATAGGCCCTATTACTCAGTCGACTTTCCCGCTTCTCTGAAGCAAGTTGCAACCGTATGCCGCTAGAGGGCCGTGGAATGTAGCATGTAACATTCCTGGATGTAACGTAACTATGTTGACGCGTTAAAAAAAGCGTCCTGTCATTGAGTTTCTAACTGCAGAAACCTTTGTCCACACATGAAGCATCCTCTCCTTCAGCATGACAGTATGGAGCCACGCACGAGCGCAGCGACATCTGCAACAAACCGACGCCTTGGGTGCAGTCCCCTCGATCATCCTCCGTACACTCCCGACTTATCCCCACGCGATTTTCATCTGTTTCCAAAACTTAAGGAAGACCTCCAAAGACTCCACTTTGATAGTGATGAAACGGTGCAAGCAGAGGTGAGGTTGTGTCTCCGCTAACAAAGTCAGACATTCTACAGCGACAGTGTCAACAAACTTGTCTGTCGTCGGGAGAAACGAGTTTGTCGCCAGGGTGACTATGTTGAGAAATACACTATGTGATCAAAAGTATTCGGACACCCCCAGAAACATACATTTTTCATATTAGGTGTATTGTGCTGTCAATTGTGTCATACATCTGTATTACCGCACTACTAAACATCCCAAGGTCCACTGTTTCCAATGTGATAGTGAAGTAGAAACGTGAAGGGACATGTACAGCAAAAAAGCGTACAGGCCAACCTCGTCTGTTGACTGACAGAGATCACTGGCAGTTGATGAGGTTGTGAAGGTAACAGGCGAGTTATGGTGCCCTGGAAATATTCTAAGTTCAGAGTTGGCGTGGCTACGCTGGGGCCTCACGGCAGGCCGCGGCCACGTGGTGCCGAACATTAGCCAGTGTCCCGCGGCCGCGTGGCTGGGAATTCCATGCTGATGCTGTGTCGATGAAAGAGACTTGTATGCCGAGAGTGCCAAAGATGGCGCACTTTGTGAAACCATCATGGCAGACATTTCACAGTTCTTATAGAAATTAAGAGTAGCCAGATGAATCATGGTACCTCAAAAAGAAACATATACGTTACCATTATTTGCACGATAATTCTGATATTGTAATCAGATTTTCAATATCTTTAATAGTTTAAAATTTAGTATCTGACGATAAATTATATAAGTAACACCCAGCAACGAAATCTAAACGGCTCATCCGATTTTGTCTATCGACATGTCTTTAGAAGGTTTAGAAGTCTGTTAGTGTAAACCTAAATTGGTAAGAATTACAGGCATGTAACTTGAATAGTACATGAGTTATTAGAGGTCAAAGTGGCCGATTACTATCGATCGCGTCAGGCCACAAGTACTTCACAGTTACACGAAAAAACGGTAGCAGCATGCTTATTGTGGTGTCACCGCCAGACACCACACTTGCTAGGTGGTAGCTTTTAAATCGGCCGCGGTCCGTTAGTATACGTCGGACCCGCGTGTCGCCACTATCAAAAAATGGTTCAAATGGTTCTGAGCACTATGCGACTTAACTTCTGAGGTCATCAGTCGCCTAGAACTTAGAACTGCTTAAACCTAACAAACCTGAGGACATCACACACATCCATGCCCGAGGCAGGATTCGAACCTGAGACCGTAGCAGTCGCTCGGTTCTAGACTGTAGCGCCTAGAGCCGCACGGACACTCCTGCCGGCCGCCACTATCAGTGATTGCAGACCGAGTGCCGCCACACGGCAGGTCTAGTCTAGAGAGACTTCCTAGCACTCGCCCCAGTTGTACAGCCGACTTTGCTAGCGATGGTTCACTGTCTACATACGCTCTCATTTGCAGAGACTACAGTTCAGTATAGCCTTCAGCTACGTCATTTGCTACGACCTAGCAAGGCGCCATATTCAGTTACTATAATTCATATCTTCAAGAACGTATTCTGAACAGATAATATTTTGAGTCATGTACCGTCAAGAGCGACGTTCATCATTAATGGATTAAAGTTAAGTATCAAAGTAATTACGTCCGCTTTCTGAATTCTCATTCCTTGTCATGTTCCAGGCCTCACGTCAGTATAGTTCTTTCCTCATCACGAGAGCCTGCATGAGCTAAAACGCGTGCATTTCGGCCTCCACTCGTAACACGGTGTTGGCTCTTCTGCTAACACAAAACTTATAAATATATTTATTCATCTATGTCTTTGTTTATATCCGATATATACTATTCATGAAGAACTTGTTCGAATATATACTGTGTTTTAGAAAGCACAGGGACATTAGGCTTCTGGCCTACTTTTGCTTGCTATTCCTTTGATATGTGTTTATGTATTTAATAATGTGTGTTAGAGCGTGTTTATGGTCCAGCCGTAGGAATATTTATTTAATTTCAAGTTATTTAAATATAAATCTAGTATTTCGAACGTGTTTCAATATGTTTGTGAGGGTGCGTGGCTTGAAGACATGGTGGGAGTGCTCTAGCCAATCACACGCTCGTTCTGTAGCAGGCGACTACCGAAGTGGGAGAGGACACAGCACAGTACGGGAGGGGCTGGAGGAAAAGTGCTGGACGTGGGAGTTCTGAGCACTGTGGCGGGAGAGTAAGGCACAGGACACGGGAGGCGCCGGACGCGACGGTGCGACGGACGTACGGTCGCAGGAAAGACTTGCGAGTGTGGAGCAGTTTGCACGTGATCGCAGGTGATAGAAATACTTCGGAGTGCCGACTTGCGAACATGTGAGATTTCCGTGGTTTCTACAGTGAAGACGTAGTATGTGTTTAGAAGTGAATGTCTTGCGAGCTATGTTGTCGTTCATAACTAATTACGCGCAGTAGGAATCTATTGTCTCCTTGTTATTCAACTTATATTTTATTTAATTGCTGAACCATCGACACCAATAAGTGTTTTGTAGAAATATACCGCGTTCTCAAAAATACTTCTACTATCGTACTCATCATTTAAAGTCGTTAAGATAGTACCTTTCATTTATAAATTTCTACGTTACATTCGCAACTGGCCGAGTGATAGGAACCACCTAGCATTCGATTCATGTGTATATTCATATTGTATACTGTAGACTCAGCAGTATTTGGCATGTAATGCGGCAACTACGTATCCCAGCCCCTAGACAACGAGACCAGCCAAAACTTTTAATATTTCAAATGTGAGTCTGAAGATACGTAGTTGACGGCCACCACACCACCATCACCACATCATTTTTATTATTTTAAAGCCCGCAAGGGTCGTAATGTGTAATAGGTACACAACTATCCAGACCATCACAGCCGGCCGCGGTGGCCGAGCAGTTCTAGACGCTTCAGTCCGGAACCGCGCGACTGCTACGGTCGCAGGTTCGACTCCTGCCTCGGGCTTGGATACGTGTGATGTCCTTAGGTTAGTTAGGTTTAAGTAGATCTAAGTTCTAGGGGACTGATGACCTCCGATGTTAAGTCCCATAGTGCTCAGAGCCATTTGAACCATAAGCAACACATCACGCCGGTAAATGCCAAACGACGTCTCGCTGGATGTAAGAAGCGTAAACATTGGACGATTGAACAGTGGAAAAACTTTGTGTGGAGTGACGAATCACGGTACACAATGTGGCGATCGGATGACAGGCGAATGTCCGTTGAACATCATCTGCCAGCGTGTGTAGTGCCAACAGTAAAATTCGGAGGCAGAGGTGTTATGGTGTGGTCGTGTTCTTCATGGAGGGGGTTTGCACCCCTTGTTGTTTTGCGTGGCACTATCATAACACAGGCATAAACTGATGTTTTAAGCACCTTCTTGCTTCCTGCTGTTGAAGAGCAATTCGGAGATAGCGACTGCATCTTTCAACACGATCGAGCATCTGTCCATAATGCACCGTCTGTGGTGGAGTGGTTACATGACAATAACATCCCTGTAATGGACTGACCTGCGCAGAGTGCTGACCGGAATCCTATAGAAGACCTTTGGGGTGTTCTGGAATGCTGACTTCGTGCCAAGCCTCACCGACCGACATCGATACCTCTCCTCAGTGCAGCACTACGTGAGGAACGGGCTGCCGTTCCCCAAGGACCCTTCCAGCACCTGATTGAATGTATGCCTGCGAGAGTGGAAGCTGTCATAAAGGCTAAGGGTGTGCCAACACCATACTGAATTCCAGCATTACAGATGGAGTGCGCCACGAACTTGTAAGTCATTTTCAGTCAGGTGTCTGGATACCTCTGATCACATAGTGTAAATACGTATACATGAATAATAAGAACATAAGATGTTAATAAAGTTAGTTTTATTTAAAACGCTTTAGAAGTTTATGAGATGTCGGTACTGAAGTAAACAACCCGGGTATAAATAAACGAACAAAGTTTATTTCACTAGAGAGAGAAAAGTTCAACTTAATAATGACAAATCTGGGAAATCGAGAAACAAACTAAATTCGTTTGAAGACACAAAGGAATTGCAGACACTGGCTGTGAGCAGGCGTTGATTGAAATCACTGGGGAAAGTTGAAAATTTGTGCCGGACCGGGATTCAAACCTCAGTCTCCTGCGCACTAGGCAGTATCTTTTACCTCTGAGCCATCCAGAGTCAGTGGTGATAGTGCCTGTATGGAGTACCCTAGCACGCCTCCCGTCACACACAAATTTTCAGCTTATCCGCACACAAGGAATGTAGTGCCTTTTGCCATTTACCATCACTACTCCCGGTCGCAGTACTTCGCCGACCATACAGAGGGGTCCAAAAAAATGTATCCCCTGTTTAAAAGTCCATAATTAATAGACATAGTTGTCTCATCTTTGGTAGTGTAATAGTTTGTAGTTCCGGCAATCGCCACACAAGCGTTGTATTACGTTGTTTTGTTTTGTCAGATGACAGTCGCCAGATAGTCAGTGTTTTGTTCTTAGTTGCACCTAGTTAGTCGAGTAAATATGTCTGGTGCATGGCTTACATTCGATGAAAGGAAGTCAGTTTTGAAGTGGTATTTTAACTACGAAAACATTAATGAGGTTCAACGACAATGGCGAAATGAGTATCAAACAGAGCCACCTACACGTTTAACTTTTCGTCGCATTCGAGACAAATTTGAAGCCGAAGGCTGTGTTAAAGTTGTACACAAACAACGATCTGGACGACTTGTAACAGTAACAATTCCAGCTAACTCCCGTCTTGTGTTACAACAATTCACTCGCTCACCACAGTGGTCTGTGAGACAGTGTGCCCGTGAAACTGGAGTAAGTCGCTCAAGTGTTCGGCGAATTTTGAAGACAGAAAAGTGGAAGTGCTACATCCCACGATTGCAATGAACGAGGACGACCCAGATCATAGAATGGAGTACTGCGAGTGGTTTACTAACATGGTGCGCAACGATGAAGAGTTTGCAGAGATGATTGTGTGGTCTGATGAGACACAGTTCAAGTTCAGTCGTACAGTAAATCACCACAATTGCATCTCCTGGGCCTCCGTGAATCCGAACGTCCATGTAGACAAAGCTGTGAATTTGCCAGGAGTAAATGTGTGGTGTGGGTTGTCTTACCTGGGCTTGATTGGGCCATTCTTCTTTGACGGCACAGTTACCGGTGAGGTGTACCTTCAGAAGCTTCCTGCCATCCGAGACTTGCATGGAGACGGAAGTGTTTACTTTCAACAAGATGGTGCTCCAGCCCAATACCAAAATCGTGTTAGGGCGTATCTCGACGAAAATCTACCAGGAAGATGGATAGGCTTTAGAGGTGCTGTGGAGTATCCACCACGTTCCCCAGACCTAACTCCTCTGGACTTTTACCTGTGGGGAACACTAAAGGACGTCGTTTATCGATAAATGCCACGTACATTGGATGAACTTCGAGACTCCATCGTACATTAATGTGCAAATATCCAACTGAACACGTTGCAGTCAGTAGTTCGTGCTGCAGTTCGGTGGCATCGTTTGTGTGTGAATGTTAACGGTGACCATTTCGAACACCTACAGTGATATCTTTAAGATGGACTTTAAGCTACTCTTTCACCAAAAATGAGACAACTCCGTCAATTAGTTTGCAAGTTATGGACTTTTAAACAGTGGATATATATATATATATATATATATATATATATATATATATATATATATATGTGTGTGTGTGTGTGTGTGTGTGTGTGTGTGTGTGTGTGTGTGTGTGTGTGTGTGTGTGTGTGTGTGTGTGGTGTTTGGGGAGGAGGGGGGGGGGCAGCTGTCTGTTATTTCGGGCCTGTCCTATCCCAAAGAACAGACATCAAATATATAAAATCGTTTGGTTAAACACAAACAATCTTTCAATCCTTCGAAGGTGAAAACATAGTTTTATAGTTCTGAAATATCTTAGTGTAGGAAAAACCCACACGAAGTCTTCTGAGTAGAATATGAAATAGTTCAAGTGTCTGGTAATGAGGAAAACTAAGCCTTGACTGTAAAAGGTACGATAACAGCTGTAATCATAAGTTCTTAAGACGTTTCAGATAAACAGTGTAGGAGTAAAGTTTAAGAGTCACTTAGAAAAATAGCTAAGTCTGGTCAGAGTTCACAGCACATTTAGGATAACGTTGAAGTCCGACAGAAATTCTGAATTTGACACCACAGTATAACAGGGAACAGTCAGAGTGTAAGCTTCAAAGAAGAATGTTCTACGCGCGGCGAGGCGAAGAACAGGCAGTAACAGAAATATTACGAAATCAAGAACCAGTAATCCTGTCGGGGCCGCGTCTTATGTTGCGGGGCCAAGCTGCAGGATACGGGGCGAGGTGGGTGGCTCGAACGGCGATTGCAGCTTATCGACGACGCCGGAGTGAGCTCCTGATTGTGGAAATGCAACAAGCATTTGGCGCCTGTACCACCAAGTTCGCTCGGCGGAACTCAGTACCTAGCGCCCGTACGAGGCTCTAAACACAGGGTGTTCGGGAATTTCCGTTAAAAGCTTCTAGGACTTGTAGAGGGGTGTGAGTACATAATACTCTGAATAGGAGCCCATGATCAGAGACGTACCATTTCTGTTCTACGTCGGTTTAAGCTCAAATGTGTAAGGCGTCTACGGTTGCCGAGGGAATGTGTAAACTCTAAGAGTTGCTGATCCTGGTATGCAGTAGGGTAGACAGGATGACGAACACTACGTCAGTCGCTCACCTGATGTCACTTAAATTCTGCCTTGCCGCGAGATGTATTTAATGTCCGTGAATGTCCGATCTACATTTACATCCATATCTACATGATTACTCTGCAATTCAAACTTAAGTTCCTGGCAGAGGGTTCATCGAACCATTTTCATACTACTTCTCTACCATTCCGCTCTAGAAAGGCGCGTGGGAAAAAGGAAAACCTAAATCTTCCGTACTACACTTGTATGAATATCAAGAGCTCAGATGGAAACCCAGTTCTAAGGAAAGAAGGGAAAGCAGAAAGGTGGAAGGAGTATATAGAGGGTCTATACAAGGGCGATGTACTTGAGGACAATATTATGGAAATGGAAGAGGATGTAGATGAAGATGAAATGGGAGATACGATACTGCGTGAAGAGTTTGACAGAGCACTGAAAGACCTGAGTCGAAACAAGGCCCCGGGAGTAGACATCATTCCATTAGAAATACTGACAGCCTTGGGAGAGCCAGTCCTGACAAACCTCTACCATCTGGTGAGCAAGATGTATGAGACAGGCGAAATACCCTAAGACTTCAAGAAGAATATAATAATTTCAATCCCAAAGAAAGCAGGTGTTGACAGATGTGAAAATTACCGAACCATCAGTTTAATAAGTCATGGCTGCAAAATAATAACGCGAATTCTTTACAGACGAATGGAAAAACTGGTAGAAGCCGACCTCGGGGAAGATCAGTTTGGATTCCGTAGAAATATTGGAACACTTGAGGTAATACTGACCCTACGTTTTATCTATAAAGCTAGATGAAGGAAAGGCTAACCTACGTTTCTAGCATTTGTAGATTTAGAGAAAGCTTTTAACAATGTTGACTGGAATACTCTCTTTCAAATTTTGAAGGTGGCAGGGGTAAAATACAGGAAGAGGAAGACTATTTACAATTTGTATAGAAACCAGATGTCAGTTATAAGATTCGAGGGGCATGAAAGGGAAGCAGTGGTTGGGAAGGGAGTGGGACAGGGTTGTAGCCTCTCCCCGATGTTATTCAACCTGTATATTGAGCAAGCAGTGAAAGACACAAAAGAAAAATTCGGAGTAGGTATTAAAATCCATGGAGAAGAAACAAAAACTTTGAAGTTCGCCGATGACATTGTAATTCTGTCACAGACAGCAAAGGACTTGGAAGAGCATTTGAACGGAATGGATAGTGTCTTGAAGGGAGGATATAAGATGAACATCAACAAAAGCAAAACGAGGATAATGGATTTTACTCGAAATAAGTCTGGTGATGCTGAGGGTATTAGATTAGGAAATAAGACACTTAAAGTAGTAAATGAGTTTTGCTATTTGGGGAGAAAAGTAATTGATGATGGTCGAAGTAGAGAGGATATAAAATGTAGACTGGCAATGGCAAGGAAAGCGTTTCTGAAGAAGAGAAATTTTTTAACATCGCGTATAGATTTAAGTGTCATGAAGTCGTTTCTGAAAGTATTTGTATGGAGTGTAGTCATGTATGGAAGTGAAACATGGACGATAAATAGTTTAGACAAGAAGAGAATAGAAGCTTTTGAAATGTGGTGCTACAGAAGAGTGCTGAAGATTAGATGGGTAGATCACATAACTAATGAGGAAGTATTGAATAGGATTAAGGAGAAGAGAAGTTTGTGGCACAACTTGACTAGAAGAAGGGATCGGTTGGTAGGATATATTCTGAGGCATCAAGGCATCACTAGGTTAGTATTGGAGGGCAGCGTGGAGGGTAAAAATCGTAGAGGGAGACCAAGAGATGAATACACTAAGCAGATTCAGAAGGATGTAGGTTGCAGTAGGTACTGGGAGATGAAGAAGCTTGCACAGGATAGAGTAGCATGGAGAGCTGCATCAAATAGGTCTCAGGACTGAAGACCACAACAACAACAACAACAACAAATCTTTCCGTTCGAGCTCTGATTTATCTTATTTTATTATGATGATTATTTCTCCCTACGTAGGTGGGTGTCAACAAAATATTTTCGCATTCGGAAGAGAAAGTTGGTGATTCAAATTGCGTAAATAGATCTCGCCGCAAATAAAACCGCCTTTGTTTCAGTGACTGCCACCCCAACTCGCGTATCATATCAGTGACACTCTCACACCTACTGCGCAATAACACGAAACGAGCTGCCCTTCTTTGCACTTTTTCGATGTCCTCCTACGGCGCAGCAATATTCCAGCAATATTCCAGCAGAGGACGGACAAGTGTAGTGTAGGAGGTCTCTTTAGTGGGTTTGTCGCGTCTTCTAAGTGTTCTGCCAACAAAGCGCAGTCGTTGTTTCGCCTTCCGCACAATATTGTCTATGTGGTCTTTCCAATTTAAGTTGCTCGTAATTTTAATTTTTAGGTATTTAGTCGAATTGACAGCCCTTAGATTTGTGCGATTTATCGTATACCAAAAATTTATCGCATTTCTTTTAGTACCAATGTGAATGACCCCGCACTTTTCTTTGTTTAGTGCCAATTGCCACTTTTCGCACCATACAGTAATTCTCTCTAGATCATTTTGTAATTGGAATTGATTGTCTGATGATTTTACTAGACGATAAATTACAGCGTTATCTGCAAACAATCTAAGGGGGCTGCTCAGATTATCACCTAGATCATTTATGCAAATCAGGAATAGCAGAGGTTCTATGACACTACCTTGGGGAACGCCAGATATCACTTCTGTTCTACTCCATGATTTACCGTCTATCACTACGAACTGTGACCTCTCTGAGGGGAAATGCCGAATCCAGTCACACAACTGAGACGATACTCCGTATGCACGCAATTTGATTAATAGTCGCTTGTGAGGAACGGTATCAAAAGCCCTCCAGAAATCCAGGAATACGGAATCGATCTGAGGTCCCTTGTCGGCAGCATTCATTACTTCATGGGAATAAAGAGCTAGCTGCGTTGCACAATAACGATATTTTCTTAATCCGTGTTGGTTATGTATCAATAAGACATTTTCTTCAAGGTGATTCGTAATGTTCGAGTACAGTATATGCTCCAAAATCCTACTGCAAATTGAGGTTAGTGATATGGGTCTGTAATTCAATGGGTTATTCCTATTTCCGATACATTAAACATGGTTCGGTACACGTTTTCGGAATGCACTGACATGCTCCTTGTGTTTGGCGAAGCTCGACGTAACGGAAGCGGCTGCTAGTGGGCTTTATCACGAACGTAGCACACCATCGAACAAACTCTTTGGCCAATTTACGCAGCGACTCCGAGAAACAGGTACATCCATTGTGAGGAGGCAGGACTGTGGTGCTCCACGGCAATGCCGCACTCACGAATTTAAAGAATATGTACGGCATCGCGTTGAAGAGAACCCATCAACGAGTACTAGAAGAATTGCACGTGCAGTGGATGTTAATCATAATACCGTCTAGGACATTCTGCGTGAGCAACAAATATATCCTTGCTACTTACAGAGGATAGATGCTATGGGTCCATGAGTTTCCACAACGCGTTGCCTACTGCACATGGTTCCTGCACCGCTGCATTGAAACACCCCTGTCCCCACATCGAGTTCTGTTCACAAATGATTCGCGAAACATCCATGTCTGGGCAGACAACTCTTGTGCCAAGCATGTTCAGGGATTTTCGCACCGGTTTAGTATTAATGTGTGGCCAGGTATTCTCGATGGTCACGTGATTGGGCCGTACCTCTGTCCACTCAAGTTAGCTGTTCCTGCATATTTAACCTTCCCACAAAACATATTGGATCCGTTCTTGGAAGCTGTGCGAATTGTAATTTCCCCCATCCTTCCTAACTTCAGGTATTGTCGACAATAAGCAAAGTGTTTTATGAAAAATTTGAGAGATGCGAATATTACAATAAACTTTCTAGATTACTTAGTTTTCGTATAGAGTTGTCTCCAATTCTTCTTGTCTAGGGGTCTGATCATTGAGGCTGAAAGTCTCACATTTTAGGTCCCCATGTTTGAATTGATCTAAATAAATTTGAGTTTGTTTTTGCAGTATTTTTGCTGTCATGGTAATATATTTTGTCACATTATAGTATATTATACAGTTTTTTGAATTTTCACATTAACAAAGCCGAAATTACATTGTTCGCCAAGAATACAAATATACATCCGATCACATCAGAGGCATGCTCAGTATTTCTTCACTCTGCGGTAATAACAATATTCCAAAGGATTTACAGGTTTTTTGACAAATGAATTTCTATTAGTTTCGATTATTATTTCATAAACGAATCCAGAAATAAACATAATAAAAGTATATATTGTGTAATTAATAACAGAAACTTTAAGTGTGCCAAATAATTAGTAATTTCAAATGTCTTTAAAAATTAATTTTTACTATACATTCAGAACTAGTACTTATCGATTGTAACATAAAATACAGTAATCCCTTTTCATAAATTTTAGCTTGAAATATCACAAATTGTGTACAAAATTATATTCAACCTTTCAGAAAAGCAACTGAGATAATATTGACCTGTCCAAAATTCGAAAAATAGTTCTGGTATCGCCAACTACCGTTGTGGAAAGGTAATACTAGAGGAGGATGTCCCGTTACACACTGAATGTCAGTAAGGAAATGTGGTTTCAGTAAGATGGTACGCCACCTCACTTCTCACATGTGGTTCGGAGAGATGTCAGAAGACGATATGGTCAAAGATGGACAGACAAAGGTGATCCAATCACATGGTCGGCCTCAACGCCGGATTTAACTCCTATGGACTACTTCTTGTGCGATAGTAAGTAAAGTTTAATTTACGAGACTCGTGTAGAGACAGAGGAAGATCTGCTGGCACGAGTTCTGCCGTTGCACTAGAAATTGAAAAGACAGCAGGTGGGATGGAGAATGTGTACCACAACGTGCTGTAACAACGCCGATGGTCGCCACATCGAGTCCCTGTTGTAATGAATCAGTATTGTTCTGAACGTACAGTATGCTGGCTTATTCTTATTCTGGGATAAACTTGTAATGTTTAAGTGTTCATACAAATAAATGTGCTTGGGTGGTAAGTGGATGTTTCGTTATGTTTCCTTTTGAATTGTTACGTGATAACTGTACTGCGTCACGCCTAATTCAGTTCCTCAACCAAAAGTAGTTAAACATCTGAACAGAAACCGTCGTAGAACGGAAACGGTATGTTTCTGGACTTGGGTTCCTATTCAAAATATTATGTATCCTTGTTTAGCCCTCGAAGCCAGGACACGTTCAGTCTTGTTCCGGTCACTTGGCTGGCGGAATAAAGAGTTGAGTAGCGCCAATGACCTCTTATAGCGCTTTGGTCGCGTCTTGTGGTCGAGTGTGCAACGCCAACGAACGAATTTCCTCTCCAAGGTTGCAGGCTGCCTGCGTAATTGGGATGTAGGTTAGGTTGCAGACTAGGTAGGCGCAAAGCCAAGCCGTAGCAATTTTCACATAAGAAATTCGGAGGCAGCAATTTTCAGCACGCTCTTTGGGAACGGATTTAAAACGGGATGGTAAACATACAACGAAACAATAATTTTGGGCTCTGAGATTGCTCTTATGTTTGGGTGGAAAACGATATTTTGAAGCGTAAAGTGAAAGAGGTGACACAGCGTCGGCTTGGGACCCGAAGAAAATTTTGATAGGCGGGTCAGGGCTTTTTGATGTGACAGCGCTTGCAAGCGGGTGGTCTGAGACGGACGGCACATTTGGGAAGTATTATTTTCCCTGGATTTACTGAACCATGCTGCCGACAGCTTACGAGGAGAACACAGCAAATGCAATGACCCGATTTCCCAGAATCTTTGCACAGTGGAAAAGGAGTCGAAATTAGCGATCAAGCTTCTCAGCTTGTCAGCAGTTACTCGACCGTATCTGAGAAAACGAAGGTCAAAGTTTCCGCGACAATTTATATTTTTTTTAGCACCCGACAAATTCAGCCCAAGTGGAGGCGCAGTGGATAACATCGCGACTTCATACTTTTGCGTCCCCTATTCGAAAACTGATTATTGCTTTCTCTTTTTAATTTATCTAGAGATGTCTGTAAAAATTACTAAATTAATGTTTCTTATCAAATTATGGGGAAAAGGAAATAATCGTAGGGCATTGGCCGGCCGCTATGACCGAGCGGTTCCAGGCGCTTCAGTCCTGAACCGCTCTGCTGCTGCGGTCGCAGGTTCGAATCCTGCCTCGGGCATGGATATGTGTGTGATGTCCTTAGGTTAGTTAGGTTTAAGTAATTCTAAGTCTAGGGGACTGATAATCTCAGATGTGAAGTCTCATAGTGCTTAGAGCCATTTGAATCATTTTTGTAGGGCATTGTAGGCCTGGAGGTGATGAGGATGAAATGATGATGAGAACAACACAACACCCAGTCCACGAGCGGAGAAATTCTCCAACCCGATGACGAATCGAACCCGGGCCCGCTGCATTTGGGGGAAGCACGTTACCACTCAGCTAAGCAGGCGAACATCAAATTAGGGAATACAAGTACGTTATAGTAATTGTAAAATTACAACTGGTTTTCACAAAACAGGTATATGTCTCACATTTATTATATAACGTATGTGTGTTTGCTATTTTTGGGGGTTACAATTTTTTCATTCTCATAAGCTTATATTTCATCCTTCTATCAGTTCTGATATTAATTATTACGTTTTATTCTTATATTTGTTCTTAGGAAGATTTCGTACATACCATTGGATGACACCGATAGTAGAAACATTCGAAACATAGAGATTCTGAACACCGTGAGCATCACTCGAAGGCAGACTTGCCACAATGTCATTTCGTCGTATGAATCTCACTCGTAAAAGAAACGTCGATAACATTGATGAAGATTTCACACGTTGGCAATAATTTCGCGGCAAAGCACACACAACCGATAATTTTTTCCGAAAACTGGCACTTGGAACTGATTATGAATCAAGAGACGCACTACAGGAATTTCATCGAAAACAACTTCAGACGATTTTGTCATTCATTTATCGTTTTTTTTTAAATTAATTCACCAGATAAACAATTAATAGACGAATAAGGAAAACGTTGTTTCAACATACATTGAAAAATATTCGTGTAATAATTTCCGATGACATGAGCACATGAAAGAAAAAGAAAATCGATAATCGGGTTTCGAACAAGGAGGACGAAAGTGTGAAGTCGCAAGACTACCCACTGCGCCACCGTTTCGGCTTAACTTATTACGCGCTAAATGGCACATACAGTACCTCGAAAACTTTGACCGTCGTTTTCTCAGCAACAGTCTATTGCCTACGGATAAGCCGAGACAAGTGTTCACTTGTTTTGAGCCATCTTTCAGTGAACGAAGTTTTGGGAAATCAGGTAATGGCACTTGCTGTGTTCTCCTTGTTAGTACGATATAAGAACATTTCAACAAGGAAATTAAAATATAAAGTACGAAAAAGATTTACTATTATTTTATAGTACCCAGGTAGGCAAAATACATACTGTCGGAGAATATTGGCGTAACACCAACTGTAGGTAAAATACAATTAAAAAAAGAAATCTAAAGGGACTGACGAGCAATCGCAGGAAGGTTATCTGTTAACGTAACCACCAATAGTAAACGAAATTTTACAAAAAATCGTTTCTGTCTCCTATAGACTGCTAAACGGCTTTATATATTTACGTTTCTTCATGACAGTAAAATCACAACACTTGTTGGATGGAGTACCTTCATTTTCAAAAGATTTTTCATTAAGCAGCTTTGCTGTGATGCGAATGAACTTCAGGAAAAGAGCAAGCGGTTTACGTATAACTTATTTCTTTCTTCCAACGGTCGTAGAAAGGGTTATCCTTGATGCCTAGCCAAAGTAAGTGGGAATGTGTGAACCATGAATTTGGCAAAAGTTCGTGCATAGGCAGTTTACAGCAGGAACTGTTGTTAGTAGCGGAGTTGGAGCGGCGGTTCAGAGACCGAAAATATAATACGCTTAATTTTCAACAAAACTGAACCAGTGTGTTGCAGCCCTACTTTTAACTTCTATCTCTTTTTAATTAGAGGACGTTCAAAGCTTCTTAGCAAAGAGTCTGCCTCTAAATATGCAAGTTGATGAGATCGCGAGTGAAGACGGGTTAGGTGCTGGATTCTAATTGGCTGGGTGAAATTAATTGTGTGAGTTTTTGGAGAGACGACGCTGCCACGATGTTGAGCTACTTTTTCAAGAGTGTTAGCCATCATGGGACGCTATATAGATTTAATCCTTTCCACTCCAGTGGTGAATGGCGCTCGACACAGCGAATTTTGTTTTCAACTCCGATGTCGATCCCCATTCGACACCATCTTTTACAGCACTCACATGTTCCATTCTCGAATCTGACTGTACCAGGCAACAATGTTGCACAGTATAGCCAACTAGGCAAACCTACGTTAACTCATTGTCGAAGTGTAGCAGTTGTGTTGAGATAAAGGTAATAATTTCTTTCAAGTTAGTAGGCGTAAAATGGCTAGTTCTTCAGGTACGGCCATTTCTGGCAAAGAGGCTGTGGAGCTTTTAGAGAATATTTGAGTGAAAACGAAAGTGACAATGATTTTGATGATGACAGTGATTCATTTTAAAATAATTCGAGTGAAAACACTGAAAATGTTCATTTTTATTGTGAGTCAGCAGAAGATTCGTGGCGAATATTCAGCGACGACGACTTTGAATTTACAGATTTTCCTTTTTCACGTTTCAAAGTGTGGTTTTGTCACAGAAACTAGTAATGTTCCACGGCCGACAGTCGGTTTCTTCCATTGAATTTTTACAGACGATGTATCTTAATAAACAGCAGACGAAACAGATGTTACAATAAATTTACTGAAAGTGACACCAGTTCTTCAACATTTTGCGTGGCAGAACAGGAGAAATGTTACCACAGGAGGAATGAAACGCCTCCAAGGTGTTCTACTTAGTATGGCATTAAAAAAGTGTAAAAACTTGCAGGACCACATTTCAAGAGAATGGTTACAATCACCTCCTTCTTCTCAGACTGTTTTAGTCGCAGACGATTTACGAAATTTTCTGGGCACGTCATGTTTCTAATGCGGAGAGTGCTACACATGTCAACAAACGGGTTTAAATACACCTGAGTAAATTGAAAAATGCGCTGGATTATTTGTCCGGCAAGTTTCTCGAAATTTGTGGACGATGTAAGTATTTTGCTGCCGATGAATCTACAGTAACATTCAAGCGTCATGTGTCATTCAAAATGTACAATCCTCAAAAACCAACAAAACGGTGACTCAATTTTCAGATTCATCAAATCATTGTATTTGCAATTTGATAACCTGTTTTGGCGCTATAACAATATAGTCATTGATTCGTCCAGGGAGTTCTTCAGTTGCTGGTTAATATCAAAAATGCTACAGGACAGTCAATGTATCATTTGTGCACTGACCGTTTTTATACATGTGTTGTATTAGCTGAAGAACTGGTGAAACAGAATGTGTGTCTCGCACGAAAGGGCCAAGCCGCACGCGAGAACCGTCCAGTTGCACTCACGAAGGGAATTCCGCCTCTAAAGAAGCATGAAATAAAATGTCTCTACAATAACAAAATAATAGTTGTGGCGTGGTATGACAAACGAACTATTCTCGTGTTTCCTATGAAAGGATAAACAGAAAGGAAAGGGAAGAAATAATTAAAGCAATTGATTTTACTTCGAATATTGGCAGAGCTGATCATTCTCACCATTTTATTTCCAGTTGTGTTTCTGTAATGAGAAGCATCAGGTGGTGGCGAAAATTGTACTTGTGGTTATCGGAGGCAGGACTTTCAAAGAGCTATTTGCTATATGAGAATCAGTGCCAAAAAAATATACTTGACAATAGTTGTTACGCAGGCAGAGAACGAAGACAGGTATACATCGGTCGATGCATCTCTTCTGATGATAATATACCGGTGTAACTGATAAGTAGTAGTTGTACAGGGAGCGTTCTGGCTGTGGTAACGATCTCATCTCAAGGACAGAGGCTACACTTGGGGCAACCCACACACGGAGAACCACCATCCAGTCCACACACTTTAGGCAACAGTGTGAGGTCACCCAAAGAAACATCCGTCCTACCAATGTACCTGGGGCAACTGTATGTGGTACATACAAGATCAGGACATAACCTGATACCTCTCACGTGGTCGTTGGGCACTTGGGTGATGTAAAATTAGCGTGAAACCTCCCCCTATGTCAGTCATCCAGTGTTTGCGCTATAAAATGGCTGGGAACCCATCCTCCTCATCCTTTAAATGTTCAACAATCGCGTAGGTCTCTTCACTCTTAGTCCGTGTACCACAGCGCGAAGATCAGCTTTGTTGTAACCATATTATTATGAACAATATTTTTTTTCTATATGTTTCCACTGTGAAAAAGTCAGGAAATAATAACAATGATATAAAAAATTAAATTGTGGTTTATTATTAACTAAAGTTTTGGGCCATACAATTTGTTAACAATATTGGTTGATTTATTACTAATAATTTTCTTTGATAATGTTGTTGGTTTATTTGCAAAGCTATTTTTTCTGATGACTTACATAGAATAATTTGAAAAGCTATTGTTTTACAAATTTTTCTTATGACATATGCTGGTGGGTGGTAATAATTAAACTAATGGTGTTCCAAGTGTTGTAGTGCGAGCTATATATATCACCAGATAGGTATGTCCATTAATCCGTACACTTGTGAACTATGCAGAAACAATAATATTTCCACTTTCTGCCACTAGGGTAAAATGTGCTGTAAGCAGTCAGAATGCGAAATACTTCCTGTTCTGAGCTCAGTCTGCTGTTTGCCATTTGGCGACGCACTTTGATTCCTTTTGTGGAGCGGCTCTCGTTGTAACTGGCTAAACATGTTGAAGTTTTCCTCACGAAACATAATAGCTATTGAGAAGACAGACCGTACACTGCTGGGGAAAGTTGTTTTATTAGAACGGCAGAAATAGCAGCACTGCATTGTGGGAATATCGCCGACAGAAACAGCTGCGAAGAGGACCCATCTCAGTAAATGGACTAAAGAATATGATCAATAAATACGAACAAACTGATGATTTAGGTGGTGCAGAAAGGGGAGGGAAGCGGCCGATTCACATGGCAGATGTTGATGAAGTTGCTGTAGCTATAGCCGACCATGCAGCACATGACTTAAATTCTGTAGCCATTGCTCAAGCTATGTCATACGAACTGCGTCTCCCCTGGGAAACAGTTCAAACATTTTGCTGCGCATTTTACTCTGTATTCAGAATGAGCACCAAATGAAGCCCCAAGATAGGCTACAACACCATGGCGTTGTCCTTCGTTTCTTTGGCACACATGGAAATAGATAATATGTGGCTAGGCAATATTCTTTGGATGGACGTGGCACACTTTGCTCTCCATTGTGCCATGACTGCACGGAAGTTTCGCATATGAGGTTCTATCATGCCACATGTTGCACAGTAGTACCCACTGCACTTAGCTTATGTGATGGTGTGGTATGGTTTCACAAGCTCCTTCATTCTCGGTCCGTTTTTCTTCGATAAGATGACACCTCGCGAGCCTGTTAGGCGTACTGTGACATCTACATGTTATAACGAACTCCTTGCGCAACATGTGACGCCAGCTTTGCAAGAACGAAACTGTGGCCGCGCCATTGTTTTTATGCAAGATGTGCGACATCACATGTTGCTTACCAGGTGAAGGATTTGCTTCGAGAAATCTTCGGTAACGACCGCATCATCTCTAGACAATTTCAAGATATGTGACCTTCCGAATCAACCAACTTAAGTCCATTTTACGTCTGGTTGTAGGGATATTTGAAAAATCGTGTCTATCAGGCGTGTATCCGGACCCTTTCTGATCTGAAGGATAGCATAGGACGACGTATTGCTCTAATTATACCACATATGCTGCAAACAACTGTCGACCACGCCCTGTGACGTATGCAGGACGTTGCTGAGTCAGTATGCCATATTGAACACTTGTTGTAACACGTCAGCATATCTTAATAGAAGCACCGTAATCACGTGTTTGTTCGCTCCTCCCCTTTTGCTGCAAGTACATCGCATTCTCACTGCTTACAGCGCCATATTTTCACCTGGTGGCAGGAGGAGTAACTATTACTTTTTCAGTGTATTACGTGAGTACACCGATTAATGAACGTATCTACGACGTTATAGTTTAGTTATAACCACCTGGATATCTGAAATGAATGTAGAAAATGAGAGGGCTGGTAGACTGAGTCAGAACAAGCATGTAGCAAACCATGTCTACATCCCTTAGCGTACAGCGCTAGGCATCGCTGAACAATGTTGCGCGCCGCCAAGAAGATAGGCACACGACATGCCATCCCAGCCGTCGTAGTAGCAGGTCCGCAGGGCAACTATTTCAATGCATTTGTGACATTAGGTAAAAGAGACGTTGGGCTGAAGCTTCATTATCTTTATTTGCAAACGCTGTAGTGACACAGTTGTGGGTATTCCAGGCGGCTCAGCATTCTTCCGCCTCTAACTGGGATGTGAACGGATTGTGAAGGTTGTGCAGAGTCTGTTTGATAGGTGTTGAATAGAGAGCACCACCTGTGCGCATTGTGGAGTCTGGTTGGTCCTGTGTCAGTTTGTCATCAAACCGACACACTCTTGTGTCCGTTACCATGTGGAGCGGACAGGAAGTGGAACACTATTCTCGGGAGGAAAGGGCAGACATGTACTGTGCTTACGCGGTGGCGGATGGAAATGCTCACGCTGCCCAACGTTTGTATGTTCGTCCGTTTGCGAATAGTCCATTGCCAGATCGACGGTTATCCACAGTACCCTACGAGAGACAGTTTCACTTGAGGTACGTTTTCCACTGACACGCTCTCCTAATGACACATGTGCATTCCATACACGTGTTGAACGGGAAATGGGTGTAAGCCATTCCACAATTTAGCGTCTGGCATGAAGATGATTTGCACGCCTACCGCCCGCTGAAGGTTCACGCCCTTAATCCAGGTGATTCTCCACGTCTAACTGAATTCTGCCAGTGGTTTTTGCAAAAGTGTGCCATTCAACCGGACTTACCGAACCGCGTAGTTTTTACGGGTGAGGCATCCTTTGTACGAGAGGATATGTCCAGCAGACAATTAACAAGTGTGGGGCCGGCCGGAGTGGTCGTGTGGTTCTAGGCGCTACAGTCTGGAGCTGAGCGGCCGCTGCGGTCGCAGGTTCGAATTCTGCCTCGGACATGGATGTGTGTCATGTCCTTAGGTTAGTTAGGTTTAAGTAGTTCTAAGTTCTAGGCGACTGATGACCTCAGAAGTTAAGTCGCATAGTGCTCAGAGCCATTTGAACCATTTTTGAACACGTGTAGGCACGGGAAAATCTGCACGCCGCCTTTATTCGTGGTCACCAAGATCGCTTCGGTGTCAAAATTGGGCCGGCTCGGTAGACCGTAATCTGGTTTGTCCAACATGACCCCCCGGCGGCTGAAAGGAGATAAATACTTAATCTTTTTACAAGAAACTCTGTAAGAGTTGTTGAACCATGTTGCAATCAACGTGTGACAGCGAATGTGGTACCAACACGATGCTGCATCTGTGCACGTTGCACATGAAATGCGGATACATTTGGATGAAACCGTTGGTCAGAACTGGATAAGTCATGATGATGATGTTTGTTTGTGGGGCGCTCAACATCGTGGGCATCAACTCCCAGACAACTTCCCAATCTTTCCATTTCCAATCTCTCCACGTCCCGAAATGATGATGAGATGATGAGGACAACACAAACACTCAGTCCCCGAGTGGAGAAAATCCCCTACCAGGCCAGGAATCGAACCCGGGACCCCGTCATCCAGAGGCAGCAACGCTATCCACTAGATCACGAGCTGCGGACAGAACTGGATAGGGCGCCGTCTACCAGTAGCACGGTCTGCACGTTCCCCCAACTTTACGGCCATTGATTGGGTTTTATGGGGTCAACTGAAATTGGTTGTCTATGAAACACCCATTGATGCTGATGAAGAGCTGATAGCGTGCACTATGGCAGCCTCCGATGCAATTTGCACTTTACCATGAATGTCTGAAAGAGTAAGACAGTCACTCCATCGTCGTTTCACTGCCTACATTCAAGTAGGAGGGCGTAATTCGATCACTTTTGTAGTTGTTTTCAAACAAAGGTTATAAAACTTCAACCGCGACTTCTCATTTACCTTGATGCCACAAATATGTTGGAAACGTTTCCCTGCAGACTTGCTACCATGATGGCTCGGATGCCCCATCGTGTGCCTACCGTCTTGGCGGTTGGCGACGAAGTTCAACGACGCTAGGGGTCGTACGCTAAAGGGTACGGGCATGGATTGCTGTGGGAAATACATTTGTCATGACCCACTCTATAGCTCTCTCATTTTCTACATTCATTTCAGATATACCCTGTATATACGCAGGATGTTGTGGTTGAAAGTGCAGACATTCCTAATGCTAATGGAGGGCGTCGTACTGAACAACATTACATCACTATTTTCCACATTTGTAGACTAGTAATGTTAGGTATTAGGAGTAATACGATTATAGTTTGTGTTAGTACCGACAAGTACACGTGGCGAGATGAAGCCATTAATGCTTGTTTTCCCCTGCGCAGCAGGTTAGATGCCGAAGAGTGGACACGTGATCGCAAACGTCTGGTCTGTACTGACAGGCTTAGTCCACTTAATGGTACTTACAGCTATGTAGAAAACATCAGGTTGTATAGTTTGTGACGTATTTGTGGGAAGACTGTTCGATGCAGAGAAAAATTAACCAACATACTGATGTGTGTACCTATTGAGGTACCACACATAAAAAAATCTGCTAATATACCCGTATAGGTACAAAAGTCTCAACACGCTGGGGATAATCCTGCAAGATGGTTGCTATCTAAGCCCGAAAAACTTGCTTCGGAGCTTGATCGCATTTATCGCAACAACATTCCCATGACCGACTCGCAGGAGAATGATGCATTATACAAGAAGGCAGTCGACTGCCATATTTTTAGCCTGTCATTGGATAGGAAAACGGAAACTCCACGTAGAAACAAACCACTGTCATCTAACGGTCTAACGGGGAAGATCTACAGAGCTGCTTATAACGTAATGAATTTGAAGTACCAACTGTCTAATGTGAGCAGGTATGACGGTCATCTTCTCGTTGAGTACCTGGGTGGCTTCAGCGTGTATGTTGATAAGCTCAGTATCATTCCTGACACTATTGAAAAATACATTCCATTTCCCAAGCAAATCATGCAAAAAATAACGCTCTGCTTCCTGGATTTTTCACGTTTCTTGCACGCATCTCTTCAGAATCTTGCTGAGATGAAGTGTGAGGATATGAACAGCATCAGAGATGCATATGCCAATGACGCGAAGATTCAGCTTGTGACGAAGAAGAGGGTCTTTCCTCACGAATACTTGGATTTAGAGGAGAGACTCTGTAAGTCAATTATACAAGACGGTTGCGGGCCTTGGCTGTTCAATGTAAATGTTATATCGGAACACGTCGGTCAGCGGACCTGAAGATGGTGTAATGTAACGCTGAAACTCGTTGCATAAATAAATGAGATTGGAACATTATACGGCTGAAGCTGACGTTTTCAGAGGAGAGACTCCACAATACCAGGATGCTAGACATAACAGGATTGTCCAGTAAACTAACAGGCACTGCGGTGACGGATGTGGTGTATACGCATACAAGAAATGTTTGGGAAGAGTTCGCTATCTACGATTTAGGGGAATATGCTAGATTATACATGAACACAGATATATGCCTGCTTGGACAAACTTTTGTTAAATCCGAGATGTATGCAGGGGCACATGCTCTCTGGATTCTACCTTCTGTTACGCTGTACCAGCGCTATCGTGGGACGCAAAGATAGAATGATGACGTGCCAGCATCGAACGGTTCACGGATGTTGACACGCAGACTTTCTTTGAATGCGAGTTTTATGGGGAACTTAAGTGCGTGCGCAGATATGCCAAGTTGAATATCCCATCAATGAGTGAGGAGGGGTATAGGATATTTGGCGATTTAAATTACATACTTTATTTCGACGTGAACAACTTCCTTTGGCCCGCCAAGCAACAGTCTCTGTCATTTGGAGGGTTTCAGTGGCTGTCCGAGGGTGAAATCGTCAGACTGGAAGATAAAATACAAAATGTGGGTGCTTATTCTGGAGAGGGATATGCCTTGGAGGCGGACCTGACATATCCTACCAGTTTGAATGATGCACGGAACGACATGCTGCTGTGTCCGGAGCGCCTAATCCTAAAAAATGGTTCCATCCCCAAATTGATGGAACGCTGGGGAATAAGGAGAGATACAACGGCATCTCTTTCATATAGCGTTGCTGATTGAAGGAGTGCACTGATGTAAGCACCGAACAGAGGGCTCTCGTGATGCGAGACTTACAAACAGATTTTTATAAATTAATGTATAATTCAGTTTTCGAGAAATTCATGGGAAATATTAGATGAAACAGCCAAATTAATTTAGTTTACCGACGAGGGGATCGTTTGGAGGACAAGATTATATCTGCAGGCCAAATTTGAAGTGGGCCATCATTTTCAATAAAATGCTAGTCGTTGGGCATATTGGCTAGGTGTGAGTCGAGTTGACTAAGCCTGTCTATATCGGTAAACGTCTTCTCCACTTCTGCAAACTCCACATGTGCCGCTTTCACTGTGAGTGGCAAACTTCGCTGATCCCAACTTACTTTATATGGATAAAGACAGTTTCATCTACAGGGTGAAAGGCTTCCTTTGGTGCGATTTGGTAAAATCCTCATGATTTCGACACGTGACCTAACCCAGGTGCCCCCAGCGTAACCTGATACACCTGACGTTGAGATAAGATCGTTACGACAGTAATATCTCTCGCAGCGTAATTATTACTGATCAGTTACAGTGTTATCATCAGAAGTTATGTGTCGCCCTGTGTATAACTGTCTTCGTTCTTTCCCTGCGTAATTACTCACAATACTGTCTCACAAGGTATTCCGTAAATGTTTCTAAGAGAGTTGGTGAAGAAAGAAGACAAGGACAGAGACGAGGACGTCGTTCAACTAGCGACGACGAGAAATGCTTGAATGCAATGTTCGAGATTATCAATAAGCTTCCCGGAAACAAGCATACAGATTGCGCAGTGTGTTCAGACAGAAAAAAAGCTGTAAAACTGTGCATTACTTCGAAACATGCACACGAAACCCAACTCTCCACCCTAAAGTGTGTTTCAAGAAATATCACAGAATGAATTTGCTTATACTTACATAAATACACTGAAGCGCCAAAGAAACTGGTACAGGCATGCGTACTCAAATACGGAGATACGTAAACAGGCAGAATACGGCGCTGCGGTCGACAACGCCTACATAAGACAACAAGTGTTTGGTGCACTTGTCAGATCGGTTACTGCTGGAACAATGGCAGGCAATCAAGATTTAAAGGAGTTTCAACGTGGTGTAATAGTCGCCGCACTAGCGATGGGACACAGGATCTCCGAAGTAGCGATGACGTGGAGATTTTCCCGTAATAAACATTTCATGAGTGTACCGTGGACATCAGGAATCCGGTAAAACATCAACTCTCCGAGATCGCTGCGGCCGGAAAAAGATTCTGCAAGAATGGGACCAACGACGACTGAAGAGAATCGTTCGACGTGACAGAAGAACTATCCTTCCCCAAACTGCTGCAAATTTCAATGTTGGGCCATCAACAAGCGTGCGAACCATTCAACGAAACATCATCGTTATGGGCTTTCAGAGCCGAAGACCTTCTCGTGTACCTTTGATGGCTGTACGCCTCACCTGGGTCAGTCAACACTGACATTGGACTGTTGATGACTGGAAACATGTTGGTTTGTCGGACGAGTCCCGTTTCAAATTGTATCGAGTGGATGGACGAGTACGGGTATGGAGACAACCTCATGAATCCATGGACCCTGCATACCAGCAGGGGACTGTTCAAGCTAGTGGAGGTTCTGTAATGGTGTGGGGTGTGTGCAGTTGGAGTGATATGGGACCCCTGATATGTCTAGATATGACACGTACGTAAGGATCCTGTCTGATCCCTTGCATCCATTCATGTTCATTATACATTCCGACGGACTTGGGCAATTCCAGTAGAACAATGCGACACCCCAAGCGTCCAGAATTGCTACACAGTGGCTCCAGGAGCACTCAGAGAGATTTACGGAACGAAAAATACCGCACCACAATGCTGAATGGCATGCTGCGCTGTTCCGGGAACTTCAGAGCAGGAAGGAGCAACGCCGAGTCACAGGCTGAGTTCGCACACGCTGCACGCGCGAAGTTTCTAGAGTCCAAGGTGACTAGCTGCATCATCATTTACTATACACGGTCGTCGTCTGAAAGTTAGAGACTGGCGCTGGCGATTTAGCTTGGCAACACGTACACACCTGTATCCTGTCTGAGAACATCTCAGCACACTGAGGGAGAGAGTCTGATTCAAGTACCATTTGTGCCAACCAGTCTGGTAGTGTTTCCCACTCTCCAGCTCTTTAACCTGTAAACCACAACAGGTGCCTCAGCTTAGTTTTTCAAAAGGGTGGGTGGCGTATTTTACAGCATAGGCATACAGAATAACTGCTCTTCCACTCTGAATTCGTCTTCTGATTCCATAGTGCGTGGCCACCATAATGACGACAACTCATTCCCTATGGCGTAGTTTTGCTGCATTAGCGCTCGGTAAATCAATGCCTCAGACTAGGTAGTGGCACAACAGTACTAATCATTCAGTAGTGGTATTAGGGTAGACTTTGCGTCTGTTCAGTGCGCTAAACATGATTAGCCACTTGTTGCTCTTCAGAAGAACATTAAGGGTACGCATATCCTCTTTTCATAGGCGAAACCCCACAAATCGTAGACAAAGGAGAACTAGTAGGTACCTCATTCCCAGATTTTTAGAGATATTGCATTTGCAGTTAGCATTAGCTAACTGCAGGTACCCGTATTCGAATCCTGTGCGGGTCGGAGATTTTCCCCGCTCGGGTACTGGGCATTGTGTTGTCCTTACGTTCCTATCGTCGTAACTGACACTAAAATGGTCTCCATTGCTCTGTCAAATCTTCTTTCGGCTGAGTGGGTAAGACTCGAAAGCCAATAAATAGAAAAAAAACTAACTCATGCATAGCCTTCACAAGTGTTTTGAACCCTTACCAGAAAGATAACGTGGAAAGTGTGCGGATGAACTCGGGACAACAGCGCACAGCTTCGAGATGAACAGCTTTAGCGTCTTTCCTCTCTTTGGTGGCCATCGCCCATGATGAATCGTCTTTCCATCGATCACGACCACTTCCCATAATACCACGTCATGGCAACAGACTAAATAGAAATGTCTGCTTCTGGTGCTGTAATGAATTGTTTCAAATAAAATTTCTAGTTCTTTCTGCATTAATTTGCTACAAATTTGTTTACATTTAAATACGAAAAGTGTCTTTCATGCTACTCATAGCGTGATGAAACTGCGTTGTCCTAACTTAGAGCAATGCAGACACTCTTACTGAAGGAATTTCTTCAGAAATTTAGTGAGAAAAGGGAAATTATTTTGATTGCTGCTCCGACGAATCGCATCTCGGATTGCATGACGTATATGTATCTTGCCAATCACTTAACGGTTTACAGTAGCGACGGGGTCAGCAAAACGCTACGATATTCTTTTAATGGAGGATGAAATAGCCTGCACAGCTGAAATGCTGCAACCTGCCACTCTGATACCTGACTCCACCGTTGGATGAAAAGTTTCGATTTAACGGCGATGTTGTTGTAGTGATTCTGATCCGACCGCACGTTGTGGGTAGAGGGCCCAATCAAATTAACCTCGTTATTAAATTACGAATGTGATACAAACAAGCCGTTATTACGACGATAATTACCAGTTTGTTATGTTCATTTAGTAAAGTACACTTGTGAGAAAAA
Organism: Schistocerca serialis cubense; assembly: GCF_023864345.2. NCBI lineage: Eukaryota > Metazoa > Arthropoda > Insecta > Orthoptera > Acrididae > Schistocerca > Schistocerca serialis. The sequence goes on from NC_064640.1 coordinate 1,003,392,090, forward strand.
CAGATAACAATGCATATTTTGAGCTCACTTTTTACATAAAAAATGCAGAAATCAAATGCACTTGTATCACTCTTACTGACAAGGATGTGTTCAGTATAATATTTGCTAAAAGACTTTGTGTACTGTATACTTAGTTAATTGTCTCTGTAGAAATGTCTACGCATCGTGTGAACGCGTTAGAAAAGAGAGAGAGAAGCTGAGAGAGAGAGAGAGAGAGAGAGAGAGAGAGAGAGAGAGAGAGAGTGAGAGTGAGAGAGTAAGGCAGGCAAGGAAGTTGAGGATAAGTAGAAGGGGAAGAAGCAGGAGGAGGACATGGAGCAGAAATAGGAAAAAAGGGAAAAAAATCTCAAGACAGACAAGATTTACATCGCAATTTATGTATTTAAAAATTTTCCTTGAGACGATTTTCAGTGTCTTTATCACAATGGTATACCGTAGGATAACATGTGATAATGAAATAGTACAGTTTACAATAGCAGTAACTCGGAAGAAGATAAATGGATAGCAGTAACGAAAGACATAAAAACATAGATACAATGCATGTCATCAAAGTGCTGCAGACATTACACCGAATATATTGTGTATGACTTCATACATAATGGTAAGGAGATGTGGGCGACTGAGTAGCGAGGCAAATGTCGTCCTACGAAAGCTGGACGGGAGCAGGAATGATTAACGAACAACACAACAAACAGAAGATATACTTAACTTTTATTTCTTCCAGCAAACGAAGGCTCATTACAGATATTGCAACAAGAAACAGAGTCCAGAAACAAGGAAGTGGCTCGCTGTAGCAAGCGCGGACTATGGAGTCATAACGAAGAGGCTCGAAGTGCGAGTGGCCGTCCTATATCGCGGCAGAAAGGGCGCTCATGGTATGGAGCCACGGGAGCTGTGGCTCAGTGGACGCACACCAGATCCTGCGTCAGCTCTATCAGCGTCTAAAAACTGCAATCCCGTTGCCAACTTCACGACGCCCATGTGGTGGTACCGATAACTGATACACCAGTATATATAGTATGCTTTGACAAGACACATTGTATCTATGATTTTATATTTACATTTTGGAATATTGTGTAATGGTTTTCCTAAGTTGCAGTATTGCAGAGTCGATCAGTTATGTGATTCAGTCTTGGAATTTCATTCGGAAGCCGATTTGGTACGCCTTTATTTCAAGCTGTTCTCATTTAGTGGTGAAACGTTTATTTAGTATTGCTCCAACCCAAATGCGTTTTATGACGCGACCTATTTTCTCTGGTATGATATGCTTTATGGACTGAAAGGTTTATTGGCCACAGCTAGCAATCTACGACATTGTCGTGAAGTCTTTAGCTACTTAGAATCTGTCTCATTGGCTTGCTACAACTGGTACGTAGTTTTATCGTACCTCCTCTTTCTGCTTGTTTTTATCGCTTGGAAGACTTATTTGATTAGCTTTGTGCTCTGCTGCCTTATCTGTGACTACAGTTGCCAGTTAACCTAAAGGATAAATATCCTGCATACCATCTACCAGTAAACCGTGAAAACTTTGTTTTGTGTTCTATCGTATTTAACTGTACGTGTTTCGTTCTTTGTGAGGCATTCGCTTAAAGGAGAGTGGAAAACCGCCTATGTGTCTTCTCACTGTGGCGCAATTAACACTAAGTTCGCAGCTCATACGAACATGTCGTGTAAGTATACAAGGTATTTGATTGTTATACAGGGTGGGTTAGCAGTGTAGGTGCAGATATTTCTATTGATGACAAGACAGTGTACTAGACAATATTTCCTGATTGTTTACATAATTTGCAGACTATTAATTGTTGATATTATCAGTAGTATGTTTTTAGGTTGGTTAGTAACTCCAAATATGGGTGGCACATACAGGCCATTTATGTTTATTTTCCCCTGGGCAGCTAATCAGGTATTGAAATGAGGACACGTGGACGCAAAACTGGTAGTCTATACTGACAGGCGTAGTGCACTTCGTGGCGCAATTAGGACCATGCAAAAAGCATCAGATAATAAATTATGCGATATGTTTGTGGGAAGTCCCGTTAGGAACATAGAAAATGCAACTAACACATTGAGGTGAGTACACATTAAAGTACCAATTATCACAGTGTTTGTACCTATACCCCTGAAATCCCTTATAAGGGGGGGGGGGGGTAAAAAAGTTTCTGTTAGAAGGCCGTTCAGTCCAGAATCGTTATGGCAATCGCCGTGAGCACTGAAGCAGTCATGCCACTGCCGCACCAGGTTGAAAACAGCTGTTTGGTGAAACTCCGTGTCCTGCTGCGTGATGAAATCCGCAACTGCAAGCTGCACATCCTGGTCCATCAGGAATCGTCGACCCTTCGAGGTCTTTATAAGGAACCAAAGGCGTGATAATCGCATGGGGAGAGATCGGGGCTACATAGGGTGGGTGCATGATTGTCTCCTACTTGAGCTGTGGTAACTTTTCCGTTACGGCATTTGCGATATGGGGTGGTGCGTTACCATGGAACAGGTGCACCTCCTATCACGGTCCATTCCGCAAAGGTCGTTTTCGACAGACATGCTGCCCCATACACATTCTTAATTTTCCGATGGATGTCTACCGTCGTTTTTCCTTCGCCAGCCAAGAAAAAATAACAGCACGTTGGTCCTGTTTGGACGCTTTTGGCAACAACGTCACCGTAGTTCACGTTTCCGCGTTTACTGGACGCACGTCCGAAAGACACGAATGGCACGCTAAACGCTTGCCTACATGCCGGTGCTTACATACCGGCTTCGAAGTCGTGTTGCGTTGCATATACGCCGCAGCAACGCCCTCAGACGGAAAATTTTTAACCGCCCTTTTTAAGTAATAACGTAAGGAGCTAGTAGAGAACAATAAAACAAGCAAATAATCCCACTAAACATAGCTCTGGAAATCAATTTTACCCCGCTATGACGACGTATGCACAAATGAAGATGTGCAATGTTACAACACTGTTAATGCCTGTATCTACGTTTCTTTCGAAACACTGCAGGTTAGCTGCTAACTGCAAAGTGATGAACTGCCCTCGTTTCATCTTTCCGGATATCAGAGAAAATAGCGTTTCGACAGCAAATTTATCGGTCGTCGCTTGGCAGCACCATGGCCGCCAAGGTCCTCCGACTTAAATCCCATGGAATTTTGTGTGTGGAGGTTTGGTGTGTTCCAGGCCTGTTAACACTGCTGGTCCTTTCCAGGAATGCATTCTAAGTGGTTGTCAATGAATTTGGCAGATGCCTGGGATTTTTGAAGGCGTACGGGCATCGATGAGAACATATGTTAAAACCTGTCTTCACATGCGGAACGCTTATTATAATTTGTTCTAAAATGAATACCTGCTTGAGGTGTTCACATACATAGTCGTAATATAATATGTCGGGGAAACCACCGATTTCCAGACCTGTGTTTATTCATCTACATCTACATGATTACTCTGCAATTTACAATTAAATTCCTGGCACAGTGTTCATCTAAACACGTTTAAGCTATTTCTCTACTGTTACATCTCGAACAGCGGGTGGCAAAAACGAACACTTAAATCTTTCCGTGTGAGCTCTGATTTCTCTTATTTTTATTATGATAATCATTTCTTCCTATGTAGGTGGGGCCAACTAAATACTTTCACACACTGACGAGAAAGTTGATGACACATTTCAAGAGCATGTCCTACGCAACGAAAAACGCTTTGTTTTAAGTACTGCCGTACTAATTCGTGTCTCATATCCATGGCGCTCTCTCCCTTATTTCGTGAAAATACAAAACGATCTGTACCACTGTTAGAACAAAATATTAAAAGGTTGAAGAGTGTACCATTACACGATCTCACTTCAGTCTGGCTGTCGCACTTCTCGTTGCAAAGAAAAGGCGTTCCAAAAACTAAAATGACAAGACCACCTGCTAACCTTATAACGACGCTGTCCACTGGGTCTGTCAGCTGCATATTTCTTCAGTAGAAAAGGAGTTCCAGTAAAGGAAAGGTAAAAAGCTTGTCTGTTAGCAGACTTAAATGGCTTCCCAGTTTCGTTAGATTTCTACCGCTCATTGTGATAAATTATTGCTTCCTTAGGAAGAGATCACACTTCACAAATATGACTGATTTATACAGACTGTTTCGGTAAGAGCGTGCAACAGTGTAACAGGACATGGAGAATGCTCCACAGAACAATTTGAAGCAGGGAACCTGGCGTCAGAGCCGGCCGAAGTGGCCGAACGGTTCTAGGCCTACAGGCGGTCGCAGGTTCGAATCCTGCCTCGGGCATGGGTGTGTGTGATGTCCTTAGGTTAGTTAGGTTTAAGTAGTTCTAAGTTCTAGGGGACTGATGACCTCAGAAGTTAAGTCCCATAGTGCTCAGAGCCATTTGAACCATTTGAACCTGGCGTCAGAGAAGAGAGATATGGAAGTAAACTTGTCTACTGCTTTGTCTAACATTACTGTTTTCCAGCTTGTTGACAACTAACATATGTACAGGTTTACACTTACTGTGCTACTTATTTACATTAACACTCTTTATTTCCTGCAAGGATACAAGAAGGACGAGCCTGATTACTAGGAAGTCATGATTCAGGTTTTGTTTACTTTTCTTGTCCATAAGATGGCTATGTTGTATCGTATTTACGTTGTTCTGTGTCGTGAGAGGATGCGGATACAACACGACGGCGCATCGCCTCACTTCAGTTTGGATGTCCTCATCCATCTCAATGCCGTATTTGCTGGTCATTCTATTGGAAGGAGAGGTACTATTCCATGGCCTGCGAGGTCAGCTGACCTGTATCCCCTTCATTATTTCCTATGAGGATATGTAAGTAATTGCCTGTGATGTGGCTCGAAACACACCAGTGATGAGATTTTCACTCTGCAGCGGAGTGTGCGCTGATATGAAACTTCCTGGCAGATTAAAACTGTGTGCTGGACCGAGACTCGAACTCGGGACCCTTGCCTTCCGCGGGCAAGTGACCTACCGAGGTACTGGCGGAAGTAAAGCTGTGAGGACGGGGCGTGAGCCGTGCTTGGGTAGCTCAGTTGGTAGAGCACTTTCCAGTGAAAGGCAAAGGTCCCGAGTTCGAATCTCGGTCCGGCACACAGTTTCAATCTGTCAGGAAGTTTCACACCAGGGATATTTGTCAGGGTGCGTCAGAATCTTGTTCGCCAATGTCATGCTTGCATTGAGGTTGATGGCCGTCAGTTTCAGCACATTTTGTAAGATAGATACAAATGGTACGTTCATTGTGTCATTGGTGGTATTTGCAGTTAACTGTAACTAATGTAAATAAAAAGGTACACAGTAATATGATTTTATTCCTATAATCTTTTTAAACTGACTTCTCCGATCCCAGGTTCCCTAACTCAAATTGTTCAGTGGAGGGTCCTCTACGTCCTGTTAAATTTTTGCACGCTCATACGGTAACGCCATCTATACATAAGATTATAACAGTAAAAGGAAGTATTCAGTTGCCAAATAAAATAAAATTTTACGATCACCTTAAGACAGATCTCCCACAATGTTCACATTGAAATAATCATTAACGAGTTGGCTCTGAGCACTATGGGACTTAACGTCTGAGGTCATCAGTCCCCTAGAACCTAGAACTACATAAACCTAACTAACCTAAGGACATCACACACATCCATGCCCGAGGCAGGATTCGAACCTGCGACCGTAGCGGTCGCGCGGTTCCAGACTGTAGCGCCTAGAACCGCTCGGCCACTCCGGCCAGCCCATTAACGAGTTATCTCAGTTATTGACAACATACAACGAAAATGTGAAGCTGTTCTGTTAGATATTTTACTTGCTTGGGATTCTCTCCCACATCTAGTTGCACATTTTTATTGTTCTGACGTTAGACGCCTAGGTTGGTGTTCCTGGTGGCAGATGTTATTTTTCCTACAGGTGATGAATTCATTTAATTCAAGGCGCGTGCATATTTGTCTTATTGTACATCCCTGCGACTACAGCTGGTCAACGTTAGATATTCTTGTTTAGGTTTTTTGTATTCCTTCTGACCACTTTTCGCAATGACTTAATTTTTTTACATGTTTTGAAAATTAATTATCGTTAGTTCTTTGTTTAGTGCTGTTCCGTTGTGGCAGTTGTCGGTTACTTGTACTGAGTTCGTTAATCTTTGGGCAAACGTTACATCTACATGGTAACTATGCAATTCACACTTAAGTGCCTGGCAGAGGGTTCATCGAAACATTTTCATACTACTTCTCTACACTTCCACTCTCGAATGGCGCGTGGGAAAAAGGAATACCTAAACCTTTCCGTTCGAGCTCTGATTTCTCTTATTTTATTTTGATGATCATTTCTTCCTACGTAGGTGGGTGTCACCAAATATTTTCGCATTCGGATGAGAAAGTTGGTGATTGAAATTTCGTAAATAGATCTCGCCGCAAAGAAAACCGTCTATGTTTCAGTGACTGCCACCCCAACTCGCGAATTGTATCAGTGACACTCTCACCCCTATTGCGCGATAACACGAAGCGGGCTGCCTTTCTTTGCACTTTTTCGATGTCCTCCGTCAATCCTACCTGGTAAGGATCCCACACCGCGCAGCAGTATTCCAGCAGAGGACGGACAAGTGTAATGTAGGCTGTCTCTTTAGTGGGTTTATCGCGTCTTCTAAGTGTTCTGCCAACAAAGCGCAGTCTTTGCTTCGCCTTCCCCACAATATCGTCTATGTGGTCTTTCCAATTTAAGTTGCTCGTGATTGTAATTCCTAGGCATTTAGTCGAATTGACAGCCCTTAGATTTGTTCGTTTTCTCGTATACCCAAAATTTATCGATTAGGTTTTCTTTCGTTTCTGTTTCTGCAGTGTGTAAAGATACGTCACTGTATTTTCTGATACTTGTACAGTGGCGTGATTTACTTTTAAATGATCGATGGAGACGTGTACCACACTCGTTAGAATCTGTCGGTCATAGATTATAAGTACTTTAAATTCGTGCACCATTGTGAGCGAATTTACATGCTTCCTCAGCATCTTTTCAACGATTCACTTTCCGTTCTGTGCCTTAAACTGTGTGCCAGTATTGCATTTTGCAATAATGATTTGGAGAAGCCTTAAAAGGTAGGTTTCGAAGGTAAATGATTGTAGGATGATAAATTATGACTTAGACAAAATTCCTAGTTGCCGTGATCAATGGCAGCTGGTTCTAAATGTAGAAAAACGTAAGCTAATGGGGATGTGTAGGAAAAACAAACCCTCAATGTTCAGATGAAGCATTAGCAGTGTCGTGCTTGACATAGTGAAGTCGTTTCAATATCTGGACGTAACGTTACAAAGCGATATGAAATGGAACGAGCATGTGAGAGCTGTGGTACGAAAGGCGAATGGTCGACTTGGGTTTATTGGGAGAATTTTGGGAAAGTGTGGTGCATCTGTAAAGGAGACCACATAATGGACACGATTGTGACCTATTCATGAGTACTGCTCGAGTGTTTGGGATCCGTTCCAGGTCGAATTAAAGGAAGATTTCGAACCAATTCAGTGGCGGACTGTTAGGTTTGTGAAAATTCACATCAAGTACCTCTGTTAGATTTGTTCAAATGGCTCAAATGGCTCTGAGCTTTATGGGACTTAACTTCTGACGTCATCAGTCTCCTAGAACTTAGAACTACTTAAACCTAACTAACCTAAGGACATCACACACATCCATGCTCGAGGCAGGATTCGAACCTGCGACCGTAGCGGTCACGCGGTTCCAGACTCTAGCGCCTAGAACCGCACGGCCACCCCGGCCGGCGCTCGACCATCCCGGCCGGCTTAGATTTGTTACTTGTAGGTTCGAACAACACGCAAGTGTTACGGAGATGATTAGGAAACTCAAATAGGAATTGCTGGAGGGAAAGCGACGTTCTTTTTAGGGAGCACTACTGAGGAAATTTAGAGAATCGGCATTCGAGACTGGTTACAGAACGATCGTAGTTCTGCCAACATACATTTCACTTAAGGACTACGAAGATAAGCTTGAGAGATTATGGCTCGCACCGAGTCCTATAGACAGTCGTTTCTCCCTCGCTCTTCCTGCAAGTGGAACAGGAAAGGAAACGACTAGCAGTGGTATCCTCCACACACCGTACAATGGCTTGCGGATTATGTATGTAGATGTAAATGTAGGAATTATACACTCAGGCGGAATTTAAAATGATCCCTTCGCAACAAAACGTTATGTGTCGACTGTTCACGACAGAACCTGGACTCAGATTGCTTCTTCTTACAGTTTTACAAATGGTGCATTTGCTAAAAAATCATACTTTACTCCCGTTACATCCATTTCTCTCAATCTTATTTTTGCAATTGGTCAGTCGTCTGTAACGGGGGATGTTTCAGTGTTTGCTAGGCGTGCGCCGCACGCACTGTCAAAATTTGTTCATTTTGTGAATGCTTTTCTAAATCCTTGGAAAATAATTAGCGGAAGGACAGGGAACAGCTGTGTGTTCTGCTCTATTACAGAACACGAATATGGTTAACTGCGACCTATGGCAGAAAATGAGCTCACACAGGCGCTTTACTGCGTGCTGCCGGGTGACATCCCTCTTGTGATCTGACTCGGGTAGCAGACGGAACGTCGCCCCCCAGAGCCTCGTGGAGGGGGAAGCGTTCATTGGCCTGAGGGGAGTGACGGGAGGGTGCGCGCGCATTCAGTTTTAGGGAGGGGGGGACGACTTGACGTCACTGGTGGTGTGAAGTGAAAGCACCGCGCCGCTCGCTTCTACTGGCAAGGACGCTTTCGCACGCGGGAGTTGCGTATTCTAGACACGTTGTCTAGGACGTTTTAGGTATTTGTTTTATCTGTACACGTTCGTAATCATCTAAAATACTGTGTAGTGCTCTGTTTCACTAACTGTGGTAATTTTCAGTATTCCTGTCCCAATTGAAAACATAATGGAAGTAAATGAAATTACGAAACACTTGCTAGAAAAACCTTTTACCATTAGAAATATTCAAGAAAAGTTGGAAGTTGTTAGAAAAGATAGACCGAAGCCACCATTACCTAACCTACTTTCAGAGCACAAGAAAAAAAGAACATTACGCTATACTTTTTCTGTTTGTTGGTTGCTTGATCGGTTGCCCCCCCCCCCCCCACCCCCCTCCCCCACCAAAAAAAAAAAAATACCACTCTCTGTTGGCCATGTTTGCTGTTCTCCACAGAAAAATCCGCGTGGAATAAACGCGATTTTTCAGATTAAAGTCACCTGTCAGTCGGGCATCAAAGACATTCGAGATCACAAATAAAGTCCTACTTAGTCATTTTTGCTGTTACAAATGTTTGGGCAGAAAAGAGTTGGCATCTTATTAAATTAGCAGCACCGAAGTAATAGCCAACGTAGCGAACAAGATAAAAGGAACAGGGAAAATTTGAAAAGATTTATTGACGCTGGAATTACATAAATAAACAAGAGCTCCCATTTCAAGGACATAATGTGACAGATGCTTCTATTAACAAATGAAATAATTCATAATTACTAAATATTCTGAAAAACTATGGATCCTTGTTAGATGCACATTTGTGCTGGGCTACATCTATACAAAATGAACTTATTAAAGCTATTTCTGAAACTTATTTAAGCTATTTCTGAGGTAGTCAAGCAATCACTAAAACAGGACGTGAAATCGACAGACCTTGTAGCCTCAATGCTTGAAGAAACTTCTGACATACTGCGTAAATCGCAGCTGTCAATAACTCTGCGTTATGTTCGTAAAGGCAATGTGAAGGAAAGATCCGTCGGTTTTGTTTATGTCAGTGCAGACATTACTGCTAATGGTTTGTTTGCTACTGTTGAACGCATAGTTTATGAAGTTACCAGTGCAGAGAAGTTGGTTAGCCAGACGTAAGATGGAGCATCAGTAATGGGTGGTCGGTCATACTAAGGGCCTGCAGAATAAGGTTTTGTCAAGATATCCGAAGGCTCTCTTCACACACTGCCACCGCCGCTCTATTCAATTTGGTTTTGCAACAAAGCATCTATGATACAAAAGAATGTAAAATATTTTCCGTGTTCTAAAAGAAACTATGCCTTACATGAATTTGTTCAGACATAGTTGCCATTACCTGTCCCAACTAGGTGGAACTTCTCATCCACATTGGTCTACATAATTGACAAACACAGAGTAGAGCTGTTACAGTTCTTTGACTGTGTTCTGGATAACAGTGATAATTGGGACAGCGATATAATGATGAAGTCTCTGTGTATGTTGGTTTTCTCAACAATTCTTTCAGTCATTTTTCTTGCTGGAAATATTTTCTTAGGTGTTCAGTTACATAGATGTTTTGTAGAACATACTGGAAACGAAAAAACTGTGATGTCATGTATTGCAGAAAGAAGACGGACAGGATTTCAGAACAGTTGCAGTTTGACAGAAAACATACTTTCGATATTTTTTGGAAGCTGTCTGTGACTCAAAACCGTGATACAAATTGTAAACAGAGAGTGAAGATGAAACAGAAACGGACGTTTACTGTCGTCTGTATTTGAGCTAGCTGCTCACAGTTTTGAGATAGGACGAAGGTTCTCTTCTTTCTATAAGCCGGAATTTATTCTCCTTCTTTACTCTTAGAACTACGAAATCTACGAACTAAAATTTCCTGACCTTCTTTTACATAAACTGTTGCCAACTTATGGAAAAACCATGAAAAACCAAGTTATTGTACTGTACTGTTCACCCAAGTTCTTTTCAAGGAATGTGTATGAGGTATTTTCATTAATGAACGTGCTCGGCCCGATTTCAGGTTTCAGTGCAGTCTTTAAGTAATCAACTTTGATACTAACAATTCCATGATCTACACCTTCACTGGAACGATCTTTCTGCAACCTTAAAAGAATCAACACATATCTAAGAAGCACACAGTCGCAGTTAAGACCAAATCACTTAAGTCTAATTTCCACAGAGAAGCAATACCTCATAATTCTGAAGAGCAGGATCCTGTTTTACGACAACGTCATAGAGAATTTGTTGTGATCGTCTCACTAAAGTAGAATTGAAATAATGTACAAATGACTGTTTTGTAAGAAAATTCTGCCTGTTTATTATTTTTTCTCAAAATTAATTCTGTAGTTGTAAACTTCCGCCACAACAAGATTGAAAAATGTGTAATTTCTGAGGAGAGTATTTTAAAAATCGATTTTAAGATTCACAACTTTTGTACCATTCTACACTATGTGCCGCTTCCTCAGTAGTGGTATTATTACTTTCAATTTCAGCCACCGCTTGTGACCATCCCCGAAGTGCAGATATTAGTGTAGCTGACCAAGACTCCGGAGACCAGCTTCAATTCTTGGTACTTCTAACTAGCATGGCTGCCCACAGGGAATCGAGATTATAAATACCTAAGGTTGTAATTTTTTCACTGTTTGCCTGTAATTTCTAGAAAACTCGTATTCTTTAGCTGTTAAACATTCGAAAAATGGTTGTTAAAAGCTCAGAAACAACAAAGTTCAAAAGCCCGTAATTACTTTTAAAAATGTGCCTTTTTTTAAATATAAATCACAAATGCGCTTGTACCTAATTTTTATTTCTCATTGTGTTAATACAGACATGGAAAATACTGTCAGATGTTTAAACACTGTTTTTGGAAACATTATTGCAACAAATTGCAATTGTCGATGTAAAAATCATTAATGTTAAAGTATATGGCAATTCTCAAAGTATATGTTTTGTACTTTCTTTCCTAACAGAATTTACCGTTCTAAGTGAACTGAAAATGTGTTTACAATCCAAAAACCATATTTAAAAAAAAGTATGCTATAAAACTGTAACTACACAGTTTGAGTAATATACTGCAGAAAAAAGTGCTTATGACACAGTAGACTTTCTTTACAAAATCATTTTTGTCATTGTTACCGTTAATGCACAAAATTGAAATCGTATTATGAAGGTCGTTCAATAAGTAATGTACCAATATTTTTAAAAAAATGCCATTAATACGAGGTGTGGCTAGAAAAAAACCGGACTAGTACTGGTGAAACAATAAAATGAATGCAATAAGGCTGAAAGTCGCGGGGCCTGTCACGTGACTCTCGCTCCGCCTACTGCCCGAGTTTCATCTGCCTCCTGCACTCAGTCTGCCCGTGGCGTCTGTTTTAAGTAGTTGACGTTTTGTCTGTGCGTCGGAAAATGTTGAGTGTACAGAAAGAACTGCGTGTTAACATCAAATTTTGTTTCATACTAGGAAAATCTGCAAGTGAAACGTTTGTAATGTTACAACAAGTGTACGGCGATGATTGTTTATCGCGAACACAAGTGTTTGAGTTGTTTAAACGATTTAAAGATGGCCGCGAAGACACCAGTGATGACACTCGCACTGGCAGACCATTGTCAGCAAAAACCGATGCAAACATTGAAAAAATCGGTAAACTTGTTCGACAAGATCGCCGTTTAACAATCAGAGCAGTGTCTGAGTTAACAGGAGTTGACAAGGAAAGTGTTAGGCAGATTCTTCATGAAAGTTTCAACATGAACAAAGTGTGTTCAAAAATGGTTCCAAAGTGTCTCACAATTGAACAGAAGGAACGCCGAAGAATGATTTGTTCTGGCATCCTGGAAAACATTGAAAGTGATCCCACCTTCTTACAAAATGTTATTACTTGCGATGAATCGTGGTTTTTTACTTACGATCCCGAAACTAAACGCCAATCGATGCATTGGAAAACTCCTGGTTCTCCACGACAAAAAAAGCACGAATGTCAAAATCGAAATTCAAGGCAATGATGATTGTTTTTTTTGACATCAAAGGGATTGTGCACATTGATTGGGTACCAGAGGGACAAAAAGTGAATCAGCATTACTATATTAGCGCCCTGGCTACCCTACGTGAGCGAGTACGGAGAAAACGGAACGATTTGTGGAGAAAAAAGTCATGGATCCTTCACCAAGACAATGCCCCAGCTCACAGTTCGTTGTCAGTGAAGACGTTTTTGGCAAAACACAACATTCCCATCTTAGATCATCCACCCTACTCACCTGATTTGGCCCCCTGTGACTTTTTTCTTTTCTCTGAAGTCAAGTCAGCTTTGAAAGGAACTAGATTTGAGACTGTTGAAGCAGTAAAAGAAAAAGCGACGGAAGTAATGTATGGACTTACCGAAAATGATCTGCAGCATTGCTATGAACAGTGGAAAATTCGTATGGAGCGGTGTAGAGACCGAGGAGGAGAGTACATTGAAGGAGATAACATGAAATTGTAAATAATTGTAAATAAATGTTTTTTCAAGCATCAGTCCGGTTTTTTTCTAGCCGCACCTCGTATACATAGACGAACGTCCTTGTTGGTGCTTCACATTTAACGTTTGTTCTGCGCGCCGCTTAAGTTTCGAGCCGCTCTGGTAGATGACATAGCCGTAATACAGCGTCAAAGTGGCATCGACACACGACTCACGTTACAAGTGGCGTGCTGTTATTAAATTCTTGTGTGCAGAAAAATAAACCGTGGTGAACATCCATAAGGGTTTGTGTACAGTGTATGGTGATGCTGCAGTTTATAGGAGTACAGTTGGGTGATGGCTAAAGCATGTTACAGCCTCAGGAAATGCAGAAGCAGAGCTCCATGATCAGCCACGCCCGGGACGTCCTGTCACAGCCACTGCTCCAAATATGCTGAAACGTGACGATGTCATTATTTGTGCAATTGGCTCTACAGTTATCGGTCAGCATTGGAAGTGCGTCTGCAATGATCGAGACTCGGCTATTCTAATAGGTGCTTACGTTGGGTTCCACGAATGCTCACAGTGGACCACAAGATTCAAAGAAAGGCCGTTTCATCTGAATTGTTGGAGTCTTTTGAGACCAACGGAGAGGCCTCTCTGTCACTGGTCTTTACGGGGAAAGTAAGATGTATGTACCACTTTGCGCCGGAAACAAAAAGGCGGTCCATGGAGTGGCTTCATCCTCATTCACCAGAAAACAAGAAATTCAAGACAACCCCCTCTGCTGGAAAAGTCAGTCTACTAGGATTGTGATTGCATCATTCTTGTGGATGTATACCAAGAGGGTCAACCATCAATTCAGAGGCATACGTGAAGACGCTGAATAAACTAAAGAACCGTTTCCGACGTGTTAGATCGGACAGGAATCCAACAAGAATCTTGCTGCAACACGATAATGCATTCCCACACACCAGTCTGAGAACCCGGTAATGCATCGTCAAATTGGGTTGGACATCACTGCCTCGTCCACCCTACAATCCAGATCTGGCACACTCGGGCTTCCATCTCTTCGGGCCGCTTAAAGTTTCTCTACGGAGAACACGCTTTGAAGATGACGAGAGTGTCAGTCATGCAATGGAAACATGGCTACGCCTACAGGGCAAAAGGTTTTACCAGCAGGGAATACATGCTCTTCCACAACGTTGGCGTACGGCCATAGAACGTGATGGAGACTACATAAAGAATACGACATGGACAATACATGTTGATGTATATTGTCATCAAATTATGACTCTTAACAGTAAATGTGTTCTGAGAAAGAAATGTGGGGCATTACTTATTCAACGACCCTCGTAGTTCACAACAAATCAGAATGATAATTAACAAACAGTTACTGCAAGAAAACGAATTAACAGGCGCTGCTGAAGTGAGGAGAAATTGCCACAACATTGCAAAGAACTGGCCACACCGGTACGAAGGTCGAAGCAGGGATATCGGAGACAATTGACGAACGAGATGCATCATGACAAGAGCAGCTGAATACGGCGTTGTCGAAGCTTCAACCAATGCAGTAGTCAAAGTAGAGCGTACATTCATAGTAGCCAAAGAGGCCGATATAGGTCAGAACATGGTTTTTGAAATGGTCATTAAAAACCCAAAAAAGCACAAAACGGACTCGGTGTGCGAAACATCGTTCGTTAAACGAGGCAATTTTTACGGTTCTGTACTATAATCGGTAAAAAGCGGAAGCCTTACAGGATTACCTTCTTGCCTATCTGTCTGTTAAAAACCTATTTTGCCAGTAACGGGTTGATGTATGAAACTGAAATTTATGACACATATTAAAATCCTTTGGCGCGGAAAAAAAACTGAAGAACTGTCAAAAGCTATGGTCATTTATGTCACATATTTTGATACTGGCACACTCACTCATTACAAACTACAGGGTTCTTGCCGTTTACCTAGAATCATCAAATTTTACGAGAAGCAAGGTTTCACAGTACATGTAACAGAATAAATCAGAATATTGTTCATTTGTAATTATATCAAACGAAAATTATTTGTTATCATACTTCAGAATCAAAATCAAAACATTCTCGAAGGTCTTGCCATTCCTGGGCCCGATAACTTGGCAGTACCAGTGTCGATACCAAGCAAAAATCGTTGAGGTTCTCGACTTCCGATATGGATGGACTGTCTGTATACATAATTAAGTGCGTACAGAGTGCTTAAGTTCTACTCGCACCTGGCCAGTTTTTCATATTTACAGTTCGTTCTACGCGCTATGGTTGGTGATCGCTGAGGGAAGTTTGTACTTCCGCGCGACATTTTTAAGCATAGCAAATGACCGTATCCAGAACACATGTCAGTACTGCTGCAGCCGGTTCGCCCCCAGGGCCGCCCTTCCCGTGGAAGCACACTGACAGAAAAAACATCCAACACCAAGAAGGAGCTGTGCGACATAAACGAAAGTTGGTAGGCGTGTTTCTATATTTGAGAGATGATGGCTATTGAAGTTTCACGCCTGTCGCACCGGTGTGGAGCTAGTAGCGCCACTATGAGGATGCAAATCGGGTTTGCTTTAAATACATCTACATCTACATCTACATGATTACCCTGCAATTCACATTTAAGTGCTTGGCAGGGGGTTCATCGAACCACAATCATACTATCTCTCTACCATTCCACTCCTGAACGGCGCGCAGGAAAAACGAACTCCTAAACCGTTCTGTTAGAGCTCTAATTTCTCTTATTTTATTTTGATGATCATTCCTACCTATGTAGGTTGGGCTCAACAAAATATTTTCGCATTCGGAAGAGAAAGTTGGTGACTGAAATTTAAAATAGATCTCGCCGCGACGAAAAAGCATTTGCTTTAATGACTTCCATCCCAACTTGCGTATCATATCTGCCACACTCTCTCCCCTATTACGTGATAATACAGAACGAGCTGCCCTTTTTTGCACCCTTTCGATGTCCTCCGCCAATCCCACCTGGTAAGGATCCCACACCGCGCAGCAGTATTCTAACAGAGGACGAACGAGTGTAGTATAAGCTGTCTCTTTAGTGGACTTGTTGCATCTTCTAAGTGTCCTGCCAATGAAACGCAACCTTTGGCTCGCCTTCCCCACAATATTATTTATGTGGTCTTTCCAACTGAAGTTGTTCGTAATTTTAACACCCAGGTACTTAGTTGAATTGACAGCCTTGAGAATTGTACTATTTATCGAGTAATCGAATTCCAACGGATTTCTTTTGGAACTCATATGGATCACCTCACACTTTTCGATATTTAGCGTCAACTGCCACCTGCCACACCATACAGCAATCTTTTCTAAATCGCTTTGCAACTGATACTGGTCTTCGGATGACCTTACCAGACGGTAAATTACTGCATCATCAGCGAACAACCTATGAGAACTGTTCAGATTGTCACCCAGGTCATTTATATAGATCAGGAACAGGACAGGTCCCAGGACGCTTCCCTGGGGAACACCTGATATCACTTCAGTTTTACTCGATGATTTGCCGTCTATTACTACGAACTGCGACCTTCCTGACAGGAAATAATGAATCCAGTTGCGCAACTGAGACGATACCCCATATGCCCGCAGCTTGATTAGAGGTCGCTTGTGAGGAACGGTGTCAAAAGCTTTCCGGAAATCTTGAAACACGGAATCTACTTGAGATCCCCTGTCGATAGCGGCCATTACTTCGTGCGAATAAAGAGCTAGCTGTGTTGCACAAGAACGATGTTTTCTGAAACCATGCTGATTACGTATCAATAGATCGTTCCCTTCGAGGTGGTTCATAATGTTTGAATACAGTAGATGCTCCAAGACCCTACTGCAAACCGACGTTAATGATATAGGTGTGTAGTTAGATGGATTACTCCTACTACCCTTCTTAAACACTGGTGCGACCTGCGCAATTTTCCAATCTGTAGGTACAGATCTATCGGTGAGCGAGCGGTTGTATATGATTGCTAAGTATGGAGCTATTGTACCAGCGTAATCTGAAAGGAACCTAATCGGTATACAATCTGGACCTGAAGACTTGCCCGTATGAAGCGATTTGAGTTGCTTCGCAACCCCTAAGGTATCTGCTTCTAAGAAACTCATGCTAGCAGCTGTTCGTGTTTCAAATTCTGGAATATTCCATTCGTCTTCTCTGGTGAAGGAATTTCGGAAAACTGCGTCCAATAACTCCGCTTTAGCGGCACAGTCGTCGGTAACAGTACCATCGGCACTACGCAGCGAAGGTATTGACTGTGTCTTGCCGCTTGTGTACTTTACATACGACCAGAATTTCTTCGGATTTTCTACCAAATTTCGAGACAATGTTTCATTGTGGAACCTATTAAAGGCATCTCGCATTGAAGACCGTGCCAAATTTCGCGCGTCTGTAAATTTTAGCCAATCTTCGGGATTTCTCGTTCTTCTGAACTTCGCATGCTTTTTCCGTTGCCTCTGTAACAGCGTTCGGACCTGTTTTGTGTACCATGGGGGATCAGTTCCATCTCTTACCAATTTATGAGGTATGAATCTCTCAATTGCTGTTGCTACTGTATCTTTGAATTTGAGCCACATCCCGTCTACATTTGCATAGTCAGTTCGGAAGGAATGGAGATTGTCTCTTAGGAAGGTTTCTAGTGACACTTTATCCGCTTTTTTAAATAAAATTATTTTGCGTTTGTTTCTGGTGGATTTGGAAGAAACGGTATTGAGCCTAGCTGCAACGACCTTGTGATCACTAATCGCTGTATCAGTCATGATGCTCTCTATTAGCTCTGGATTGTTTGTGGCTAAGAGGTCAAGTGTGTTTTCGCAACCATTTACAATTCGCGTGGGTTCGTGGACTAACTGCTCGAAATAATTTTCGGAGAAAGCATTTAGGACAATCTCGGAAGATGTTTTCTGCCTCCCACCGGTTTTGAACAAGTATTTTTGCCAACATATCGAGGGAAGGTTGAAGTGCCCACCAACTATAACCGTATGAGTGGGGTATTTATTTGTTACGAGACTCAAATTTTCTCTGAACTGCTCAGCAACTATATCATCGGAGTCTGGGGGTCGGTAGAAGGAGCCAATTATTAACTTAGTTGGGCTGTTAAGTATAACCTCCACCCATACCAATTCGCACGGAGTATCTACTTCGACTTCACTACAAGATAAACCACTACTGACAGACACAAACACTCCACCACGAATTCTGCCTAATCTATCTTTCCTGAACACCGTCTGAGACTTCGTAAAAATTTCTGCAGAACCTATTTCAGGCTTTAGCCAGCTTTCTGTACCTATAACGATTTCAGCTTCTGTGCCTTCTATTAGCGCTTGAAGCTCAGGGACTTTCCCAGCACAACTACAACAATTTACAACTACAATTCCGACAGTTCCTTGATCCAAGCACGTCTTGTATTTGCCGTGCACCCTTTGAGATTCCAGCCCACCCCGTACTTTCCCGAGGCCTTCTAACCTAAAAAACCGCACAGTCCACGCCACACAGCCTCCGCTACCCGTGTAGCCGCCAGCTGAGTGTAGTGAACTCCTGACCTATTCAGCGGAACCCGAAACCCCACCACCCTATGGCGCAAGTCAAGGAATCTGCCGCCAACACGGTCGCAAAACCGTCGTAAGTGTTACTTGCCGTTGAGACTGGACGGTGTGATTTGATGTTAGTCAAGAATGCCTCGAAGGCAACAAAGATGCCATTATCGACACCTCGCTTAGTTTGAGTGAGATCGTGTAATAGGGCTACGAGAAGCTGGATACTCCTTCTGCGGTATTGCAGAAAGACTTGGCAGGAACGTAGCCACTGGACATTACTGATGGCAGTGGTGCTCACGGGAATGCCAGAAGGCCGGGCTCCAGACGACTACGTGGCACTACTGACAGGGAACACCGTCGTCTTCGGCGTATGGATGTGACGCATCGTACTGCGTCTGCAGCAGCAATTCGAGCAGCAGTTGTCACCACAGTGACACAACGAACTGTTGCAAGTCGTTTACTTCAAGGACAGCTCCGAGCCAGAGGCCGTGTAGTGCGCATTCCACTGACCCCGAGCCACGGCCATTTGCGACTTAAGTGGTGTCAATGGAGAGTTGATTGGAGGGTAGGGTGGGGCCTGTTGTGTTTTCTGATGAAAGCTGGTTCTGCCTCGCTTCCTGTGTTGGCCGTATGTTGTTTAGAAGGGGCTCATTTGAGGGCCTTCCATCAACCTGTGTGCTAGTCACACTGGACCTACACCTGCAGTTATGGTCTGGGCTGCGATTTTGTATGACAGCAAGAGAACTCTCGTGGTTATCCCAGACGTCTAGACTGCTAATTTATACGCCAATCTGGTGATTCTACCTGTTATACTGTCGTTCATGAATAGACTTCCGGGGGATGTTTCCAACAAGATAGCGCTCGCCCACATACTACGAGGGCAGTTCAATAAGTAATGCAACACATTTTTTTTCTGAAACAGGGGTTGTTTTATTCAGCATTGAAATACACCAGGTTATCCCCCAATCTTTTAGCTACACAACACTATTTTTCAACGTAATCTCCATTCAATGCTACGGCCTTACGCCACCTTGAAATGAGGGCCTGTATGCCTGCACGGTACCATTCCACTGGTCGATGTCGGAGCCAACGTCGTACTGCATCAATAACTTCTTCATCATCCGCGTAGTGCCTCCCACGGATTGCGTCCTTCATTGGGCCAAACATATGGAAATCCGACGGTGCGAGATCGGGGCTGTAGGGTGCATGAGGAAGAACAGTCCACTGAACTTTTGTGAGCTCCTCTCGGGTGCGAAGACTTGTGTGAGGTCTTGCGTTGTCATGAAGAAGGAGAAGTTCGTTCAGATTTTTGTGCCTACGAACACGCTGAAGTCGTTTCTTCAATTTCTGAAGAGTAGCACAATACACTTCAGAGATAATCGTTTGACCATGGGGAAGGACATCGAACAGAATAACCCCTTCAGCGTCCCAGAAGACTGTAACCATGACTTTACCGGCTGAGCTATGGCTTTAAACTTTTTCTTGGTAGGGGAGTGGGTGTGGCGCCACTCCATTGATTGCCGTTTTGTTTCAGGTTCGAAGTGATGAACCCATGTTTCATCGCCTGTAACAATCTTTGACAAGAAATTGTCACCCTCAGCCACATGACGAGCAAGCAATTCCGCACAGATGGTTCTCCTTTGCTCTTTATGGTGTTCGGTTAGACAACGAGGGACCCAGCGGGAACAAACCTTTGAATATCCCAACTGGTGAACAATTGTGAAAGCACTACTAACAGAGATGTCAAGTTGAGCACTGAGTTGTTTGATGGTGATCCGTCGATCATCTCGAACGAGTGTGTTCGCACGCTCCGCCATTGCAGGAGTCACAGCTGTGCACGGCCGGCCCGCATGCGGGAGATCAGACAGTCTTGCTTGACCTTGCGGCGATGATGACACACGCTTTGCCCAACGACTCACCGTGCTTTTGTCCACTGCCAGATCACCGTAGACATTCTGGAAGCGCCTATGAATATCTGAGATGCTCTGGTTTTCCGCCAAAAGAAACTCGATCACTGCCCGTTGTTTGCAACGCACATCCGTTACAGACGCCATTTTAACAGCTCCGTACAGCGCTGCCACCTGTCGGAAGTCAATGAAACTATACGATACGAAGCGGGAATGTTTGAAAACATTCCACAAGAAATTTCCGGTTTTTTCAACCAAAATTGGCCGAGAAAAAAAATGTGTTGCATTACTTATTGAACTGCCCTCATACTATTGTACCCCAACATGCTCTACGGACTGTATACATGTTGCATTAGCCTGCCTGATCACCAGATCTTTCTCCATACGAGCATCTATGGGACATCATCGGACGACAACTCCAGCGTCATCTACAGCCAGCATCAACCGTCACTGTATAGATCAACTAAGTGTAACAGGAATGGAATTCTATCCCACAAACTGACATCCGGTAACTGTACAGCATAATGTATGCACGTTTGCATGCTTGCATTCAACATTCTGGTGGTTACACCAGTTATTAATGTGCCAGAATTCCACATTTGCGACTGCTTATCTCGCGCTTAAATTAACCTCTGAGCTTGCAATGTTAATCACGCCAATGTGTTACCTAGACAAATGTATTCCCAAAATTTCATTAATCTACATTAATTACTTTATGGTGTTGCGACTTTTTCCCAGTCTCTGTATGTATCTCCCCCTATTACTCCCCTCCTCATCCCCCAACCCACCACCCCTTAATTTGGTGGTCAAGAAAAACAGCACGCCCACCAGATGTGATCACGAGACGCCACTTCTATAACTCCAAGTCATTCATAACCATTTGGGAATTTAATTCAGTGCTCAATTTATATTACGAACATCTATGTTCATGTTGTTATTTGGTACTCGTGAAACTTAAAAATAGCTGCCAGCACTGGCTACGAACGGGGCGGATCCAGGTCTTCGGTCCTCCTTAGCTTGACGGATCCGGGAAACATTAAACATTGTGAGAATGCCTCATAGTCCCGGCCGTCATTGCCATATGACCATTTCATTTTCCTTTAATTCTCACTGATGTTTTCCTCTATAATTTACATACGCTACAATTAAAGTCTGTCTTAGGTGGAATGTGGGAACAGGGCCAGCGAGATAACGATGCCACAAATGTAAGGGACAGTCAAATGAAAGCGGGACAGATGGAAATTGCCATAAACATAGCTCACACCATTACGGAGCCACCACCATGTTGTATAGCACCTGGTTGACAACTTGTGTCATCGATTTCTTGGCGTTCGTGCCACACTCGAACCCTGCCATCAGCTCTTACTAATTGAAATTGGGGCTCATCAGACCAGACCACAATTTTCCAGTCGTCCATGGTCCAAGTGATATGGTCAAGTGCTCAGAAGAGGCGCTGCAGGCGATGTCGTGCAAAAGCACTCGCGTCGGTCGTTTCCTTCCATAGCCCGCTAACGCCACATGTCGAACCACTGTGCTAACTGATACGTCCGTCGTACGTCCCACATTGATTTCTGTGCTCATTTCACACACTGTTGCTTGTCTGGAAACAATGACAACTCTACGCAAAAGCCGCTACTCTCAGTCGTTAAGTGAAGGTCGTCGTTCACTACGTTGTCTGTGGTGACGGATAATGACTGAAATTTGATGTTCTCGGCACTCTCTTGACACTGCGAGTGTCGGAATTTTGAAATCCCTACCGCTTTCCGAAATGGGGTGTTCCATGCTTCTAGCTCCAACAACGATTCCGCGTCCAAAGTTTGTTAATTCCCGCCGTGCGGCCGTAATCACGTAGGAGACCGTTCCACATGAATCATCTCAGAACAAATGACAGCTCCGCTAATGCACTGCCCTTTTAAACGTTGTGTTCCGTACACTACTGCCATCTGTACATTTGCAAATCGCTATCCCATGACTTTTTGTCGCCTCATTGTATATAAAAGGCGATGCCCCGACTGCCTGACTCATTTACTGACTCATCATAGTTCATCCAAAACCAACTTGAAATTGGCAGAGGGTATTAATCATACATTGTAGGGATAGTTGAAAAAGGGTTTTTTCAAAATTCCATCCCTAAGGGGGGAAATAGGGAATGAAAAGCTTTTGAAAATAAGTCGCTACTAGGGCAATTTAAAAGCTAGACCTACGAAAACTCGTATTTGGCTTCTCAATCAGAAATAAAGAAGTACATGTTTCAGCATTTTTGGAAATTTAACCCCTATTGGGATGAAATAGTAGGTGAAACTTTGTTTCGAAAATAATGCATTATCAAAGAATTGCTAAGAGTACATTTATGGAAGCTGGTATTTGAGTTCTCGGTTACAAACAGAATAGTCTAAGTGTTTTTGGAAATTTAGTCCGAAAGCAGGTGGAATAGGGGATGAAATGTTTTAAGAAATATATCATTATGAAAGCATTTTTAGAGCTAAATTTATGAAAATTTGAATTTGTCTTCTTGGCTAGAAATGAAAAAATACGTGTTTCAATGTCTTTGGAAATTCAACCACTAGGACGTAAGACAATGGTTGCCATTTTTTTAACAAATCATTATTACAGAACTGCTATGGCTTTTTAAAGCTATATATATATATATATATATATATATATATATATATATATATATATATATATATATGAAAACTGGCATCTGACTTCTCGCTTTGAATAAAAAAATACGTGTTTCATCGTTTTTGGCAGTTCAACCCCATAAGGAGGAGTAAAAGGGACGAAACGTTTTATGAAATTATTGCATTATGGAAGCGTTTTTAAAGCTAAGTCTATTAAAATTTGTATTTGGATTCTCTAAAAAAAATGGCTCTGAGAACTATGGGACTTAACAGCTGAGGTCATCAGTCGCCTAGAACTTAGAACTAACTAAACCTAACTAACCTAAGGACATCACACACATCCATGCCCGAGGCAGGATTCGAACCTGCGACCTTAGCGGTCGCGCGGTTCCAGACTGAAATGCTTAGAACCACTTGACCACTCTGGCCGGCTTGGATTCTCTGTTAGAAATTTTAAAAAATACACATTTCACTGTTTTTTAAAATTGTGTCCCTAAGGGGTGAACACAGGGTGAAAATTTTTAAGGAAATGTTTCATTACATAAAAAAATATAAGGCTTAACCTATGAAAACTGTTATTCTACGTGTTAGGAGATGACAGTTACACGCAAATTTCACCACAAGAACCCGAAAGACCTGATTAACAAAAACCTTGCGCTCCAGCTACCAGAACGGCTCTTTGGCCAGAAGCACAGTAGGACAACACCATGCTTCTGTGGCCGTAATTAGGTTGAAAACTTTAGAAGGTGTAGCAGATTGTGAACAACATAAAAATTCACTTAAAAAAGGAGAAAGGGAATACACAAAATAGAATTAAGTCAGTACGGACCATACAGTCTATGCAAGTGAAGCAGCGAGTGATATACATACAAGGTGTTTCAGAAGTGACGGGCAATATCCAGGGATACGACAGGAATGATCATTCGAAACATAAAAGCCAAGTAGTTATGGGCTGTAAAGTGCGTATCTTAAGAACTAAGAGCAATTTTTGATCTTCAATACTGTGAAACAAATCTCTGGTACAGCAAGCTCTTTGCTTTTAATATTTCGGGAAGTGATACTATGGACCAAAACAAGGAAAAAAGTACAGTAAACATGTGCTCTAAACTGCATACCTTAATAATTGTGAGCACTTGTTCATTAGAAGTGTTGTGTTTCAAAGTAGCGAAAATGAACAGCTGTGTGAGGGGAGGGGCAGGGCGGAGAGGTGGGAGGGCAGAGGGGGGGGGAGGGGTTAGTTTAATGCAGGTAGCCCAATTGACCTATTTTCCCGCCAAAATTTGAACTTCCCACCATGATGTCACTGTGACATTGCCACATCTATGGTCGCCATCTTGGATCCACCATATTGAATAAATCTGGCAACAATGCAGAGTTGGGTGGCGCCTGCATTGTCCTACTACCAACACTGTCTAGCATATCATGTGTCATTACAGTTTAGGGTACAGTGAACTTGAACTGAAAGTGATTTGTGTTGCTGGTAATAGCACAATATTTTTGTTAGTAGCTAGTTCCGTAATGGAAAATAATAAATGATATTCATGTGATGCAGGCTATAAATTGAAACTAATAGCATATGCAGAAGAACATGGAAACAGAGCAGCTGAGTGCCATTTCGCTCCTCCACCAACAGAAAAAACCATTAGCGATTTGTGAGCCAGTAAAGCACAACTGAAAAAAATGAGGGTGACTAAATGTGCACATGATGGCTGAATGAAAAATGGGCAAACAAGAAGCTGACGTATTGAAATGGATTCATCTACATCTACATCCACATAGATACTGCGCAAGCCACCTTACGGTGCATGGCGGAAGGCACCCTCTACCAGATGTAGTCGTTTCCTTTCCTGTTCCACTCGAAAATATGCCCTCGTATGACCCCTAATTTCTCGAATCTTATCTTTGTGGTCTTTACACGCTGTGTATGTTGGCGGCAGTATAATCGTTTGGTTGTCAGCTTCAAATTCCGGTTCTCTAAATTTTCTCATTAGTGTTTCTCGAAAAGAACGTCGCCTTCCCTCTAGGAATTCCCATTTGAGTTCCCGAAGCATCTCTGTAACACACGTGTTTTTCGAGCCTACCGGTAACAGATCTAGCAGCCCGTGTCTGAATTGCTTCTTTGTCTTCCTTCAATCTGACCTGGTAGGGATCCCAAACACTCGAGCAGTATACAAGAACAGGTCGCACCAGCGTCCTGTGTGACGTCAACTCTACAGGTGAACCACTCTTTCTTAAAATTCTCCGAATGAATCGAAGTCACTCATTGGCTACGGATCTGTGTTGCTTATAAGGTGCTGCCTGGCCATTGCATCCCATTCTTCTTAACTCACTAAAAACGTTCATTGTGCTAGCTAGACTGTTAGTAGCACAATGGAACTCAACAAATTCTTCTCTCCGCTGGTTTCATGCAAATCTTTACAACCACGTTTCGTAGTGTTCGACGGTCCGTGCCCGTCAATACATGCGGTCTACCTGCACTTGGTAAAGCTGTAGTTATTCCTTCGCATTTTCATTTCACACATTACATCAGCGACAGTCGACTTGGCCAGCGCTAAAAGGGTTAGAATGTCCCTCGTGGATTCGTTCTTCAGGTGACATCCAGGGAGTCCTTCACGATTTTCTACTGACAACATAATATCGCCGCCTTCTTTTATACTGACGGGCCCGCCTCTCATGTCATTTGGTGGTCAGTTACTCATAGAGCTGTCTGGATACTTTAATCCTCTTATAACTGCGTTTACACGCTGTGTGGTTTTTTAATGGGTACAGGAGCGAGAAACAGATGTGGTTCATGAAGAGAGAATACAGATATAAATCTATTCTACATATAATATCATATAGTAAAAGTAATACATAATTTTGTTGCTGTAGTTGCAGCGTCAGTCGCTAACAGTAGCTTAGAATGTTGAAACATATACAGATACCGCAGACATACAAATCAGTCGGTCTTCAATACAGTAACTATTCAGTAGATCACAAGCACTGGCCACCATAAAAGTCTGTAAATGTTATTCAAGTGGCAAACACACTAAATGGGGTCAGGGCACGAATGTTCGAACTAAAGTACAGCCGCCGCTGGAGCTCTGGAGGGGGGATGCTTGTATCTCATTGCCAGAGGCATAATCGTTCGTGGCAGAGTCCCTGTGCGCGCAGGCGGCTGCTGGAAACGCATCGGCGTACCTGGCGGCATGCATATACACTCCTGGAAATGGAAAAAAGAACACATTGACACCGGTGTGTCAGACCCACCATACTTGCTCCAGACACTGCGAGAGGGCTGTACAAGCAATGATCACACGCACGGCACAGCGGACACACCTGGAACCGCGGTGTTGGCCGTCGAATGGCGCTAGCTGCGCAGCATTTGTGCACCGCCGCCGTCAGTGTCAGCCAGTTTGCCGTGGCATACGGAGCTCCATCGCAGTCTTTAACACTGGTAGCATGCCGCGACAGTGTGGACGTGAACCGTATGTGCAGTTGACGGACTTTGAGCGAGGGCGTATAGTGGGCATGCGGGAGGCCGGGTGGACGTACCGCCGAATTGCTCAACACGTGGGGCGTGAGGTCTCCACAGTACATCGATGTTGTCGCCAGTGGTCGGCGGAAGGTGCACGTGCCCGTCGACCTGGGACCGGACCGCAGCGACGCACGGATGAACGCCAAGACCGTAGGATCCTACGCAGTGCCGTAGGGGACCGCACCGCCACTTCCCAGCAAATTAGGGACACTGTTGCTCCTGGGGTATCGGCGAGGACCATTCGCAACCGACTCCATGAAGCTGGGCTACGGTCCCGCACGCCGTTAGGCCGTCTTCCGCTCACACCCCAACATCGTGCAGCCCGCCTCCAGTGGTGTCGCGACAGGCGTGAATGGAGGGACGAATGGAGACGTGTCGTCTTCAGCGATGAGAGTCGCTTCTGCCTTGGTGCCAATGATGGTCGTACGCGTGTTTGGCGCCGTGCAGGTGAGCGCCACAATCAGCACTGCATACGACCGAGGCACACAGGGCCAACACCCGGCATCATGGTGTGGGGAGCGATCTCCTACACTGACCATACACCACTGGTGATCGTCGAGGGGACACTGAATAGTGCACGGTACATCCAAACCGTCATCGAACCCATCGTTCTACCATTCCTAGACCGGCAAGGGAACTTGCTGTTCCAACAGGACAATGCACGTCCGCATGTATCCCGTGCTACC
This sequence comes from Schistocerca serialis cubense, assembly GCF_023864345.2. Classification (NCBI taxonomy): domain Eukaryota; kingdom Metazoa; phylum Arthropoda; class Insecta; order Orthoptera; family Acrididae; genus Schistocerca; species Schistocerca serialis. The sequence goes on from NC_064640.1 coordinate 1,003,419,517, forward strand.
CAACGTGCTCTAGAAGGTGTAAGTCAACTACCCTGGCCAGCAAGATCTCCGGATCTGTCCCCCATTGAGCATGTTTGGGACTGGATGAAGCGTCGTCTCACGCGGTCTGCAACTCCAGCACGAACGCTGGTCCAACTGAGGCGCCAGGTGGAAATGGCATGCAAGCCGTTCCACAGGACTACATCCAGCATCTCTACGATCGTCTCCATGGGAGAATAGCAGCCTGCATTGTTGCGAAAGGTGGATATACACTGTACTAGTGCCGACATTGTGCATGCTCTGTTGCCTGTGTCTATGTGCCTGTGGTTCTGTCAGTGTGATCATGTGATGTATCTGATCCCAGGAATGTGTCAATAAAGTTTCCCCTTCCTGGGACAATGAATTCACGGTGTTCTTATTTCAATTTCCAGGAGTGTATGAAAGTGCGGCCGGCTGTATAGATAGCGGCCGATTCCTCAGATCCGATAGTGTATACTTGTATATGGGGCAGAATATGTCAGCAGAATAAGAATCACTGACGTGAGATGAAATGAATGTGTCCAGGAAGAGGAAGTCATTTGAGACAGAATGATAGAAGTGATATTAGTACAAACCTGTCAGATATGCTGAGAGTTTAATGTAGTTAATACGTTTTGATAGTTGAAACTTGCTCGCTACTGCGGCTCCAATCTATATTTCCTATTTCCGTGAGCGATAGCCTTACACGTTATGCATATATGCCAATATACACCATTTGATTGGTTAACTGTGAATATTGGTCCTGAAAGCGAGATTTGTAGTCAGTTTCAAATGAAAGAATTAGATTCGCCAGCTCTTCGAAAGTATTTCAAATATTATATACATGAAATGTATTCGCAGCTTGCAAATGCGATCGTACATTTACTAGAAACTGATGACAGTTTGTGCCAGACAGGTTCTGAAACCCTGATCTGCCGCCTGTCGCGAGCGGTCGCCTTAGCAATTTTGGCTAACCGAACACGTATCAAACACAAGTCCAAACTTCCATATGTCTTAGTGTCCCGCCTTATACTGTTCGTACTTTATGTGATTCCTGCACAGAGAGAGACAATGTTTTACTCGTCAGTTTGCCTTTGCTTTGTCGCAAAATACAATTATTGCAGTGTCTGTATTTTACAGCGTTTGAGTAGTTCGATGCAAACTTCCGTCGGACACCCATGCATGTCTGCAGGAACAAACACTTCTGGCAATCTACAGCCGTATTAAATAAATGAAATGTATTCGCTACTTGCAAATACGATTATACATCAGATGTTACTATTTATTAGAAACTCATGAAAATGTGTCCTGGGCCGGGATCGGAACCGAGATTTTCCACATATCGCGATCTGTTGCCTTAACAACCTCGGCTACCTGCGAATGCCCCAAGCACCATTCCAAATTTCCATACGTCCTAGTGTCTTGGCACGTACTGCTCGCACATTACATGATTCCTGCTCAAGGAGAGACAACGTTCTGCTCGTCAGTTTGTCTTAGCTTTGGCATAAAATACAGTTATTGCAGTGTCTGCATTTTAATACGTCTGTGTGGTTCGGTACAGCCGCTAGGACGTACGAAGTGTGGCTTGGTCCTAGAGGTGTGCTCAGAGGCAGCGGCTCGCGATAAGTCCCTGTCCAGCACGTGCTTTTATTTTTTTCTAGTAAATGGTACAGCTAATGTAGAATTGTATTTGCAACTTGTGAATACATTTCATGTATTTAAAATGGCTCTAGATTGTCCGCAGTGTTTGTTCCTTTAGACATGCACGCATTTAAAACAAAGACACTGGAGTATTATAACTGTTTTTATCCAGTGGGTCTAAATCACATTTCAACTGATTTATATTTCGCTTTATATTACTTATTCTGAAACAGTTAACACATTTCTGCCACGCTCTATGAATAAAAGAAAACAATCATATGCATATCATATTTAAAAAAAATCAAAGTCATTTATCCCTTGTAGTTGGTACTGTGACAGGTGCACTTTCTTTGAGGTAAATTAGCGCACTGCACTACCAAGTCGTCGATATGGACCTCATACATAGGTTCATCGAATGCAATGAAACAGTAGCACCATGACACTGTGATGAGTTGCTCTGGCACCTCTGGAAGTACATTAAAATATTTTTGCATTTCGCTAACGCCGCCATAAGACAGATCACTGCACTACCAAGTCGTCGATATGGACCTCATACATAGGTTCATCGAATGCAATGAAACAGTAGCACCATGACACTGTGATGAGTTGCTCTGGCACCTCTGGAAGTACATTAAAATATTTTTGCATTTCGCTAACGCCGCCATAAGACAGATCTGAGACAGAATCTAGCAGTACTGAATGCAAGTTTGAACGTGAAAATTAAAGTCCCAACATCAAGTACCAAGAGTAAATGAGACAAGTTCGTTTCCAAATCAGACGAGCAGGGCATACCGCCGATATTTGCACTGTTGTGCAGATATTTTCAGCGCAGTACAGATGCAAAGAAATGAAACAAAATGCAGCTACTTTGCAAGTAGCCAGTGTAAATCACGGCTCCCCTATACCAAAGTACTCAGAAACTATTCATGAACAACTGATGATAATATCGGGAGAAAGGCTTGCCATGTCCGTAGTATTTTCGATGAAGCCACCCGTGCATCTCCCCCCCCCCCCCCCAAAGGTCTTTCTAAAGGGCTTGTTGACTGATGCCAGAAGCCTCCACCCTTAGCTTGCAGCTGGCTGGTGAGGTCTACCCAGTTGATCACCCAATGCATGCTAACAGCGTGGGCAGCCTATGTATCGGATAGCATACATAGTGACACTCACTCTCTACTTCAAATAACTTGACAATCAGTACTATCACTCTGTATTTATTGGGTTCAGCATCAAGGATCATAAGTATGTTCATTTGTCAACAGTATTATCATAAGTGAGGACGAGGAACTGACTATAGAGCCCAGCATATTCTTTCTTGTATACTTGGAAAAGCAAAGATGATGCAAATTATTTTTTTTAAGTAGCTAATATTACATATACAGGGTCTATCGTGGATAAGGTACCACATATTTTTATATGTGGTACCTTAATACACTGCCAGAAAAAATTAGTACACCTAGAGAGACGATGTAGATTTTGATCCAATGACAGCATATTTCACATGGGGGATAGTAGATGTACCGATACTGGTTTCAAAATCGTCTACCAACAGATAGCGCAGTTGCATAGCTACCAGAGCGCCATCCGTGCCTACATTTTAATAGGGCATTTGACAGCCAGAAAGCTCAGTGTGGTGCAAATGTCTGAAGCGAGCAACCAACCGTGCCACGGAGACACACTCGTGCTTTCTACAGCAAAGCGAGCGAGTCTGAAAGAGGTTGAATTGTGGTCTTTTAAGTGGCGGGATGTTCCATTCGGAGAATTGCCACACAAGTTGGATGTGCAGCGTCAGTTGCGCAACAACACTCCTATCAGTGGTCACGTGAAAATTCTCACACTTGTAGATGAGGAACTGGACCTCCGCATGACATAGACGCCCACCGGGATCGTTGTATATTAAGGGCAGCAGTGGCAGATCATATAGCTACCACAGCTTGTGAGCCCAGACGTGTGAACGCGAACTGTTGCGAACTGGTTATTGGCAGTGAGACTGTGGCCATGCACACCTCTAGCTTGTCTTCCGCTCATGCCTTAGCATCGACGTGCACGGTGCAATCAGAAGAGCACTTGAAAGATGGAACGTCGTGCCATGGTCTTCAGCAGTTAAAGCAGATTCAGCCTGCAGGAAAGAGATGGTCGTTTGGACAGACGATTTAGACGTAGTGAGTGTTGTCTCGCAAGTGTATTTGACCACGACACACCGGCCCTATCCCAGGCCTTATGGTCTAGGATTCTACAACCTACAACTCTCGTTCACCCATATACTGCACGTGAAACTCAACGTGCTCTGCAAGGTGTTCAGCAGCTACCCGGGTTAGCATGATCTCTGGACTTGTATGTTCATGTGTGGGATATGATGGAACGAGAAGTGACTCGTGCAACTCATCAACCAATAACTCTTATAGAGATACATCAAGAGATCAAGCAGGCATGGCATAACGTATCCCAGGGCAGTATTCGCCATCTGTACAATCGACTGGATGGCAGAGTCATCTCCTGCATTGCCGCCTGTAGCGGCTACGCCACATAGTAAAGTTGGTGTCTCAGTACGGGTCAGTGTCTGGTACCTCATAATTGCTTGTGCTATTGATTTCGTGTACTCCATTGCACTGTTGCAACAATGAATCTTGAATTAACTGGAAACCTCTAAAAGGGTGTACTAATTATTTTTTCTGGCAGTTTATATACTTATATCAGTGTGTTGGTAGTTTTTCTCTGTGTGTAACATTCATCCAACAAACATGTCACATAATTTGCTACCTGATATTTTTCGCACAGTTGTACAGCACCACTAAATGAACTAGATCTGTCAGTGTAGACTAACCGTTTTGTATCCATGTATTAGCACTTCAACACCTGGCCTGCTGCACAAGGCAAACTAAGTATTAATGGCTCGCTCTTGGCACATACACAGGTATGCATGTTGATGAGGTCAAGCACAATCTTACGACTGTGTGCTCCCTGGTTGTACCCACTCCACAACCTATGGTCGAATTTGACACAATCTATAATCCATCTCAACCAGCACATCAAGATGAGTGAGAAAAAAGTATATGATACACTGTATGTGTCTGTGCAGATATTTATGCGAGAGTCAAATGTGTGAACTTTAATAAAACTGACAAACTGCAGGAACGGGTTCTTGACTGGGAATGGAGGAAAAGTGTCCTCTGAACATGTGTCCGGAATTGCCACGGTAGATGGTGCTGAAGAATGACAGTTCCTCTGACCACATGCCGTGTGTCCCTTGTGTGTTGCAGGCTGTGTGACTGACGCAGAATTGTCTGGTATTTATGTCAGGAACAAGCCGAGATGGTGTTTGTGTACGGCCAAGCAGATGGAAATCGTCGATGGACGACATAGCTATATCAAAACAAGTACCATCGCAGACACTGACTACTTCACACAACATTTCAAGCTCTTTTTGGACGTGTGGGTGATCATGGGTCCTTTCACACAGATGAACGTGCTGGGGGGAGGCGGACTGTGCGTACACCAGATTTGGAGGACCGAGTTCTACAGGATATTGAGATGAATCCCAGTTCAAACTCCAGGCAAGTGGCCTACCTACGTGGTATAAGCTAAGGTATGATTATGTGTATACTGCATGACATTGCATCCCATGGAAGATACTTTGAACATCTGTTGTGGCATGGAGGCAAAGCAGATCTGTACTGTGTTCCAGGACGATCTGTTGTCGTTGCCTGCACACCGCCCATTTGCAGACACATGTTCATGGGACCTTTTCCCCTCCATTATCAGTCATGAATCCGTCCCTGCAGTTTGTCGGTTTTATTAATGATCACCCTGCATAAGAAGTACTTTGTACCTGCTAGTATCAGTATAAAAAGTGTCTTTTGCCTATGTGTATATATGAGCTATCTAGTCACTGTTAGAGAATAAAATAAGTGTTAAGAAAAATGTATTGGCAAGAAACATCGTTAGCTGAGAAAAAACTATTGTTAATAAAGCTGAAGCTAAAAAAACAAATTAATTTGTTATATCCCCTTCACCGTTTATACAAAAAACGCCCTGATTACAATCAAATCTAATCCTTTCATTGCGGTGAATAGAGCATAAAGGACATGGCTCATGCAAGTGCTCTAGTGAGAAAAGGGGAAGGGGAGGGGTTTTTCCGTAATTCTCATGTCTGCTTATTGGCCTAGATCAATGTGCAGTTGGATTCCCTGCCCTTTTTACGTCATGGTATTAGGGTACATCGGTGAGGGAGGATGACTTTGAGTGAGATCACTATCTGGGCAAGAGCCTGCACAGGAGATGGCTGACCTTCGGTTTCTCACCATTTTTATGTCACGCAGTTGACTAAGGCACGTGGCCAAACTTGTGACAGATATCAGGTTATATCCTGACATTGAGTGTACCACACACAAGTGCCCATTAGATTTGGGAGGGGTAACACTTACACTGTGATCTTGAGATAAGTTCGTTATCTTAGCCAGAACCAGCCCTGCCCCACTACTAATCTATCATTTGGCATCTCTAAGAGAGCTATAAATACATGAGTAACAATGAATCCCACTCTTTCACTGCTATGAGGAGCCTCTGCAGAATGGATAAGAGGGATAATGCATTTGTTTATTACCCACTGGAACCTGCTAAACCGCCGTCCACCCTGCAAGATTTCCTGAAATAAGTGAGTGGAAGAATCAGTCTGTTTTAAAAGTTCTGCAGAGACCATAGACACAACTCTAGACTGCAGGAGGTAGGCGAACCTTTCAGCAGTGTGGTTGTCGTAGGGCTACCGGAAAACACAGGACGCGTCAGTGACGTTCCATTGCTAGGAACCACGTTACCCAGCAGCTGTCAAGACGAGAACGGGCCTGCCAAAGTCTGCAGACACATCGGCACGTTTCTGGTAGTAATCGTGCTATAAATATGAAATGATGTCTTCCGTAAGTTTACTGCTATAGTTTGGAGTTAGGCATATAGTCATTATTTTATCACGCAATAAATAACTTTCAGTGGGATTCCACTTTAGTGAAGTTATGTTTGAGGTTATATTTTGGGCTATATTTATTCAGTTTTCGCGTGTAGAAGGGGTCTTGGTGATACAGGCTTTGTCAGTGAAGAAATGCTCTCACATGTACCTGAAGATCAATGAGCTTAAACTTTCACGATTTACATTATTTCTTAATTCAAATGACTGTTGGTCAGAAAACTTTTGAAATCTTTTCTATCAAAATTTAATATGCACATTCGTGGCGTAGTCTCGATCCACGAAAGAGTACCGATACTCATCGACATTTATAGAATTTAAAGCGTTTTTCACCAGTTCGGTATGTGACCACTGACATGCTTGTACTTGCCCAGCTTTCACCATAGTCAGTTTGGTTGTATTACTGTGGACCTGTACGTCGTTAGTAACTTCTCCGAGTTCTACTGTGATAATTTTCGTGAGTTTAAATGAGCTGTTTCCATTGACATTTTTCCGTAACACTCTATCTATCCACCGAGCATACAAAACAGGCTATGTCTGCCATAGAGTCCCCACGTTATTTAATGTGAATTACCAATTATTTTAGGGGACAATGTAATTACATAATTTTCCTGGTTGTCCATATTACATTGGCTGAAGCCGTTTCCAATGGCCTTTTTCTTTTTGTAAAGATTGATGGCCATAGTGTGTGTTTAGAGAATAAATATTCATTATTGGTTATCACTGGTCCAAGGTCTTTCATTAATAAGCCACATAGATCCAAAGTTCGCCCTTCTCTGCAAACTATCCTTTTACTTGACGTAACGTGTGCTAGAAAGGTGGATGAAATACGTTACTGAGATGCATATAAAATTCCTCCCTGCACTATCTCTTGAGCTTATGTAATAATGAAAGTTTCTGTTGCACATAAAAACGATGTTAGTGATATCAATGGCCAAATAAAATTGAGATTGATTCAGATCTTTTGGTTATGCAGCAGACTGACACCAGTTCATTAATTTGCAGATAGTCCAATGGAATTAAATATATTAATTACCGATCACCATTGATATAACATTGCACCCTCAGCTACCCCTCATGTTAACAAACACTCCCCTTTCAACCAAACCGAAAAATCCCCTCCAGTGTCCCCCCCCCCCTCCCCCTGTGTTCCATCAGTGACTGACCGTCCCAGCACAAAATGGTTGTAAATCAAAGCCACAACGTTAAAATGGCTTCCATAATTAGTGAAATGTGAATGAATATGGAATACAATTGCAGGGACTGAGACTCCTCACGTAGGACAGATGTTTCTCCCTACATCTCTGGGAGACGTATGTAAAAACTTCTGATGCACCTGCACTTGGAGGTTGTCAGCTCGACGGAAAAGACGACTTTACAGGCGGCAGTGTGAAAGGAGGGATAGTGGTGATCTTCAAGGACACATTCCACTCCTCGCCTGTGCCTTTAACCAGAACGCTGTAAGCGGTGTCTGTCATCACAAAGGCCCATGTTAATGTCATGATGTGCTCTGTGCACCTTTGCCCCATGAGACTGTTGTCGGTGAGAATCTCAAACAACTTATTGCTGACGTGTCCTATCCCCTTCTTCTCTCACGAAATTTTAATGCACACAGTGCAGTGCAGCCAACATCTATCCCACTGGGTCAAGAAATTGTAGATTTCACACAATATGAAAACATTGTACTGTGAATACGTACCACGCTATTCATTTCAGTGCTGCTGCAATTCGTCTACAGCCATTGACCTCTCCTTCAGCTCACCTGCCCTTGAAGACAGACACTGTTCAGTGGAAAGTGCATGACGAACTTCACGGACCCAATCCCTACCCCATCTAGAGCCATTTACCAATCGGAGCAAATCCAGAAAGAGGCCGCCGAAATGGCTGTTGAAAATCGCCAACTGGAGCTATACACACAGCTGTATAGTCAATTGGCTGCTTGTGAGCAGAGAAAATGCGTCCCGGACTGATGTATCCAACCTCAAGACATCTTGTCCCTTGGTGGAATGATGGGTGTACTCGTAGTTCTGCAATCTGGGACAATTGGGTGGGTGCCCTATTGATGAGATTCCTGCAACTTTTCTGGTGGAGAGTAAAGGGCTAGGCGAATAATTATAGAGAGTAAGAAGAGATCGTGACGAGAATTCCTGAACTACATCAATACATCCACACCCGGAAGTAAAATTCGGGCAGCCATGAGGTGGATTTCCAGGCACGACTCACGACCGCTAATAGCAGATGTCCGAGTGCAGGGGTATCTCCTTACAACGCCGAGAAAAATGGCTGAATTTAGTACGAACATTAGGTCGATTATAGCCAAGAACTAGCAGTCCGTTGCTATAGGGCAACACAGTAGAGTGTTAATTTGGATTTACGTTCCACCAACCTATCTTTCACTCTTTGGGTGTTGTATTCTGTGGTGTTAGTAACTCGTGAGACTGTGCCCGTTTACGAGCTATTACGGTACAGCGTGTTAAAGCAGTTGATCCAGCAGCAGCAGGAGATAATCCTTCAGATTTTTAAATAAATTTGTTTGATAGCATGTTTTCTCGGCTCGTGGAAAAAAGCCATTTTAATCAAAATTTTAGAATCGTACTAACCCCGGTAGTTATCGTGGTGTCAGTCTCACTTGCTGCGTAGGAAAGACACTGAAGCGTATGGTCAAATGGCGCATAGTGTGGATTCTCCAAACCAAGTCACTACTAAATAACTTGCCGCCAGTGTGGGTTCAGAATAACCTGACATTGCCAGAAGTAGCGATTAAACAAACTTTACCATGTAAGCAACGCCTTAACGGTGCTTTCTGCGATTTGGAAAGGCCTGAGTAGTATCTGGAGGCACTACATTTTGTTGCAGTCCTACGACTGGGGTTTCCGTGGAACCCACCAAATTCCATACAGTTCTTCCCATCAGAAAGGTATTCTATATACAGGGTAGAGATTGTCCTTTCTGAATGCTTTAAGCAGGAGAATGGCATCCCTCCAGGGAGTGCTTTAAGTGTAACAGCGATCGCCATCGCGGTAAGCGGTGTTACCTCCACTTTGCGTGCGTCCAATTGGTGTGCGTCCTCCAGCCTCGCAACAACTACTCGACAACTGCAGTTAACGATGAAGGAAGGAATGATCTAACACCTTAGTTTCAAGTTCCCTTTGGAGAAAACGGTTTGTGTTGATTTTAATCTCTCCAAGTTTTTTTTTTGGGGGGGGGGGGGGGTACGTTCTTACTTTTTAGTAAAATGTTAGGCATCTGGGTCTAACTCTTGATGAAAAAATGTTCAAATGTGTGTGAAATCTTATGGGACTTAACTGCTAAGGTCATCAGTCCCTAAGCTTACACACTACTTAACCTAAAGTATCCTAAGGACAAACACACACACCCATTCCCGAGGGAGGACTCAAACCTCCACCGGGACCAGCCGCACAGTCCATGACTGCAGCGCCCTAGACCGCTCGGCTAACTCTTGATGGAAGACTAACTTGGCTGCCACAGCCTAAAGACGTAAAATTAAAACTCCGCAAGGTTTTAAATATTCTAAAATGCGTCAGTCTTACTCCTTAGGGAACAAACAGGACATGTCTGTAACTTCTTGAAAGATTAAAACTGTGAGACTCGAACTCGCGACCTTTGTCTTTCGCGGGAAAGTGCTCTACCATCTGCACTACCCAAGCATGACCCAAGCCCCCTCCTCACAGCTTCACTTCTGCCAGTACGTCGTCTCCTAAGGTAACGAGTTCGGGTCTCGGTCCGTCAAACGGCTTTATCTGCCAGGAAGTTTCATATCAGCGCACACTCCGCTGCAGAGTAAAAATCTCATTCAGGACATGTCCCTGCGGCCCTGGCTTGAATATAGATGCCAGGCGTATGGTCAGTAAGGCATTTGTATCTCAAAATTCTGGACGCGGATCACAGCGACGGTGTTAGGCTGTCAACATGGGCATATCGATCAACTTCATTTTTTAGCCTGTATGCAGAGGCTGATGAGCTTTCGCTGTCTATCTGACATCTTCTCCTCATGATACTCCGAACATGCAAGACTCTGTCTGCTCCAAAATTGTCAGCATCCATCTCCATTAGCAGGCTGCCATTGGAACATCTGCTCCACAACAGTCGGCGGGCAACGAGGCGATTTAGTATCCTCGTGAGAGAGATTCTTCACATATTACGGGCGGAAGGAATTAAGATCCAAAGCCAGGGGTAGAGTAGGGGCTCCCCGTGGATAGTAAAGTGGCCCAGGTTAATTTATGGATTGAATGGGTGCAGGATTACACTTTCAAAACTAAATTTTACGAGATTTTTAATCACTCTCCCGTTTCCGTTTTTATGAGCGTTTAAACTGTTGGGTTTCAGCACGAGGGCATTATCGTGTGCTCCGTCGTGTTCCCAGAATGTATCCTTAAGATAGGACGCCCATAACAGTTCTCTGTTTACTACACGCAATTGTTTGCTACCCCGAGGACACTGGAGGACATCGTGGTAAGAAATTTCTCATCTCACCTAGTGTTCAAAGCGCCTTTCTTGCTACTGGTCAGATTTACCCAGACGATAGGACGGTGCAAGATGTCGAAAACACTCACCTTGTCTTGAAAAGGCAAGGAAAAGAAATAGTTTTCTATAGGATACAAAGGGACATGGGGATCCAGGGAAATGAACATGCTAATGCTGCTGCTTGCTTGTCTTCAGGTTCCTGCATGCTGTTTAGTCACCCTGCGGACAGTTACCACATTCGTTAACTCAGAAGACCACTTGTTGGTGGGAGGCTCAGTAGCTAGAAGTGACGAGCAATAAGTTGCGGGCAGTGAAACCTTCGGCGCGACCGAGGCAAGCTGCTTACCTCCTTCCGAGAACAACAAGCTCACCAAGTAGCCCTTACAAAGCTCAGAGTGGCACATTTATTCTCAACAAATGGCTTCCTCTAACGGCGGAAGGACCTCACAGTGTTTCAACGATGTGGAACACGGGTGTCGATACAGCATGCTGTAGGTGAGTGTGTTTTAAATGACGACAGTAGGGCGGATGTATGTCTCCCATAGGATCCACCATACATGTTTAATGACAATGAGACAAATGTGGTTCGTGTTATAAGGTTTTGTGGGCTACCAGGGCTCCTTCCCGGTATACCGAGTATAAGATTTCAATGCGTCGCAGAGTGGCTTAGTGACCCATCATTTCTAAGCTGTTACCGAGCCACAGTGATCTTCTAATTTTTCTTGTGTACCGGAGCAGGATTAAATTAACTGGTGGCAGCATGGCCTTCCTGTCTCCACCTCGTTACCCCACGGGACGGAATATGCGTGCCTCAAGGACCTGCCTGTAATGTCATTCATTTTGGAAGTGAGAGAAAGTTTTCGAAATGTTTGTGAATCGTGTAACTGAGGCGGGACTTCGGTACTAGATCGCTGTTCACCTCGTGGGATGTGAGAAACCGTCTAAAAACCACATGCAGGCTGCCCGTCACGCCGACCCTCGTCCTTAATCCACGGGGCCGATTTGACCTCCGGAGTCGGCGCACTTCTCCGTCCCGGAAGCGGCGCTTTAACACGCACCCCTATACGGACGGGTCAGACACTGCAACCTGGCCCCTTTGAAAGTATCTGTGCTGGTATTTTATTCTTGATTGTACTTCATTATTCTGCTGCGTTTTATCTGTGTTTTACGGATGATCTTTCATGGATTATTGAGTCTTCTTTATTGCTACTGTCTGGTTTTAAAATTTGAGTTTAATTCTTTTTAAACAGATATTTCCAACTCCCATCGCAATTTATTTAACGCCAGGGCACTGATGGCATTGCCATTTAGATACCTTAAAGACTAAACGCTAAATTCCCAAATATTTGTTGGCGGAATTTGCGTTCACTCCCATATGCAGTGGTTTTATGGGGCATATATCTGTCTTTGCTATTGATGAATCTGTTCCAGTGGCTACAAAGTCTCGTTAAACGTAGCAGTTTAATCAGCTGCACGCTTCGTAATGTATTCTTATATCGAGAGAAATAGATCCGGAGGGGCATCACACTGCCCACGTAGGTGATACGGATCCTCGATACAGCGATCTGATAATCCCTGATCACACGCAGTAGCAAATGGAGTGTGTCGTCCCTGCTGTAATTATTTTTTAACCATTTTTCACGCGCTTTTCCTGCTGTGGAGCTGGAATGCTTCATGAAGTTAAGCCTTGCATCCACGTCTTCCTAAACGTAGCGGCATTATGTCTGTCTGATAATGGCACCGCTTTGTCTTTAGCGGAAGTCTCCCCTTCAACAGAATGGAAGTTGTGTTGTCGTTGGTGATTGTCAGTTTGCTATCTCCTCAACATCTCACTACACGACGGAGTGCAGTCGGCAAAAAACCACTACGTAAAGATAGTTCGTATGGGCAACCACGCTGTCTGTGGACTCAGCTCCGCCCTTGAGTAGAAGGAGGGGTTCCAGTCAGATTTCCCTGAGGACCAGTCCACTATCGACCGCGGCGGGCATCCCTTCATAATACACTCGATTATCCTGCCATTGGACCACGGTGTCCCACCAGTGATCACGGAAACTATAGCACAGTTTGTCAGGAACCGCGAGATTTAGTATTCGCGAGAACATGGCAAGCCATCAGATGTTATCAAATAAGGCTTCTATTAATATCGAAATTGCAGTTTCATATTTCCGAACCAAGATGTTCGGCACTTGGAGTGCCTGTCTCGTCGACTCATGAATGTAACACCTTTTTCCAAATCCAAACTGGCACAAACTATAGTCAACGAATCTCTTGTGCACTTGTAGTGGGTCCCACAGTTGCCGCTCCTGTACTTTTCCAAATGCGCTGATAAGGCTAATAGTTCTATATGACTTACTGTCTGCAGGATCCCTATCGTTGAGTTTTAATCTTTCAAGAAGTTACAGACATGTCCTGTTTGTTCCCGAAGGAGTAAGACTGACGCATTTTAGAATATTTAAAACCTTGCGGAATTTTAAGTTTAGGTCTTTAGGCTGTGGCAGCCAAGTTAGTCTTTCATCAAGAGTTAGCCGAGCGGTCTAAGGCGCTGCAGTCATGGATTGTGCGGCTGGTCCCGGCGGAGGTTCGAGTCCTCCCTCGGGCATGGGTGGGTGTGTTTGTCCTTAGGATACTTTAGGTTAAGTAGTTTGTAAGCTTAGGGACTGATGACCTTAGCAGTTAAGTCCCATAAGATTTCACACACATTTGAACATTTTTTCATCAAGAGTTAGACCCAGATGCCTAACATTTTACTAAAAAGTAAGAACGTACCCCCAAATTTAAAACAGGCAAGTAAAAAAACTTGGAGAGATTAAAATCAACACAAACAGTTTTCTCCAAAGGGAACTTGAAACTAAGGTGTTAGATCATTCCTTCCTTCATCGTTAACTGCAGTTGTCGAGTAGTTGTTGCGAGGTTGGAGGACGCACACCAATTGGACGCACGCAAAGTGGAGGTAATACCGCTTACCGCGATGGCGAACGCTGTTACACTTAAAGTACTCCTTGGAGGGATGCCATTCTCCTGCTTAAAGCATTCAGAAAGGACAATCTCTACCCTGTATATAGAATACCTTTCTCATGGGAAGAACTGTATGGAATTTGGTGGGTTCCACGGAAACCCCAGTCGTAGGACTGCAACAAAATGCAGTGCCTCCAGATACTATCTCAGACCTTTCCAAATCGCAGAAAGCACTGTTAAGGCGTTGCTTACATGGTAAAGTTTGTTTAATCGCTACTTCTGGCAATGTCAGGTTATTCTGAACCCACACTGGAAGCAAGTTATTTAGTAGTGACTTGGTTTGGAGAATCCACACTACGCGCCATTTGACCATACGCTTCAGTGTCTTTCACACGCAGCAAGTGAGACTGACACCACGATAACTACCGGGGTTAGTACGATTCTAAAATTTTGATTAAAATGGCTTTTTTCCACGCGCCGAGAAAACTTGCTATCAAACAAATTTATTTAAAAATCTGAAGGATTATCTCCTCCTGCTGCTGGGTCAACTGCTTTAACACGCTGTACCGTAATAGCTCGTATCATTGAGTTTTTAAAATACTAAAAATTTTCTAATCTCTGCAACCCTTCCCAGTTTAAGACACTCGTTTTCAAATTTCCTAAGAAAGGAACAATCTACAGCGTTATAATGTAAAGTACTTCGAATGTATGAATGTATGATATTGCGTTAGTTTCGGCAAAGCGCACAAAATACCCTCTTAGTGAGGAAGTTCATTCTGATATTAAAACAGCGACTGCTTAGTGTAGTCTTTCGTCCATAGTGTGACAAGTTTTCTTTTATTTGTCTCCATCTCTCCGTTTTACTACAATCATCCTGCCCGAGCGTTCACATAACCAGGGGTTATTTGATTCACTTCGACAAGAACTTGTATGTCTTACCCCAGTAATCGTATACTTACGAATTGCTCCCAGTAAGCACGTCCCGGAAGGTTACTCAATACGACTCTGTAACCTCTTCGTCGTTGTTGCCGAATTTCCGTCTCTTGAGAAGATACGGCATTCTGACATAGGCATCTGAGTATTTTGATCATACGTCCTGGTTTTATTAATTCCGGAAATCATGTCGTCCGATATTGCTATGCGCTAAGTGGAGGAACCCATTGTGCCAACTATAGGAGCTCTGCTAGGGTGTGAGCTCGATAATCTATCCCACCTTCAATGCGTCAGACGGCATGGATGGCTTAAGTGTAGTCTAATCTCTGGATTGTTCTTCACTTTTATGAACTTCCATACGAGATGTTACTTTTAAAAACTGGCATTATGACGGCTGAATGAGAGTTGGAAATTTTATATAACAAAAAATGGTTCAAATGGCTCTGAGTACTATGGGACTTAACTACTGAGATCATCAGTCCTCTAGAACTTAGAACTACTTAAATCTAACCAGCATAAGGACATGACACACATTCATGCCCGAGGCAGGATTTGAACCTGCGACCGTATCGGTCTCGCGGTGCCAGAATGTAGTGCCTAGAACCGCTTGGCCACTCCGGCCGGCTTATATAACAGCGTAAGGATATGTGTATACATGGTAGGGAGACTTCCAAACCTAAGTCGAATAAGCGCAGAAAAAATAATTTTTAAATTTAGAACTGATATTTTAGATACAAATTAAAAATGGGCCCTGTCCAAAACTGATTCAATTTCAGCGTTCAGACGACAGTGTTCCATCAGAGGAAATTCACAATTCGATAGCGTTACTACAGGAAACATCGCCTTCAGAGTGGAGATCTTCCCCTGCAGTTCCTCGCCTGCTGAGTCTGTAATTATTGGGAAGCGTTCCGAAAGTGATTTATCACCAACCCTCAATCTAGCTGTCGGGCGGGCAGGATGCTAGTCGTAACTCAGCGAAGAGAAATGACGAGAATCTGCTCACGAGCAATGTAAGCTGCGTCGAAACGTGAGTCAACAGTATAGATCATGCCGACTTTTCAGAGCTTCTCTGCGTTCCTTCGAGACAAGCGTGGGGAACAAATAAGAATTATACCGATTTGAAAAACAAACTCAAAGTTTCACAGAGACTGTTTGTTACAGTTCATATAATGGCTGTTGCCCGCAGTAGTGTTCTGCCCTTACTCTTCGCTATGCTAGTATGATGGGAGCCACTACAAGTGGTGCACTCACCAAGTTACTGAACAGCCTTTTTTTTTATTTATATGTCAATTCAGCAACAAACATAACTCGCAGGACACAGTATCACAGTTACTTATTTGATCCACGACACATTTAGAAGGTTTTACTCCATTATAGTCTGGGGATTGCTTTGGTGCATTACTCAAGTATAAAACACATTAATTTAAAGGCATTTTGCAGAATGTCATATTAATCACAACAAATCGTTACTATTCAAGACAAATGTTGTCGTACATCTAGTACAGTACATTACTTGTTTGTTCTAAACTCACCAAAGAAAATGATTACCCGCCAACTTACTGAATAATTTACACAGGCAAAGTACTCATTTTTGAAACGTATTGCCGTAGTTAATCAATATTCAGGATTCCTATTATGAGAAACAGTTTGTACTATTAGTAGTTATGGGTTTAAAGAATTGTTTAACAGCTAGCTACGTACCCGCTCATTGCCCAGGTATATTTGAGGGGCGTTCAATAAGTAATGTTCAAATGTGTGTGAATTCCTAAGGCACCAAACTGCTGAGGTCATCAGACCCTAGACTTACACACTAATTAAACTAACTTATGCTAAGAACAACACACACACCCATGCCCGAGGGAGGTCTCGAACCTCCGGCGAGAGAGGCCGCGCAGTCCGTGACAGGGCGCTTCAAACCGCGCGGCCATTCCGCTATTAATATACATAGACATACGTCCTTGTTCGTGCTTCACATTTGATGTTTGCTCTGTACGCCGGTGTAGTTTCGAACTGTTCTGGTAGACGGCAGAGCCGTAGTACAGCGTCAAAATTGCGTCTACATACGGCTCACGTTACAAGCAGCGTGCTATTATTGATTTCTGGTGTGCAGAAAAAGAAACCGTGGTGAACATCCATTGGCGTTTGTGTGCAGTGTATGGCGATGTTGCAGTTGATAGTACATTTGGGCGATGGGAAAAGAAAGTTACAACCGCAGGAAATACAGAAACAGATCTCAATGATCAGCCACGCTCGGGACGTCCTGTCACAGCCTCTGCTCCAGACATGCTGAATCGTGCGGATGCCATTATTCGTGCCGACCGTAGCGTCATAACTTGACAATTGGCTCCAGAGTTGTTGTTCAGCATTGGATGTGCGTCCGCAATGATCGAGACTCTCTGATAGTCAAAGAGGTGCTTACGATGGGTTCCACGAGTGCTCACAGCTGACCACAAGATTCAAAGAAAGGCCATTTCATCTGAATTGTTGGAGCGTTTTGAGACTGACAGGAGAGGGCTTTCTGTCACACGGGTTGAAATGTGGGTGCACCACTTTGCGCCAGAAACAAAGAGGCAGTTCATGGAGTGACATTATCCTCATTGACCAAAAAAGAAGAAATTCAAGACAACCCCCTCTGCCAGAAAAGTGATGGTTACAGTCTTCTGGGATTGTGATGGCGTCATTCACATGGATGTGATGCCAAGAGGGTCAATAATCAGTTCAGAGGCATACGTGAAGACTCTAAATAAACTCAAGAACCGTTTCCAACGTGTCCGATATGACGAGAATCCAACAGAAATCTTGCTGCAATACGATAATGCACATCCACACACATGTCTGAGAACCCGGGAACACATCGCCTATTTGGGTTTGATAGCACTGCCTCATCCACCCTACGGTCCAGACCTGGCACCCCTCTAACTTCCATCTCTTTGGGCCGCCTAAAGATTCTGTATGGGAAACACACTTTGAAGATGACGAGAGTGTCAGTCATGCAGTGAAAACATGGCTACGTCTACAGGACAAGAGGTTTTACCAGCAAGAAAGACATGCTCTTACATAACGTTGGCGTATGGCCATAGAACGTGATGGAGACTACGTAGAAAAATAGGACATGGACAAGACATGTTGATGTATATTGTCACCAAATTCTCACTCTTAACAATTATGTGGGGCATTACTTTATTGAACGACACTCGTATTTATGCCACTCTCCTGTTGGTTCATCTCCTCCTTCTCTCTCTCTTTGTACCCACTGCTACTTCCCTCCTCCCTCTCTCTGTCCACCTCCTTCTACCTCTCTGTCTCTCCATCTCCTCCTCCCCCTCTGTACTTCTGTTACTTCCCCCTCTGTCCATCTCCTCCTTCCACCTCTGTTTATCTCCTCCTCCCCCCACTAATTCGATTTCTTCTTCGTTTCCTGTCAGTCCCTTGCTTTTCTCTCTCCCTGTTCTCTTCTTCTCACCCTCTTGCTGTTCATCTCCACATCTCTCCTCTGTCTGTCCACTCCTCATCTTTCATTTCTCTGGCTATCTTGTCTCCCCTCTCCATGTCCATTTCCCCCTCCTCTGTCTTTGTCCATCTCCCAGCTACCTGTGTCCATCTCGTCCTTCCTCTTCTCTGCCTGTCCTTCTCCTCCTACCACTTCTCTTCCCATGTTATCACCCCCTCCCCAATAGGAGGCTGGTAGTTCTTATCCCCACACTGTTTAGTTCCAGATTGTAACTAATATATGTACCGATTTTGTTTGAAATCGATGAAGGGTTTTAGGATGACATTTTACCCTTGGCTTTACCTTCGTACACACATGTCAAATATGTTTCACATATATCTGTTTAAATATGTCACCTGTATCTCTAGCGTATTTCGTCCTGCAGTTTCATTTTCACGTAGCCCAATGTTAATGATGTCGTAGTTCCTGAACTATTTGTCGCACAATGACATAATTTTTACATCTTCATCAAATGGTTTATGTATCTAATTTCCGACGAGTTAGTAACAAAGAAATAATAAATTAAAATGTCAAGCATGATGTGGCAGTTTTTCGCGTGTCTTAGCATTTGCTGTCATTCTCCTGAACTATAAGTCGTACAGTGATATATATTTTTGTACGTACATTCGCCGAACATGTGTGGATACTGTCTGAGAAATGTGTTCGGAATAGAGCTAGTGACAAAGAAGTAATAAATTTAAAAGTCATGCATGATGCAGCAGTTTCTCACGCATCTCACTGTTTATGATGTCATATTTCTTGAATTATGTGTCGTACAATGATGTAATTTTGGCTGGTACGCTCTGTGGTACATTTGAATACTGCCTACAGAACGTGTCGCGAATGCGCTTAGTAGTAAACCAGTAATAAATTAAATCGTCATGCTTCATGCGTCAGTTTTACTGTATGCACAGCTAAAATGTAGTGAGCAATAAACTTTTTCCCTTTCATCATTTTGTAGGAGTTGTCGGACAGAAAAAGTATTGTAAAGGTTTAAAATTATGTGTAATGTTTGTTGCAAGTCATTAAGTGTTCTCAAATAATGGATGAATTAAGTTTGTATATTAGCGCGACGTGGGTTACACGGTTTTTTCACCCCACCTTCCCCTCTTTGATAGGTAGGTGGTTCTTACTCCTACAACGACTGTTTACAGGCAGTAAGTGAAACGTGCATCAAGTTTGGTTAAAACTGGTCCAGTAGTTTAGGAGGGGATGTGGAACATACCTACACAGATACATACATACATACGCACGTACACTGATGAGCCGAAACATTACGATCACTGCCCACAACGAGGCTGAATGCCTCCTGGTGGTGTTGAGGGCAAGCGACGCAGTAAGGAAAGATTTTAAGCGGAACAGTGACGAATGAGCAGTCTATACCGCGAAGATACGGGCGGAACTCCACAGATATAAGCGGTTTTGAAAAAAGGGCACATTGTTGTGGCGCTGCGGCTGGAAACGAGAATCTCTGAAACGATGAAGCTGGTCGCCTGTTGGCGTGCTGCTATCGTGAGCACCTACGGAAAGTGATTGAAAGATTGTGAAATAGCGAGTAGGCCGTATGGTATTGGACGACCTCGTCTTATAACAAAACGTAGAGGTGGGAGGATCCCCCACTGTGTAGTCCAGGACAGACCAGTGGTCCGTGACAGATCTGCCGACAGAGTACAGCGCTGGTGCAGGCACAGGTGCTTCAGAGCACACCGTTCAGAGGCCATTGTTGAACATGGAACTCCGCATCACACGACCCTTACGTGCTCTTGTGTTGGCCCAACGACACAGTCAGTTATGACTGCAGTGGGCACAGCGTCACTGAGTTTCACCGTCGATCAGTAGGAACGTGTCACCTGTCGAATGAATCGTATTTTTTATTACACCAGGTCAATGGATGGGTCCTTACACGGCGTCACCCAGGCGAATGGCTGCTTGAAACGTGCACCGCGCCACAGATACAGGCCGGCGAGAGCATAACTGTGCTGTGGGGTACATCGAATCGGGCTTCTATGGGATCTATGGCAGTACGCAAAGACATCATGACAGCAGTGAACTACGTGAACATTCCTGACGACCACATGCATCCCTACAGGGTTCAAGTCTTCTCTGATGGCGATGACATCTTCCAGCAGGATAACACTCAGTGACAAAAGGCTAGAATCGTGCTCCAGCGGCTTAAGGACCATGATAGTGAAGCTACATTGAAGTCTTAGGCAGTAAATGCTCCTGATCTGTACACATTGGAACACACATAGGGCGCCAGCTACGTGCCTGTAAACCACCTTCCCGTAATTTGTGGGAATTGCTCGACCTGTACGTAGACATCTGGTGCCACATACTTCTCGAATGCTGTCAAGGACTTGTAGAAACCGTACCAAGCAGAATAACTGCTGTACTACGTTTGAAAAGTGGAACAACATGCTATTAAACAGGTGGTCATAATGTTTTGCACATCAGTGTACACTCATTTTATAATGTGTATGGATTACTCTGAAGCGAAGTATGATAGTTACTATGACACGGCCCTAGTAGTACAAGTACACCACAAATTTTGTTAGTACATTATACAGTGCTTTGAATCTTATTTTCTATATACGATTACACTGAATGTCTCTTAAAATTGTAATATCATATTTGAGTATGCAAATAATTAGCATTTGAGCGCAACCGAACAAACTAGGTAACTGACAGCCATATATATTCTGTACATGAGCGAAGATTCCACAGCGGGTTTCTGATTCAGAAACCACGTTTAAATGTTGGCTGTAATTCACAGGCTGGAGTTATGCTTCGTGTAAGAAGGAGAAACGCCTGCCAGAGCGTGTCGGAATTCGATATCGGCAGGATCGTCGCCTGGAGAGACTGGTTTATCATTCTGCGATATTGCTACGCGCTTTGGTCGGAATGTCAGGATTGTGAAGCGCATATGAAATCGATGGGTTGAGGAAGGTGATACTTTACACCAAGCAGGATACTCGCGTCTCCGCACCACTAGCGCCGTCGGGGATGAACATAGAGGGCGAATGACCCGATTCCCAAACACCATATTTATTGAGAAAAACGTACTACGAGAGTCGTTTAACAAGTAATGCCCCACATTTTTTTTGTCAGAACATTTTATTGTTAAGAGTCAGAATTTGGTGACAATATACATCAACATATCTTGTCCATGTCCTATTTTTCTATGTAGTCTACGTTACGGTCTATGGCCGTACGCCAACGTTATGGAAGAGCATGTATTTCTTACTGGTAAAAGCTCTTGCCCTGTAGGGGTAGCCATGTTTCCACTGCGTGATTGTCACTCTCGTCATCTTCAAAGTGTGTTTCCCGTAGAGAATCTTTAAGCGGCGCAAGGAAGACCTAGGGTGCCAGGTCTGGACCATAGGGTGGATGAGGCAGTGTTGTCCAACCCAATTTGGCGATTTGTTGCCGGGTTCTCAGACTTGTGTATGGGCGTGCATTATCGTGTTGCAGCAAGATTACTGCTGGATTCTTGTCTGATCGAAAACGTCGGAAATGGTTCTTGAGTTTATTTAGAGTCTTCATGTATGCCTCTGAATTGATGATTGACCTTCTAGTCATCACATCCACGAGATAGACACCATCACAATCCCAGAAGACTGTCACTATGACTTTTCCAGGAGAGGGAGTTGTCTTGAATTTCTTCTTTTGTGATGAATGATGAAGATACACTCAATTGACTGATTTTTTGTTTCTGGCGGAAAATGGTGGACCTAGATTTCGTCCCCCTTAACGATCCATGACTAAAGGCCTCTCCAATGGTCTCAAAACGCTCCAAAAATTCAGATGAAATGGCCTTTCTTTGAATCTTGTGGTCCACTAAGTGCATTCGTAGAACCCATCGTGAAAACCTCTTTGAATATCCGAGAGTCTCTACCATTGCAGACGCGCTTCCAATGCTGACCGACAACTATAGAGCCAATTGTTGAGTTGTCGGCACGAATAACGGCATCCACACGATTCAGCATGTCTGGAGAAGTGACTGTGACAGAACGTCCCATGCGTGGCTGATCTTGGAGCACTGCTTCTGCATTTTCTGAGGCTGTAACTTTCTTTACTCATAGCCCAACTGTACTCCCATCAACTGCAGCATCGCCATACACTGCACTAAAACGCTTATGGATGTACACCACGTTTCAAGAATTCAATAATAGCACGCTGCTTGTAGCGTGAGTCATATGTAGACGCCATTTTAACGCCGTACTACGGCCCTGCCATCTACCAAAACAGTTCGAAACTTCACCAGCGCACGGAACAAACACCAGACGTGAAGTACGAACAAGGACGTTTGTCTATGTATATTAATGGCTTTTAAAAAAAGTGGGTCATTACTTATTGAACAACCCTCGTACAAAAATTGGATAAACTGCAAAATACAAAATTTTAAAATTTTAGGTGTGGTATTACAAATGCTCTGTGTGTCCACCACCAGCTTCTAGACGGTCGTTATAAACTTCACACAATGTGTCTGCTGTTACAGAAGTTATAGAGGCTGTTATTCTGGTCTTCATCCTTTTGGAAAATGACAATATCAGAAGGCTCCTGAAGTTGTGGAAAAAGCCAGTTCCGCAGCGTTTGAAGATAGCTCGTTCCAGTCACTGTGTTTTCCTCAAAAAGAAGGGACCGTACACTTTTTTACGAGAAATGTTTCAGAAAACTTTCTCTTTAGGTGAGTTTTTATCGTGCTCAGTAATGTCATGAGGGTTCTGGAGTCCCCACATGCGCACGTTATCGCTAACATGAAAGTTGATTCATCACTGAGAATTAAGCGTGGTGAAAGGGTAAAAAGATCTTGTTTGTGCTGCTGCTGGTGTACGCAGAGAGCATTTGCAGTAGCATAGCTAAAAATTAAGATTTTGTGAATATTTTGTAATCAGTCGCATATTTGTAGTATGTTTTTATCAATAAATATGGAGCTTTGAAATGGGGTCATTATTTTTTATAAATCCTGTATTATCCACTAGACCCAGCTTAAGGTATCGTGAGTTAGAAAATATGCTTGTTTTGAGCAGAACAAGCACACTGAGATGATGTCTGGCTGACCGCAGACAGTCATCACGGTGACCACCGTTGCGGCTTCCCTTGCCGCGGCGGCAGAGAGCGTTGCCTACAGTGCATCGCCCTACAGTTACTGGATACGCGAATGTCGACACGTAGTCTATTCAAACGAGTGGCAGTTCTGCGTACAGAATCGTCATGGACGTATACTGAGTGATGGGTCCGCCCCATTAGCTGAACGGACAGCGCGTTGGATTGCCACGCATGTGGGCCCGGGTTCGATTCCCGGCTAGGGAGGGAGATCTTCTCCCACCAGGGACTGGGTGTTGAGCTGTCCTCCTCATCATTTCATCCCCATTGTCGACGCGCAGGTCGCCCAGTGTGGCGTCGCACTCAATCAGACCGGCAGTTGGCGGCCGATCTTCGCCACTGGGAATTACAGGTCACTGACACCGTACACTCATTTCCATTTCCACTGAGTGGAGGCTTTAAGGAGAACAAAATCTATCCTATTGAATTCGTTAATGTCATACGGGCTAGGTACAAAAATGGCTCTGAGCACTATGAGACTTAACTTCTTAGGTCATCAGTCCCCTAGTATTTAGAACTACTTAAACCTAACTAACCTAAGGACATCACACAAATCCATGCCCGAGGCAGAGGGTCATAAATCAGATGCGAATAATTATAGGCCTATTTCGCTTACGTCAATCTGTTGTAGAATAATGGAACATGTTTTGTGTTCTCGTATTATGACGTTCTTAGATAATACAAATCTCCTTCATCATAACCAACATGGATTCCGCAAACAGAGATCATGTGAAACTCAGCTCGCCCTATTTGCCCAAGAAATTCACAGTGCCGTAGACACTGGCGAGCAGATTGATGCCGTATTCCTGGACTTCAGGAAGGCATTTGATACGGTTCCGCACTTACGTTTAGTGAAAAAAATACGAGCTTACGGAATATCGGACCAGGTTTGTGATTGGATTCAGGATTTCCTAGAAGAAAGAACACAACATGTCATTCTTAACGGTTCAAAATCTGCAGATGTAGAGGTAATTTCGGGAGTACCGCAGGGAAGCGTGATAGGACCTTTATTGTTTACAATATACATAAATGACTTAATTGACAACATCGGTAGCTCCGTGAGGCTATTTGCAGATGACACGGTTGTCTACAAGAAAGTAGCAACATCAGAAGACTCGTACGTACTCCAGGAGGACCTGCAGAGGATTAATGCATGGTGCGACAGCTGGCAGCTTTTCCTAAACGTAGATAAATCTAATATAATGCGCATACATAGGGGCAGAAATCCATTCCAGTACGATTATGCCATAGGTGGTAAATCATTGGAAGCGGTAACGACCGTAAAATACTTAGGAGTTACTATCCGGAGCGATCTGAAGTGGAATGATCACATAAAACAAATAGTGGGAAAAGCAGGCGCCAGGTTGAGATTCGTAGGAAGAATTCTAAGAAAATGTGACTCATCGACGAAAGATGTAGCTTACAAAACGCTTGTTCGTCCGATTCTTGAGTATTGCTCATCAGTATGGGACCCTTACCAGGTTGGATTAATAGAAGAGATAGACATGATCCAGCGAAAAGCAGCGCGATTCGTCATGGGGACATTTAGTCAGCGCGAGAGCGTTACGGAGATGCTGAACAAGCTCCAGTGGCGGACACTTCAAGAAAGGCGTTACGCAATACGGAGAGGTTTATTATCGAAATTACGAGAGAGCACATTCCGGGAAGAGATGGGCAACATATTACTACCGCCCACATGTATCTCGCGTAATGATCACAACGAAAAGATCCGAGAAATTAGAGCAAATACGGAGACTTACAAGCAGTCGTTCTTCCCACGCACAATTCGTGAATGGAACAGGGAAGGGGGGATCAGATAGTGGTACAATAAGTACCCTCCGCCACACACCGTAAGGTGGCTCGCGGAGTATAGATGTAGATGTAGATGTAGGATTCTAACCAGCGACCGTAGCGGTCGCGCGACTCCAGAGTGTAGCGCCTAGAACCGCTCGGCTACTCCGGCCGGCATACGGGCCAGGCACCTGGTGTGATGATACGGAGTATACAAGACGACACATATGGTTCGCATCGACGGCAATTTTCTGAAGAGGCATTTCATTCCTTACATGTTAAGGCCAATGGCTGCGCTTATTTTTGATGTTCCGGTGACGTTACCAGTCAACAGGATAACGCAAGACGGCTTGTTGCTCGTGCTGGCCTTATCTACCTCGATACGCAGGGTGTTCGACTACTGCCATAGCCCGTACATTCTCTAGATCTTTCAACCACTGAAACTATCTGGTCTCGAGAGATTTGCACGCAATCAACCACCGACCACTACGACTGACGAACTTTGCATAGAGTACAGTCAGCTTAGGGTGACGTATCGTGTCTACCATCGTTCAGTTCAATTGGATACCCCGCCTTGTTAGAGCAGTTGATGCTGCCAGACATGGTAGGTCTGTGTACTATATCTGACACCCGGCATACCAACAAATCATCTATACATTTAATCATATACTCTTCCTACTATACAGCATACGCACAATAACTAAAATTTCGTTAATCTTTATCGTTTATGTGAATGTAGACTTTCCTGGCGTATGCATCTGATGAGAAGCTCTCGGGTTTCCGGCTGGGTGGCAGTGTTATAAAACCGTGATGATTCGACGAACGACATACTCATCATGTTCTGGTGAAGCGTCGAAATTTTGCGGATGTCATCCTACTGATATCTGCGGTGTGCGCCCCCCCCCCCCCTACCACTCCTCCTGGCTCCGGGAGGCTAGGTACACAGTGCTATGCGGGCGAGATTGGTGGGGGGGGGGGAGGGGGTGAAAGAGCTGTGGTGCGGTAGCGGAAGACCCATTCCATCTCTGCCAGAGCATTCCGGTCTTGACTCGCGAGAAGGAAACTGGTGGGTGCACTCTCGAGCATGGCAGGCAGGCACTGGTTGAGTTTCCGAATCACCTTATCAGTATCCATGAAAACACCGCTTTCAGTATGGATATAGAGGAGAATGGATGTCTCATATTTCTGGATATACTAGTACGGGAGAAGGCAGATGGCATACTAGGCCATTCAGTACACAGGAAGAAGACTCACACAGTCCTGTACCCGAATGCAACAGGATGCCACCGTCCAGCGCAGCGGTAAACGGTACTGCCCATCTTTTCACACAGGGCGCACGCCGTCTGTGACGAAGAATGGTTACAAGGAAGCGCAAATTAGGAGGGTGTTCAAGACAAGACAGGTCGCGGAAAATAGGGAAGAGGGAGAAAAGACAAGAAACTCGAGTTTCTTCAGTATTGCGCGCCCGCTTCTCCCACAACCGCGCCTTTACTCCGCATCCCGGCCACCGATTTCGCTGATCCCAACTTCTCGGAGCCATTTGGAGGGGTGTACACTGCAGATACAAGTAGGTCGGCATCAGCAAAATCTCGACACTTCCCCAGAAGATGATGAGTATGTCATACGTCGAAACGTCCCGGTTTTAAAACACTGCCACCTGGCTAGAAACCCAAGAGCTTTTAATCATCACTATCGTTATTGGTTCAGCAATTTTATTGGCCGGCAGTGAAATGTGCATATCGCATATTTGGCCGGGAGTCCCCTTCTGTTAAGTTCGACCGACTGGTGCGACTCGCGTTTCGATGATGATGGCGAAACACACACACACACACACACACACACATACACACACACACACACACACACACACACACACACACACACAGAGAGAGAGAGAGAGAGAGAGAGAGAGAGAGAGAGAAAGTTGCGAGAGGAGAAAATCCTCGACTCGGCCAGGAATCAAACCTTGTGCCCCATGATCGAGAGTCACCACGCTAACCACAAAACCACAAGCTGCTAACTTTAGCCAACAGTGTATATAACGTTACGTTCTACATACATGAGAGACTCTTGGATAATTTTACTGACAAAGGGGGCTGCGCCTACTCCTCATTACTGACTTCGTCCAAATCTCTGGTACATACAGGGCTTGTCTATAAATGGACGTGACAAATGTGAGAGCTCCAGACGACCAAGTATTTAGAAAAAAATGCCTTTTTGACGTCGATCGGGTGAGGCATGAGTCGCTGAAACGGCTGGCACAGCGGAAAACTTCGTTTATTTCACTTGTTTCATATTTCTTTTGGTCCACATTTCTCTTACCATATATTGACGTTTCTTTCTTCTGTCCAAATGGCTTAACTCCTCTTCTTGCGTTTTTCTGAGTGGCAATCGTTCCTTACTATCTTGTCGAATAATATGGTGTTCGTCCACGTTCCTTCCAACTTCTTTTCACTGTTTGTTACCCATATTTAATTTACCGGAGTAGGTGAACAGTCATTTTGTCAGTCTGTTGCGATTCATCCTTTGAATGTGGCCGTTCTGCTTTTCCTAATCATGTCTATAATTTTTTCAATGTGTGTATGAATTTCGTTATTATGAAGTCTCATGTATTTTGTTTGCTCTTTAACTGGTCCCAAAATTTTCCTTAGTATTTTTCTTTCTGTGATTTCCAATGTTTTCAGCATCGCCGTTTTGTTGCGATGCTCAATATACTGTATTCATTAATATTGTCATAAAAGGCATGAAAAGGAAAATCTGGAATAGGAATTAAATTTCCAAGAAGAGATTGCACCTATTTAGAGCGTGCACGAGGACGCTCCAAATGACTTGCCGAGAATTATAGTTAAAGCCTGCAGGACTTCATATTCCACTACTTTTGGTTTGACCTTCGTGCGCCTTTACGTGGGATTTGCTGCTAAACTATGCGATGGGAAAGAACGTTTTATGAAAAATATGTTGCGTTTATAATGCGCAGAACATTCCAAGAAAATTAATGCTTCCTCTATTTTCACGATGAATATAACCCCGGGACGTATAACTCATCAACTGTAATATAATGAAAGGATCTAATGTTATACACTATGTTATCGATTACGCCTTACGATCCTTTCCTCGGAACTGATTTTCAGATTCCTCGTGGATAGTGTATGTCCAATGATTTCTTGCAAATTTATTTGCGATCCCAAATTTTTATTTGCCTTCCCTTTTCATCCCTTTTATGAACATATTATTAAATACAATATATTGAACATTACTTTGCTTTATTTGCAGAGTAGGTAATGTAAGAATTGAGAATAAAAAGGGCTGCCGCATAGAGCCCCGACTCCACGACACTCGGATTACCGTTCTGTATTTTCTCTACTGCGCTTATTGTTGCTTGGAATCTACGCCGTCATAAATGACTCATGCCTCTCCCGACCCGTGCCAAAAAGTCTATTTTTTTTTGCTTGGATATCTGGAACTTTCACGTCTGTCACTTTAATTTCTGGCCAGGCCCTTCATATACCATAAATTAAGACGAAATCGTGGATGACGATTAGGTGACGTTCGCTTGTGAGTGGGATTCTGCTTAGCTGTGAACTAAGTAATACTGACTACTACTCTGATTGCAACTGAAATTTCGGGTATTATAACATATCTTCAGGCAGAAGTCTTAACAACAACTGTCCACACAGGGGTAAATGCAGTCACATCTAGACATTTGCATTTCAGGCATCTGCTTGAAGATGAGTAATAATACTCAAAATTGCAGTTGCAATAAATAAAAACTAAATAATTTGGCACCTGCAAGCGGAAACAACGTTGTTACACAATTACATTAAGGCTGTGGACGAATATCACATAAAATTTATTAATATTTACAGTTCATCATACAAGTTTAGTGTTTGTAATAGTCTTCAGTCCATAGACTGGTTGTAATAACTATGTGCCATATGATATACGCAGCACACAATATTGTACGTGTAAAATTGCGTAACGTTGTGCAGTTCATTAGAGACAAGGGTATCGTCAGGAGTACACCAGGGAAGTGTGATAGGACTACTGTTGATCTCTATATAAATCATTTTGCGGACTGGGTGAGCAGCAATCTGCTGTTGTTTGCTGGTGACGCTGTGGTCTACAGTAAGGTATCGAGTTACGGTAGGAAGCTATAAGATGACTTAGACAGAAGTCCTAGTTGGTGTGATCAATGGCAGCTGGTTCTAAATGTTGAAAAATGTAAGTTAATGCTGATGAGTAGGAAAAACAAATCCACATTGTTCAGATAAAGCATTAGTAGTCTCCTGCTTGACTCAGTCCAGTCGTTTAAATATCTGGGCGTTCCGCTGTAAAGCGATATGAAATGGAACGAGTATGTAAGAACTGTGATGGGGAAGGCGAATGGTCGACTTTAGTTTATTGGGAGAATTTTTAGCAAAGTGTGGTTCACCTGTAAAGGGGATCTCATATAGGACGGTCGTGCGACCTGTTCTTGAGGACTGCTCGAGTGCTTGGGATCCGTACTAGGTCGGATTGAAGGGAGACGTTAAAACAATACAGAAGAGAGCTGCTAGGTTTGTTACCGGTAGGTTAGAACAACACTTGCGTGTTACGGAGATGCTTCGGGAACTCTGACAAAATCCCTGGAGAGAGGGTGAAAATATAGAGAACCGGCATTTGAAGCTGACTGCCGAACGAGTGTACTGCTGCCACGCACTGCGCGTAAGGACCATGAAGATAAGATTATAGAAATTGGCCTCATATGGAGGCTTATAGATAGTCGTTTTTCACTCGCACTGTTTGCGAGTGGGACAGGAAAGTAAAAGACTATTAGTAGTGCAGGGTACCGTCCGCTATGTCGCTATGCACCGTACGGTGGCTTGCGGAGTATCTATGTAGATGCAGATGTAGATGAGCTTGGGTTACTGCGGAAGTGGCTGACGTAATTTTCAGTGACATGGCACTGTACACGTGGCAGCCAGGTGACGTTGAACTGAGTGTTCGTGTCTGATTGCCTGAGAGGAGCCCTAACACATATGGAAGCAAGCGGAATCCCAGATACTGACTGGTCGAGAGGATTTTTCGTAGAGGTAGCAGCGCAAGAATTCGGTTGCGTGACCACAGTGAGTCGAGCGGGGGCTACCGATGCTGATGGACGCATTCCAAACACGATCGCCGCAAACTTCGAAGAAACAATCAGGTATTAAATGAAAACGCAGTAAATTGCAATCGAATCGTGATAACCTCAACAGAATTAACAGAATTAACAGTTGTTAATAATTGTACTATCCTAATATTTGTTTAATTTATGTATTGGATTGTGGAAAATGGTGCAGCATCTGTGTACAGTGAAGTCTGTATTACACCTGGATTAGTACCGAGCAATAAACGTGTGGCATCTCTAAAGCGATTTGTGACGTTATTTAACAGCGAATTGTCTGTTCCTTTCCAGACTGCTCCCGGTAATGTTTCACAACCTGCGGCATCATTAGTACCACGAGCCAGCGGCCAGCGAAGGAAGTACAACCATCTATACAAGGTACTAGGTAGGAGCTAATATATAGATAAACTTTATGTGAAGCGTGATGGACTTGCACTCTGCCGGCCGGTGTGGCCGAGCAGTTTTAGGCGCTTTAGTCAGTTCTAAGTTCTGGGGGACTGATGACCTCAGATGTTAAGTCCCACAGTGCTCAAAGCCATTTGAACCATTTGAAATTGCACTCTTCTATCTGCGACCTTGCATGTGCGGTCAATCTAGCACATACAGACACCATAGCACGTCTTAGTATCGTAGGGGAGACTTGCAGATGGCATCCCTTGCGGGGAAACCGTAATATAATTGTTGTGTCGGTAGCTGGGCCGACACCGTGAAGTTGAGATGGCTGAAAATGAACTCTAGACTAACGCTGTAGCCGATAGGGCACGCACGGCTAAAGCAGACGGGCGTGAAGTCTGGAACATGAGAACTTATCAATGAATAAGAAGAAAAGTATGTAGATGCTTATTACTTATCTTTTTATTAGTCCTTGGAATACATCTCTCTTGAATACTCGTAAGCTATAGGCAGTGATACAAATGGCGCCTTGCTAGTTCGTTGCCATTAACTTAGCTGATGGCTATTCTGTCTCTCGGCTAATGAGAGAGAAAGGCTTCGTACATCTGGTCGGTAACTAGGTTCTCGTACAACTGGGGCGAGTCCACTCACGTATCACGAGACCTGCCTTGGTGGTGGCGCTAGGTCTGCGATCACAGTGGCGACACGCGGGTCCGACATGTACTACATGGACCGCGGCCGATTTAAGCTACCACCTAGCAAGTGTGGTGTCTGGCGGTGACACCACATTCCTCCCCCGCAAATCGGCGAACGGTCGTGTGATAAGGCTTCCGCCCGCCGTGGGGAGGACCACATGTTGACGTATGCGATGAGGTGGGGAGCCTAACAACAGGCGAGGCTGTGCCACCCGCACCCGGCCATGCGGTCCGAGGGGAGCTAGGAAACGCCTGAAAAACTAGTCCAGGGTGCACGTCAACATGCGGTGTATACGCCCGTAATGAGACAGGAGGGACCGAAGGGTCGATTTCCATTGCGTCGGGGTAGCCGACGCGCGATGACGTCATGTGGTCCGGAGCGGGCGGGAGTTCCATGGCGGAGGACAGCTGGTCACGGGAAGCGATCGGCGGCGCGTGACCCTGGGAGGCGCTTGGCGGCTGCAACGAAGCGTCGAATGCGGGCGGCGCCGGCGGGAGAACAAGCGGCGGCGGCGGCGGCTGCTGCTGCTGCGGCGGCGGCGGCGCGTCGCCATGGGGCAAAATGGAAGGCATCGTCGGTAACACCTGGGGATGAGGCGAGCCAGTAGATGGGTCCCCAGGGCGCTGACCGGACGGCTCCGTCGCTGAAAGCAGACGGGGAGCGGCAGAACCCGAGCGACGACAGAGGCGCAGCTGATTGAGATGCCGACGCACCTCACCAGAGGCCCCCAAAACCAAATACATCGCGCGGCCGAGGCAGCGAAGAATGCGCCCTGCGAGCCAACGCCGTGAACCTCGATAGTTGCGATAAAATACAACGTCGCCTGGAGCAAAAGCAGGAGTCTGCCGCTGCACAGGAACCTGATGCGGCGGATGCAGCAAAGACATCAAGGTGCGATGAGGACGACCGTGGAGCAACTCAGCCGGCGAGCGACCATCTCGGGGCTGAGAGCGATACGAAGACAAAAAGAGCAACAATGCGTCCTCCCGAGAATGCGACTCTTTCAATTTCAACATCTGTGACTTGAAAGTCCGGACCAATCGTTCAGCGGCACCGTTGGACTGAGGCGAAAACGGCGCGGATGTCAGATGTTGAATACCATTGGCCTGGCAGAATGACTGAAATTCTGCGGACATGAATTGTGGGCCATTGTCGGAAACAATAGTCTGCGGAAGACCTTCAATGCAAAAGATAGCAGACAACGCTTGTATGGTGGCGGAGGACGTCGTGGAAGACATCCGGACAACAAAAGGAAAATTACTGAAGGCGTCGACCAGAACCAACCATCGAGCATTCCAGAATGGACCAGCAAAATCAATGTGCAAGCGTTGCCAAGGGGAAGTGGCTTTTGGCCACGCAAAGACTTTCCGCGGCGGTGCGGACTGTTGTCCGGCACACGCCGGGCACGAAGAACACATATGCGTAATCGCAGCATCGATTCCGAACCAAGTACAGTGCTGACGAGCAAGTTGTTTCGTTCGCACTATACCCCAATGTCCTTGGTGAAGAAGCCGTAAAACAGAGGACTGTAACGAACGTGGGACCACGACTCTGGACTGATCATTATCAGAACGCAACAACAAAACACCACGTCGAACAAAAAGTCTCTCCTTGTGAGCAAAAAATCGGCGAACCAACGGATCCTCGATCCGAGACTTTGACAAAGGCCATTGCGTAGCAACAAAACGTAAAACAGTAGCAAGGACAGGGTCAGCAGCTGTGGCTGTAGCGACACGACGAAAATCAATCGGAAACGATTCGACCACTTCATCGGTTTCCGAATCAATGAACATGCAAGCAAGTTCGGAAGAATCGAATGCTTTATCCTCAGCAACAGGCAAACGGGACAACGCATCGGCGTTTCCGTGCTTAGCAGTGGACCGATACAAGATATCGTAGCGGTACTGCGAGAGGAAAATAGACCAGCGAATGAATTTCTGCGCTGTACGTGGAGGTACAGGCTTGGTCGGATGAAAAAGCGATGTCAAAGGTTTGTGGTCTGTGACGATGGTAAAGTGACGACCATACAAGAAATCATGGAACTTAGTAACACCAAACACGAGAGCCAAAGCTTCTTTCTCTATCTGGGAATAATTTCTTTGCGCAGACGAGAGCAATTTGGACGCAAAGGCAATAGGGCGATCATACGAGCCAACTTTGTGCGCAAGCACAGCACCGATCCCGAAATCCGATGCATCTACCATCAACAAAAGGGGTTTCTGGGGATCGAATGGCGTAAGGCAAGTATGAGAAAGCAACGCCGATGTCAACTGGCGAAAGGCGCGTTCACATTCCGTCGTCCAGACGAACGGAACACCTTTACGGCGTAAGCGATGAAGCGGAGCTGAAATAGAAGAGGCATTGCGCAGAAAGCGATGATAATAATTAATTTTACCCAACACACTCTGTAGCTGTTTCACATTTTGAGGGGAAGGCAATTCTTGTATGGCACGGAGGTGCTCTGGATTCGGATGTATGCCTTGGGCATTAATGACATGTCCCAGGTATGGTAAGTCACGAGCAAAAAACACACATTTGTCCTTCCTCAAGCGAAGACCATTTTGCCGCAAGACCTGAAATAATGTTCGTAAGTTCGCAAGATGATCTTCTTCTGTCTGTCCGGAGATCACTATATCGTCCAGATAGTTTGCTGCAGTAGGGACCGACGCACAAATAGTTTGTAAATATTGCTGAAACAAGGCAGGGGCGGATGCACACCCGAAAGGCAGTCTTTTGAAGCGGTATAATCCAAGATGCGTGTTAACCACCAATACGCGCTGGGATTCGTCGTCCACCGGTATTTGCAAGTACGCATCGGCTAGGTCCAACTTTGAAAAATATTTTCCCGGGCACAGTTTAGCAAAAAGATCTTCCGGGCGGGGCAAAGGAAAAGTAGCAGTCACTAGCTGTGGATTCACTGTGGCCTTGAAGTCCACGCAAAGTCTCAATTTTCCGGAAGGTTTTGGCAAAATCACTAAGGGTGAGGCCCAGAGAGAAGCTTGCACACGTTCAATTACACCCTGTGATTCGAGATCGTGTAACGTTCTTGCAACCTCATCACGCAATGCGTGGGGAACATTGCGCGCCCTGAAAAATTTCGGTTGCGCGTTTACCTTCAGTTCTAAATGTGCTTCATAGTTTTTAGCGCAACCTAAGCCCGGTGCAAAAATGTCTGCAAATTCTTCACACAGCCGAGAAACACTGTCTGTAGGCACAGTCTGATTCACTGATAGCACCTGATTTACAATAGACATGTTAAACAACTGAAATGAATCTAGACCAAACAAATTCACAGCAGAAGAAGAACGAAGAACGTAAAATGACACAAGTTTTGTTTGTCCCTTGTATGTTGCAAGAAGGCTGCACTGTCCTAACACAGGAATTTTCTGTCCGGAATATGTAGTTAGCTTAACATTTGCGGAACGCAACGGAGGTTTGCCCAGTTGTTTGTACGTGTCGTGATTGAGCAATGAAACTGCAGCTCCGGTATCGAGCTGGAATGGTATCACTTTGCCTTCAAAATCTAAGTCCACAAAAAGTTTATTGTCCTGCTGACGACAAGAGCGATTGTTTTGTGCAATTGGAACAGACACTGGTACAGAATCACTTGCTAATTGACGTGATTTCCGGCGACGTCGACGCACAGTTTTTGTGGGACGAACACAGTTACTGTTAGAGAAAGTGTCACTGGACGAAGTGGAATTAACGACATGAACGTCCATAGGCGAAGGTCCACGAGCCTGAGTGTCCTGGGTTCGATTCCGGCGCGAAGCAAAGGGCCTGGAATGATTGTGATTGTCTGATCTGAGCTTTTTCTGGCAAACACTTCGAACATGTCCTTTCTTATTGCAGAAAAAGC
This sequence comes from Schistocerca serialis cubense, assembly GCF_023864345.2. Classification (NCBI taxonomy): domain Eukaryota; kingdom Metazoa; phylum Arthropoda; class Insecta; order Orthoptera; family Acrididae; genus Schistocerca; species Schistocerca serialis. Next base: position 1,003,454,960 of record NC_064640.1, read on the forward strand.
AAATAGCTTGGCGTGACGGGCAATGTTCACGCGAATGTCTAGTAGCACACCGCGGGCATGATTTCACTGCATTTGTGGGCTGGCGCGGCACACCTGGCTTAGCACGCGGCGGTCGCTGTGTCGACGTGCGCAAGGCCCGGTTACCGGGCCGCGCAGCGCGTCCAGCGGGCCGGTTAATGTTACACACGGCTGGCGAAGTTTCAAAAGATTCCTGAGCACAGTCAAGTGTGTCCTGTCTATCCAATATGTCTATCACTTGTTGAAGGGAGGGATTAACTAGTTTCAAAATTTGCTCCCGTATGCGAACATCAGAAACGTTCTGTGCAATTGCATCACGCACCATTGTATCTGAATAAGAAAGACCACAGTCACATTCAAAGGCACAGTCCCTAGTAAGTCCTTGCAATGTTGCTACCCACTCCCTATTAGTTTGACCGGCCGTACGTTTTGTACGAAAGAACGTATACCGTTTTGCAACCACATTAACTGTTTCTTTGAAATAGGCATCTAATGCAGACAAAATTTCCTCGTAGGACAGAGTTGCTACGTCGCGTCGGGGAAACAATTTCACTATCACACGGTATGTGGACACACCGACACAAGAAAGCAAAAACGGCTGCCGCTCATTACCTTGAATTCTGGAGGCAGCAAGGTGGAAGTTGAACTGGCGAGACCACTCTTGCCACGTCTCATCGGCTGCCACGTATGGTCGAAAGGGAGGTGCAACAGCGTTTAGTGGCAGCGGTAGCGAAGAAGCGGCGGCGGCCGCATCGGTTGCAATGGTACGTTGACCCTGGACGAGCTGTCCAAGGGCATCCAGTAACGCCTGCGTCTGCTGATTCTGCAAGCGATAAAATTCGGACAGTACATCTGGAGAATGTGGCGAAGCCATGACACAATTAAATGTAAGCAATCAGAAAACTTTAAATCGTCGCCAATGTTGTAAACGAATTAATACAAACTCTTTTGCTCGTCGCCAATAAATGTTGTGTCGGTAGCTGGGCCGACACCGTGAAGTTGAGATGGCTGAAAATGAACTCTAGACTAACGCTGTAGCCGATAGGGCACGCACGGCTAAAGCAGACGGGCGTGAAGTCTGGAACATGAGAACTTATCAATGAATAAGAAGAAAAGTATGTAGATGCTTATTACTTATCTTTTTATTAGTCCTTGGAATACATCTCTCTTGAATACTCGTAAGCTATAGGCAGTGATACAAATGGCGCCTTGCTAGTTCGTTGCCATTAACTTAGCTGATGGCTATTCTGTCTCTCGGCTAATGAGAGAGAAAGGCTTCGTACATCTGGTCGGTAACTAGGTTCTCGTACAACTGGGGCGAGTCCACTCACGTATCACGAGACCTGCCTTGGTGGTGGCGCTAGGTCTGCGATCACAGTGGCGACACGCGGGTCCGACATGTACTACATGGACCGCGGCCGATTTAAGCTACCACCTAGCAAGTGTGGTGTCTGGCGGTGACACCACAATAATCATCATTGGCAATGATGATGACCGCAATGCGTAATGGATCGAAAGGGTGAACTTTGAACTTGGTAGGGAAGTCCTATGGACTACGTAATGAAGTGTATCTAAAGAGATCAGGTAATACAGTGATAGTAATGAACATTAGGTGCAAGAAGTGTGTCTAATTAGAAAAGAAATTTTGAGTAACGTTCGGATAAGTGAAGTGAAAAATTTCTCCCGAAGTAATCACGCCACACTCGAGTGACATTAGTAACTGTGTCGAATGACTGGAGTAACGGTGAACAGTGACACTGACAGGGAGACACCATTGAAAAAGTGCCTTCGAGAGCGCGGAATCACGTGGATTGCGACACGAGGCAACACGGCTGGAGCGAGGCGGCGTAGCGCGGCGAAACGTGACAGAGTGCGTGCCAACCGGCGGCTGGCAAACAGTTCACTGCACGGCGAGCGTATCGAGCCTCACAGCCGAAGACGGCACGCACCGCGTAGACGGGCAACGGGGCAGGCCCAGACGGAAGGACGTCGTAAACAGCAGTACGTGCCTCATCTTCTCTCTTCCTAATGGACGGGGTAGGGTGGAGGAGCAGCGCCACAACACGACGGAATCACCGAGCGGCACAAGAGCGCGGATGGCGTAACTAAACCAACTTCTAAACTACCTTAGAATAAGTAACTTTCAGTAGTTTTAAAGTAGAATAGTCAATATTTGAGTCAGAATGGTTAGTTTTGCGAAACAAAGAAGGACATTATTCATCACAAGCAGATGAGAGCGAAACTGAGAATCCATTAGATCTAACTAATTTAGTTTCAGATTCGTATACACCTGAGTTTAATTACAGTAATTTGGAATGCAAAATAGTGCAGTATATGTTACAGAAGTACAAGATGTAGAAGTACAAGATCATTCAGAACGGGAAATCCGCAACTGCACCTCGCACAGATGCACTCAGGTGATAGAGCTTTTGGTCTGGGTGAACCGAGGGGAACTCATCGGACGGAATCAGCAGACACTGTACCTGTTGACAGTAGTAGTTACTTAGATGTCACTAATAGAGATGAGGTATTACATGTCGCTGATATTTTATTGAGGCACCTAAGGAATTTAGCATATCTCGGAACGCCATGAGTAAGAAACTGAAGCAATCTCAAAAGACCTTGAGTAAAAGTTTCATGAATGATTTGAGGAAACATATCATAACATCAAAAAATAAAAGACGAGATTTAGAAACTGCAAACATCTTAAAGGAATTCTCAAACAAGCAAGATGTGATAATAAAAGCCTTGTCGGCCAAAGTACTTAAAAATACCAAAATTCCACAATAGCGGGAGCCTAGACCACTCGCTTCAGAATTAAGCAAAAATACACCGAAGAGGCGAAGAAACTGGTGCACCTGTTTAATATCTCGTAGGGCCCCCGCAAGCACGCAGAAGTGCCGTAACACGACACGACATGGACTAAACTAATGTTTGAAGTAGTGCTGGAGGGAATTGATACCGTGAATCCTGCAGGGCTGTCCATAAATCAGTAAGAGTACTAGGGGGTGGAGATCTCTTCTGAACGGCACTTTGTAAGGCATCCCAGATATGCTCAATAATGTTCATGTCTGGGGAGTTTGGTGGCCAGCGGAAGTGTTTAGACTCAGAAGAGTGATCCTGGACGTGTGAGGTGTCGCATTGTCTCGCTGGAATTGCCCAAGTACGTCGGAATGCACAATGGACATGAATCGACGCAGGTGATCAGACAGGATGATTACATACGTCTCACCTGTCAGAGTGGTATCTAGGCGTATCAGGGGTCCCATATCACTCCAACTGCACACGTCCTACACCATTACAGAGCCTTCACCAGCTTGAAGTCCTCTACTGACGTGCAGGGTCCATGGATTCATAAGATTGTCTACATACCCGTACACGCCCATCTGCTCGATACAATGTGAAAGGAGATTCGTCCGACCAGGCAACATGTTTCGAGTCATCAACGGCCCAATATCGGTCTTGACTGGTCCAGGCGAGGCGTAAACCTTTGTGTCATGCAGTCATCAAGAGTAAAAGAGTGGTCTTTCGGCTCCGAAAGTCAATATCGATGATGATTCGTTCAATGGTTCGCACGCTGACACTTTTTGATGGCCCATCATTGAAGTGTGTGTGTGTGTGTGTGTGTGTGTGTGTGTGTGTGTGTGTGTGTGTGTGTGTGTGTGTGCGTGTGTGTGAATTCCTAAGGGACCAAACTACTGAGGTCATCAGTCCCTAGACTTACACACTACTTAAACTAACTTATGCTAAGAATTTTGACTAAAGTTCAGTCTTGATCACACCATTTATGTTTCAATGACATAGGTAACCGGTTTCGCTTATTTTTACGTAACCATCATCAGACCCATGGCTCCCTTAGGATGGTATGCGGAGCTCTCCTCAGCTGCTACGAGGTCAACTGATTGTTGACTTCGTAGCAGCTGAGGAGAGCTCCGCATACCATCCTAAGGGAGCCATGGGTCTGATGATGGTTATGCAAAAATAAGCGAAACCGGTTACCTATGTCATTGAAACATAAATGGTGTGATCAAGACTGAACTTTAGTCAAAATATAATAATATATTGATCACTGTATTCCAAAAATGTTTACCAAAATTATGCTAAGAACACCACACGCCCATGCCCGAGGGAGGACTCGAATCTCCGGCTGGAAGGTCCGCGCAATCCGTGACATGGCGCCTCCAACCGCGTGGCCATTCCGCGTGGCCATTCAAAATCAGATGTCGATGCAGTTGTGCAGTTGCTGGATCAGTTAGATTCTTTGACACGGAATAATCAAAATTTTTAAGGTTGGCATAAAAACAGATGGAGGAACAATAGATAGAACGTTGATCTTAGAGACGTAGCAGGACCATCTCACAGTAGTAATGTAATAGAAACGTCAGGTTTCAGATGAGAACAGGAAGATAGGGTACCATATGATGATCAGGGTCCAGTCAATTATCCTAATAATGCTCGTTCCAGTATAGGAAAGGGTGGATTTAACAATGTTGTTGTCAGAGGTAGAGTAACTTATAGTGGAGGCTCAAGAGAGTGTAGGATTTATCATGATGAAGATCAAGAATAGGGAACTTCAAATCAAGAAAAATCAAAGTATGTTCGAATGAGGTCTGATCGTGAACAAGAAGGCAAAAAAGAGCCAATAGTGAATTTAGTAGGTTATGACACCAGGGATGGTATTAAAGAGACGTTAATGAAGGAAGCAAATCAAGTAAATGACTTAAGAGAACATAGGAGGCAAGGAAAAAATGACTAAAATGAAGTGAACAAAACAATATAGGGGAGTAAGGTTTGGGAGAAGAGACCAAACTGCGAGGTCAACGGTCTCATTGGATTAGGGAAGGATGGGGACGGAAGTCGACTTTGCCCTTTCGAAGGAACCTTCCCATCATTTGCCTGGAGTGATTTAGGGGAAATCACAGAAAACCTAAACCAGGATGTCCGGACGCGTGATTGAACCGTCGCCCTCCCGAATGCGTTTGAAACGGACATGTCCCAATAAACGAATAGCAAATCCAAGGGGGAAGAGTCTCTTAACGTTGATATATTAGTAAGCACTGATAAGGAAGACAGAGGTGGGAAGAAAAAACGTATGACAAAGGCAAGTGATTATGATGAAATTGCGATAGGATTAGAAGATAGGAAACCACTTCTTAAGGTTCTTCCGGGAACATGACTACGCTTACAATGAGAAAATTATGAGCATCAGTACAGTAACCAGAGTGTAATGATAGTAGAAAATCGACGAGAATACGATATATTTCTGGTGAAACGTCAGTCACTACCGCAAAATAATAATCGACAATAGTAAACCCAGGGATCTTGCACTATGCAAGATATGTGCCTGATGAACACAGGACCCTGAGTCGTTAATCACATTACTTCTGTTTCTTTTTGTGTGTGGTTAAGCCCAAAAAGTGATGCACATTGGCAAGGGTCAGTCAGAGTGGTAAGTATAAAGAGTTAACATCGCATGGACGATGACGGTTAAATAAGTGAAGTCACACATTCTCTTTCGCATCACTGAATGTCGAGACTATGGCTGGACTATGCAGCAAACTATCTGAGGCAGTTGATAAGACGTGCATCGACATCTGTGCAGTGCAAGAAAAAAGGGGAGTGCTCAAAAGTCACATGATATTGTTTGTGGTTAGTAACTGATGTACAAAAGATCCCACGGAACAACTAATAGCGTCAGCATTGTCATGTCATCGAAATTCGATGTTTCTGTCTCTGATGTGTCATGTTGCGATGAATGTCTTATGAAAATTGTCTACATTGCAGGCAGTTGACAGGGTCCACTTCTTCAGTGCCTATGCCCCACAAATCTGCCTGAGTGCTGAAACCAAAGCGCCTTCTGGGCACTACTTGACCAGAAGACTGCTAAAGTCCCAGCAGAAGACTACCTCGTTGTCACTATTAACCTGAATTGACATGTCCGACAAAGAAAAGGTCGTGACACTCATGGTGGACACGGATATGGAGAGAAGATCGATGATGTCCAGCGAATCCTCGATCATGCAGAAACCCATGACTGGATCATCACGAACACTTGTTTCAAAAAAAGTGAAGCTCACCTAATCATGTACTATAGTACATTAAATGCAACTCAGATTGACTATTTCCTAGTAAGGTATCGAAACCTCAAAGATGTGTTACACACGGAAGTTGTTGCATATCGAACAGTCTCAATACAACACCAATCTGTCATCTGTAAGCTTAGAATAAACCCACCAAACTCTGGGTACTCTGCCAGAAATGGACCATCAAGAGTGAAATGGTGGCAATTCAAGAAGACGGAGGCTGAATTACGACAGAAATGAAGGTGTCATTAATTACCACAGTGAAATATAGTTGGAGTAAAGTGGATATGTCTGTTCACGAAGCCTCACACGCTGTTCTTGGAACGCTGAAACCAGGGTGACGAAGGATCAGCAAAAACTCCTATCTTTGGAATGATAATGTTGAGGATGCAAGATGGTAGCCGTCAAACCAGCCTATCCTGCATTTTTAAAATTTGAATTAGCGTACATCCAAATTAATGTCATCTTTTTACCATATTACATGGTCATGCAAAATAAGTAATCGGATGTTATGCATCCGCATGTACATGATCAGAAGTAGGAGGCATGCATATCGTAATTCTGTTCATTACATGTAGGGGACGAGCGGGATTTCTGGGCTGTGAGGAGGCCATCTACTCACAATAATAGGAGGTGGGGAGCATCCGATCACTGGTAGTTGCTGACGAGTCCCGACCCGTGGCTGGCAGCTTTATCTTTTGATGTTAGGTGTTAGAAACCAGAGCGACGGGCGCTTGCTATTTTTGAAATGGCTGGGGGGAGTTTCCTCGTGAAAGATTCATGTTTTTGGCAGTAACATGCCATCTCAGTGCCATGGCTGTGCTATTGTTTGGGATGTTTGGGAGACGTGATCGCTGAGCTTCACGGGATAATCGAAAGAATAGTACCCAATGTAACACCCCTATTATCACATTCCATTGGTGCCTGTCACAAAAAAAGTCTTCCCACGTAAAGTCCTGGCGGAGACTATGATAGGCTGCTCAGTTGTTACATCAGAACACAATTGCAGTGACCGTCGGGATTTGCCGGGAAGGAATGGTATTGGCGCCTAAGTTGACGGAGTATAGTAGTGGGAGTATAGAAGAATATGTCGTGGGGCCACAACTGGCGAGAGCTTTGTTTATCGGTGACGATTGACCGAGTTTTGGCACAAGCGAAACGGTCGCCCTCTGGGCATGGGGCAGAAGAGAACTGACAGAGTTGCTTCCCGGCCATCGCAGGAGTCGATTGCGTACTTTGCTGCCTTGTTGCAGAGTAATTTAATTTGCAATTTCACCCGTCCATCCGGGCAAACACTCAATTATTTTCGTGCTCGCACTTCAGTTGATCTTCAAAGTGGAGCCCATCTCCATGCAGCAGCAGGGTACGAGTACCACCCGTCATCAGCACATCGCCTTGCCCACTGTTGGTAATAAATGGAGCTGCATTCTGTAGGATTTCGGTTGATTTTCCACCCGCCAAAAATTAGACTTCTCAGCAGTGGCATGTTTAGAACCAGTTTACATTCTTAGGTGATATTATGGTACTGCATCTGATTATCCACTTGTTTCTCGTTATTATACATTCCATCTGTTCTCTTTGTTCCCCTTCTCGTAGTAGAGAAGTTCACTTGATTCCATGCACTACCGCTTGTACTAGGTTCTTGCCAACACCTGTATCAAAGGAGGACTATTTACATGTTCTGTTTGCGCTCATGCACATGATTGTCCCTTGTACAAATTAACGATCAGTTTTGTGTTTCACTTAAAGAAAATAAATGAAACAGTAAATTTTTAGGACGGAATTTATATGTTAAACTGTCCTACTCACAAGAATCATTTCCGTCATCAATTTTGGAGGGAAACTTCGATCAATTAATTTAATGATTCATATCGGGGCCTTTATAAGACCGCGTTGCATTCTTTCTGTAGATTCAGTATAAACCCACTTGGGTGCGATTTGCGTGACATCGTGATTCTGCCCCCTAACTTGCATATCAGTTTAGGGTCCCACGACTGCAAACACGTGACTAGTTGCTAGGATGCCATATGCAAGAAGAAAACATTGTAACACGAGTTTCCGATGATGTTATGTCGGCTGCAGAGAACACGTTTGACCTCCAGCACCCAACACAAGAGCGGAAAGACCAATAAGGAACATCTTGAGTGCGAGTTCACAAGAGGTCAATGATATTTACTGCATTCGACGCCCCTCATATTGTCGACCATGCAACCACAATATTGGCTGTTAATGGCAACAGGGGGCGGGACTGGAGCTGTCCAATGGTGAGCACATCATGAGGCTACAGAGTGTAACTGAACTGCTTAGTCAACGAATAACTCACAACAGCGATACAGTGCTACTGGTGTTGATACAAAGCAGAGCAATGGAAACAATAAACAAGACAAACATTGCATTACGTCTGCAACAGCAGTTGCCGAAGCTGACATTTCATCAGAAAGGAACCCAAGGAATTTCGCAGAGTCAGAAAGAAATGGCAGATGAAATATTAGCGTTTCTGTAAGATGAGTGAGTGGAATGTGTGGTGTCATATACGCTTAACTGCGTGGACCACGTACATGAGGAGTACAGAGACGACGATGCGTGCTTAACAAGTGAAAGTGTCATTGAAACAGGTGTCGAGCCATGTAATTCATCATTCTTGTACGACAGGGAGACACAAATGCTGTCTCCAGTGAAACGTAGCAAAGGACAGTTGTTGTCCAAGGAAAGGGTACTAAACATAATTACATACATGAAAAATTATCTGCAGCATAATTAAAAAACTTACGAACATTTCAAGTATCGTGTAATAAATAAGAAAAACTAGTACACGCATCAATAAAAGTTTTGCATCACATAGTTCTCATAACTCCTGAAGATAAATGTTGACTGTAGATATTGTATCCCTGAAAAAATGGAAATGAGCGTTTGGAGTCATTGGCCGGGAGGCGGGTCCGGCCGCCTGGGTGTAGATCTTATTACATTCGACGCCACATGGAGCGACCTGCGCGCCGGATGGGGATGAAATGATGATGAAGGCAACACAACACCCAGTCTCTGAGGGGAGAAAAATCTCTGTCCCATCCGGGAATCGAACCCGGGCCCGGAGGACGGCAATCCTTCATGCTGACCACCATTTTTTTTTTTTTTTTTGTAATCTCATTTTGTTCCTTATAGTTGTAATTGTTCGTGGCGGACGGCCCCTGACGGCCGTTGAAGTTCATTATTGATCACTAAACCCACCCGAAGATGTAAACAACCGTGCATGAGCAGTGCCTATTAGAAGGAGGGTGTACGACAGCTAATCAGTTCCCCTCATTCCACCAGGAAGGAGGTACACGACTCTTGTTGTCTGTAGTTCAACCATGCCTAGACGGTCAATACAGCGGTTCCATCGCGTCCGTATTGTCACTTTGTGCCAGGAAAGGCTCTCAACAAGTGAAGTGTCCAGGCGTATCGGACTGAACCAAAGCGATGTTATTCGAACATGGAGGAGATACAGAGAGACAGGGACTGTCGATGACATGCCTCGCTCAGGCCGCTCAAGGGTTACTACTGCAGTGCATGACCGCTACCTACGGATTATGGCTAGGAGGAACCCTGACAGCAACGCCACCATGTTGAAGAAAGCTTTTCGTGCAGCCACAGGACGTCGTGTTACGACTCAAACTGTGTGCAATAGACTGCATCATGCGCAACTTCACATCCCGACGTCCGTGGCTAGGTCCATCTTTGCAGCCACGACACCACGCAGCGGGGTACAGATGGGCCCAACAACGTGCCGAATGGACCGTTCAGGATTGACATCACGTTCTCTTCAGCGATGAGTGTCGCATATGCCTTCAACCAGACAATGGTCGGACACGTGTTTGGAGGCAACCCGGTCCGGTTGAACGCCTTAGACACACTGTCCAGCGAGTGTAGCAAGGTGGAGGTTCCCTGCTGTTTTGGGGTGGCATTATGTGGGGCCTACGTATGCCGCTGGTGGTCATGGAAGGCGCCGTAAGGACTGTACGATACGTGAATGCCATCCTCCGAACGATAGTGCAACCACATTGGCAGCATATTTGCGAGGCATTCGTCTTCATGGACGACAATTCGTGCCCCCATCGTGCACATCTTGTGAATGACTTCCTTCAGGATAACGACATCGCTCGACTAGGGTGGCCAGCATGTTCTCCAGACATGAACTCTATCGAACATGCCTGGGATAGATTGAAAAGGGCTGTTTATGGTCAACGTGACTCACCAACCACAGTAAGAGATCTGCGCCGAATCGCCGTTGAGGAGTGGGACAATCTGGACCAGCAATGTCTTGATAAATTTGTGAATAGTATGCCACGACGAATACAGGCATGCAGCAATGCAAGAGGACGTGCTAGTTCATATTCGAGGTACCGGTTCGTACAGAAATCTGGACCACTACCTATGAATGACTCGCTGTGTGGAGCCACAACACGCAATGTGTGGTTTTCATTAGCAATAAAAATGTCGGAAATGATGTTAATGTTGATCTCTATTCCAATTTTCTGTACAGGTCCCGGAACTCTCGGAACCGAGGTGATGAAAACCGTTTTTTGATGTGTGTACAAGAGAGACCAAGGCACACTTGTTGAAAAAAATGGAGTTTGCGTGTTGAAGGGTGCTTCATACAATTTACAGGATTTACATGGTAGTGGCCTACTACGTTATACACATAAACTTGCGCGCAACATAGGTTACAGTGATTTCAAGCGAAGTAGTGGATGGTTGTATAACTTCAACAGTGCTACTGGTCTGGATGACGTAAATGACGACATTTCAAACAAAGCGTCAACTTGACGATGCACAGCACAGTGTGAATTCCGCCCAAAAATTTGTAGGTGAGGTAAACAATCTTATCGCATTATTCAGCATGGATTTTTTTTTTTCAATTTCAACCAATCGGGATTTGAAGAAGAAATGAATATGAAAGAAACTGTGGAAATTAGGGGTTCCAAGAGAACTGTATGAAGCTCCACTAACATCAATGCATTAAGACATTCGTATACAGTCATGCAAACTGTTAATCTGGGTAGTAAATTGGCTGAAAGGTTATTATAATGTTGCGAGAAGTTGGAGGTGCTCTACTCCTACGAGTCTTTCTCCTTTGCGTGATCTTGCAAGGGCAATAGGGAATATTTACGTCGCAACAAGCAAGAGTGGGAAAATTGGCGGAAGAGGCCTACAACTGGGGTATGAGTACTGCTTTTGGCCAATAGCTGGTCAAAATAACTAGTTTTTGCTTGATTCCTGGTCTGCGTATAAAATATCATACTCCTTTAGACCAAACTATCCCTACTGAAAAGTGTGTGACATCGCAGTTCATACCACATTGAACCACTGGACAAATTCATCCTCTGGGTGCTTGTTTCTTCCGTGCCTATAAAACATATTATCACACTATCTGCAGCTCCGCCTTAAAGGATAGCCAGTTTCACCAGAAGCTCAATGAAAGACTGTATCACATTTGGTTATATGCCATCACACTTAAATCAGTTGTCACTACCCCTTTACACCAATACGATTCTATATGCATTCTTTAAGAGTGGATACCTAGGCGAACGTCCTGCATGGTTATAACTCCCAAGGAGCTCACCTTCAGTCTTCTGAGTGCGAACCTTTATGATCATTATGACGCTCCATTTTCTCATTTGATGTTCATGGTGGAAATTAATGATCTGTTCTGAACACTTCTTGAATGTCAACGATCTCCATTTTGTGTAGTGTAATACATACATCCCGTAGACGATTGATCTTTGCACCTCCTGGACATTCATTTTCTGTCGACCTCCTGATGCCCACGGCGATTCATTAGCAGCTAATATTTTTCCTATAATGACTGTTAGGAAAACACGTTGAAAAGAACCTTAGGAAAGACTGAATTTGCGACGTCTCCCTCAAGTGGATCCTTGTGAATACACGACATCATATCCGAGAGAAGTTGGGACCATCAACGTTGACACAGAAGATCTAAGAGCAGAAAAATTTAAGTGTATCGGTTGTTCAATCTCTAACGGTGACCAGCCTACAGACGATGTCAACACAAGGACGCAGGCAGCCTGCATGAAGCGAACGACAACAGGCGTCACTTGCGAACGTCGTATTTAGGCTCATTTGAAGTCAAAGATCTACCGGACTGTCATCCGTCCTGCTGCCCGCGCCGAGCGTTGGCCGGGTTTGTAGGAGGCAGAACGATGATTGGGGGTCATGGAGACTAAGATGCTTGGATGGACAGGTGGCGTTACTAGACTGGATCACGTTTCAAACGACACTGTCAGGAAACGTTTCTGGGTCGCAGGGAAAATGCGAGAAAGGCGTCTGCGATTCTTTGGGCATGTGCTCGTGCAGAGAACGATACCACTGCAGTGGCAGCATACACAGTGGAAGTCATGGGAAAGAGAGCAAAGGGATGACCTAGACAGCTACATGCTGATACTGTACACAACGATCTCAAGGCTGTAAACGTTCATTCAGACATGGTCCACGATAAAACAAAATGGAGACAACGAATTCACTCAGCGGGCCCTGCCACCAGGCGGGACAAACACTAAAGAAAAAGAAGTTTTATGTATGGTAAAGCCCTCTTTTACTATTCTGTTACACATAAATCTCTTCTACTATCTCTAACATTGCTGTCTAACGATATTGGACGTATCTCATGAATTTTGAGTGGAAAACATACAGAACTAAGAATACATTTAATTATAAGAGGAACAGATCACAAGATGCATTCTTGGAAGCGATAATGAAAGTATTCAGCCTAATAGAAAATGCGTTGTAGAATACGTGAAACGTTGACAGTCTACAACAATTCCTTTAGTATTATCAAACATAAAAAAATTAAATACATGAAAACAGATTGTAAGGTAGAGATGAACACTGTATTTATTCTTATGATAGTTAAAATCTGGCAAGTAATAACAGGTAAATGGACGTAGGGAGGAAGGACGTGGAGAACAGCGACTGACAGTTAACCAGAGAACAAAGCCCGTAATATTCGAATAATCAGAAAGGTATGTCACCAATGAAGGGCCTCATTTGTAATAGTTTTTGTGATAAGATGAGGTAAAGAGGAGTACTGAAGAAGGGGTAGGCAACAAGAGAAAACTGCCACCAAATAACACGACAAATTAGAATAAGTAGGGAAGAAGGGAACTGATGCCAATAAGATGTGGAAAAGGGAAGTGATGAATAAAGGGTAGGCAACCAGAGGTGGTGCCACCAAATCATAGGACAAAGTAGAATGAGTAGGGAAGAAGAGAACTAACGAGAATATTGAGCTTGATATGCTTTGAAATCTGTATGGAATGGTACATTCAGTTTGTATGGTGCACTGCACACACAACATAAGACGATAATCATCGTAATATTTTAAAATAATAGTATGAAAATAGGAAGACGGTGGTGAAACAAAGGTAAGTAAAAGACACATACATCCAGTGTGACCTACACATTGACATTACTAGTAACCACTTGAAAGAGCAGCATAATGGTTATTTAATGGTGGTATGTGCTTACATAAAGATGTGTAATGTTGCCGAAAACTTCATTAATGCATTGGGAATAGAGATGAAAATGTGCCGATAAGTAACCAGTTATTATGCTCAGAATAATATTTTTGGTGCAGTAATTATACTGAAATTTTATTGTATGCATTAGTGAAAGAGACGACGAAACGCGGAGATATACTCAGTAATTTGCTTAGAGTCGTATGTTAGTGATTTAATAATACTGAACATTTCATTAGAATAATAAAATGCAATTATCATAAAATTAATAGCAACAAAAACTAGGATAAGAAGGGGCTTGTTAAGAAGGGGCAACTCAGTTCTTACAAAGTGCCATTTCCAAAATTTTGTATTGTCTTCGAGGATCCACAATTTTGAAAACAAAGTAACGGGAGGAACGTATAATACCCACATGACTTACGACATGCGGAACATACAATATTCTGTGCGTAAGACTGCATAATGTTGTGCAGTTTTACCCAACTTGAGCTATTGCAGAAGTGGCTAACGTAATTTTCAGTGACAGCCAGGTGACGTGGAACTGGGAGTTCATGTCTCTTTGGCTGAGAGGAGCGCTACCACGTATTGAAGCGAATTCCAGACCCTGATTGGACGAGAAGATTTTTTTTCCAGCTAGCAGCAGCTCAGTTGCATGGCCACAGTGAGTCAAGCGGGCGCGTCCCATGCTGATGGACGTACGCCGAACGTGGTCGTCACAGACTTCTAAAGAACAGTTAAAAATTAAAAGATGACGCAGTAAATTCCAATCGAATCGCGATAATGACGAGAGAAATGTGACGGACTTGCACACTTCCAACAGCAACCTCGTGTGCACAGTCAGTTGAGCACAGACAGACACCCTAGCACGCCTTACTAACACAGGTGAGGCTTGGATGATTTGATGATGCCATCGACGCTTATTTATCTTTTGCAAGTCTCTTCATCTTTGTATAACTACTGTAACCTACATCAGTTTGGAATTGTTCACTGTGTTCAAGCCTTGATAAGCTGTACAATCTTTCATCAATCTATGTACACTTGTACCATTTTTAGATTCAATTCAACTGCAATCCATTACTTGTGTTTTACTTTTATTGGTATTTCTAAGACACTATGCATTTGGTCAAGAGATACTACAAATTATCAGTTGTCGCCGTCTGACGGAATGCCATACACAGACAAACAACTGCTTTGTTTCTCTCCCTGAAATTCAGTTCCTTTTCTAAAAATATCTATAGTTTTTCGTTGCTTGCTGCATGTAGTGATTGAATAACGTGAGGAATAGGCTTCAACTTTGCCTCCATCTTTTCCCAATTACTGTTTGCTTTTAAATATGCAACCACAGAATAATTTTTGAACAATTTTTATAATTTTTCGCTATTTAATCCTTACCAACATAACTGATAAAGAAATTTTTCGTAAAGGTAAAGTGTGTTTCTAGTGCGCTTTTACGTATATATTTGATGTAAAGTACTTAAAACCCAACCACATGCTGGTTTGGTACAAACTGAGATTTTCTTTGAGGTACACAAGTTATAGGTATTTCACCATAACAAAAAACGCCAAAAGAACTATTTGTGAGGATATGAAAGTACTCTCCATCATCCTTGGAAGCCCTGTTCCTGTGCGGATGGCACAATCGTACAAAAGTCAAGCAGTGGTCTCCGAAAATGTGGCCAAAGTTGGAAGAGGAAACGTATTAATCG